>NC_060913.1:12294491-12602389 GCF_021234035.1 Daphnia pulicaria
TTGCTATACTTTACTGATGATCAAATTTGGTTTACAAATAAAGAGCTTGTAAAGTATCTATTGCAACAAATACATTAGAATGAACTAAGACTCACTGTATATGGTATTCTTCTACTACATTTAAGAATATTCTTGAGGAACTATAATTTAATTTGAATTTTATAAGCCAAATTGAACAAAAACAGGATTTATTTACCTATTGGTTAGCACTAATGTGAATTCCATCATGTTTTTACCTCAGCATACCTTTACCATTATTGAATTATATATTATGCAGTTTATTGATTTTATTTCTACTCGTAACTCACATTACAAAAGTACGTGGCTTCACGGTTGTTTTGAAAACCCCAACAAACCAGGACCAGGCAGCAGACTAGCAGACACTTTGCCCTTATCTCTCTGCTTTTGTGCTGGTCTATGCCCTTTGCTCTATCTCCATGGCGTTCTGTCTGTGCTCTGTGCCTGTGATACAACACCAACGACGAAATAATCCGGACTGGCGCGACCATAGCGCGACTGGTGGCCAGTGGCCTAATTCTGATTTCCGCATTCGATATTGGAATTGGAAGTTGGAACGATAATATTTGAATACCTAATCAATCGATAACTCGAAAGTTTACTTTATGTTGTTGGTTTTTTATTTTGTCGATCTGTTGACAGTAAAAGAACAAAAAACAATATGCAACTAAATTTTACTACTACTTAATACTTGCACTTCAAGATAAACAGGACAGGTCTCATTTTATTAACCAATTTTATTTAAGCCAAAGGGCAAAGATAGTTTTAAGGATTTTATCGCTATGAGTTAATTCTAGGCCTACTAAGATATGCGCCGTCGATTGACTTTAAAAAATGTGTGACAGACTGCCATTTGGTCTAGTAAAAAAGCGTAAAAGGTGATATCTAAAAGTAAAAAGGCTTACAGCTTTGTTGAGAAGGAATAAAAACGGTAACGATGGTTGCTGCTGCAAACTGCTAACTGCTGCAAATAAGTTCTGGATCGGTTCTGGGCTTTCTTTCTTTTAGAATGATGGGTAAATACGTCAGATTTTGCACCTACACGACCTACGCAGTATGTGACGTACCTTTTTCTTAATTTTATTACCTACTCAGACATTTACGTAACTGTCAGTCAAAGAATGAATACCTTAAAGTGATAGCGTCATCTTCTTCCTAAGGTTTCTAATAGGAAATGATAATGAAATTAATTTATCGAAAATAATTGTTCTATGCACTCTCTCGTTCGAAATTGTTAGCTAAACATATATGGCTAGTTCTCGTTTACTACCCAGAGCTCTTCAATCTTTTCAATCAAGCTTTATTTATTAATTATTTATTAATTTTGTTTATCGAAGTTGCTTTCTGTGTTCATTGTTCAACAAAAATCGTGATTGGTATTCGAATAAAAATTGTTTTTTTTTGTTTTGTTTTGTTTTTTTCGTGGCTACTAAGGATTACACGTTGCGTCACGCCAATGTCAATTTAAATTTTTTTTAAAGCCGCGCCATTTCAAAATTTTAGTTTGTTTCCATTATCCACTCGGCAACGTTGTGATTCTGTGTGTTCATTCAATTACAATTTAACCGATCGCGTTCAACTTCTGTCAAATTTAACATTCTGATATTTCATTCGAGATTGATCACTTGTCTTTAATAAATACTATAGCCAAGCTCTACTGCACCTATGGAAACTAACGGACTAAGTGTGTATAACGTGGGAGCAAGTTTAGACTTGGATGCGTTAACTCAAGGTGGAACACAAAGTAGTAATCACGGCGAGGATGACAGTGACGACGATGGAGACGAAGAAGAAATTCAGCAACGAAATGCAGAGGTTGTTTCTATCAATCAAAGTTCAATCAATTTCAAATGAAAAACAAATATTTCCTTTTTTTGTAACTAGTTACGAGATCTCCTTACAAATGCTTTTGATGACTTGATTGAAGAGGATGAAAGTGATTTAGAGACAACAAAGAATCAACATTTTCCCAAGCATCAGTCAGACAAAAGTCAAGAGTTTCCTTCAGATTCTTCAAAACACAATTTCTCCAAAGACCAAGAATATGCAGGAAACTCTTTGTACAGCCCGTTACATCATGAAGGGAATGGGGACCTATCTGAAACACAGTATCATGGTGTTGATAATCCCAGCAATACTTCTTCTTTCAATGCCTGGTCGCAGAATAGCCATAAAAAAAATTATGTGAGATTCAGTCCCTTGGAGGAAAACAAAACCAACACTTACAACAGACCTCGGTGGAGTCATGAGGAAGACGTGGAAAAACACTACCTCTCATCTGGTCTCAACTCGCAAGCAGAACTGGAGATATTGTACGCTGCCAGAGGAACTGAAATCAGCCAACTCACTGCCGAACTCCATCAGCTGCATCATCAAGTTGCTCTTTTGGGTATTTTTTATTATTGATTTTTCTTTCAATCAGCCACTCATTGTGTTCTTCTTTTGTAGAAGGAGAAAAAACTGGAATGAAAATCACGTTAGAGACGAGTGATAGCATCCTTAAGAAAACTAACGAAGAAAATGTGTGTCTCAAGGAGAAGGTCGAAGTTTTGAACCAACGAATCCACGAAGTGACAGAAACAAACAATAGTCTTGTGTCTAAACTTCAGGCAGCTGAAAATAATACGATAAGTTTAGAGCGTCAGCTACTTGATCTCAACCTACTTCAGGCCAACCATCGTGATGCTAATAGACAAGACATTTTGCTAAGCGGAGTCAAGGTGAGCATCCAAATGCCTTCAATTATTCAGTGAAATGTTCTGACATTTTATTTTTACTCCCAGGCAAGATACGAAAACGATTTGCGAACTCTGAGAGACGAACTGAACCGTCTCCGGTCGGAACTTGATTGCAAGAATGAAAATGTTTCAACTCTTGAGCGAAAGCTTCGCGACGTTACAGAGATGCACGAACGTACTCTGACTGAAAGAGCGGCCAACCTGCTGGAGTTCAATCGTGCTCTTGATCAACAACGAATGCTGCGTGAGCAGCGCGACACACTCACTAGTGCTACTTTGTTGGATCAGTTGTCGAAAGCCCAGGAGGAGATTGAGCGTCTGAAAAAGGAGCGCATTTCCCAAACCCTATCCGATTCCATGACCCAGTTGCGATTAGGATCTGCCAGAGACCATCGGGATGTCAAGCAATCGGAGCGAATCATCAGTAGTCTTGAACAGCGCTTGCAGACCTCGGAGAAAACTATAACGCAGTTGGAAGAAAAAATCTACCAATTGCAGAAAGATAAGGAGATTCTCAGCAAAGATCTCAGCGCAATGCACAAAGCACCACCAATCCAATCTAAGTGAGTTCTCGTTTTCCTTGATCGCAAATTTTGTTGACATGTAAAAATGTAAATTTTCTTCCTCCCCTTAGTGACAGCAAGCTTAGAACTGAGCTTGACAACGTGAAAGAGCTTTACCTGGCAGTTTGTCGCGAGAAAGATTCATTAGAGGATCACATGCAACAGCTGATTTCTAGTATTCAAATGTTTCGTTCATAGGTTTGACGATCCCGTTTTAATTATTCCCTTCATTGCATAGGTCGTAGAGAATTGGAAGAAGAAAAGAACCAGTTACTCAGAGAACTGGAAGACATCAACAAAAATCTGGATGAAAATCTCAATAAGCACAAAGCTATGGTTGAGGCCAATTGGGATGCCAAATTACAGACCGCCATTCAGGAGCAATTGGCCCGCGCTCGACTTGAATGGTTGAGAGAGAAAACTTCGGGACAGGTTGACGACCTGGTACACGTGGAGAAGAGCCTAGGTAAGACCCTATATTCTTCCAAGCATTGGTCGATAACTTAATCTGTCAATGCTATTTCTTACAGGTGAGCTGCAGTGTTTGCGCGAATCGATGGATGCTTTGCGCCACGAGCGAGACGTTTTACAGAACGAGGTTATGAAGCGCCAGCAGCAACTCAAACTGGAGAGACATTTGCTTCGCGAGAAGTTTGAAGTCGAGAAGAAAATGCTGATCAAATCGTGGCAGGAAAAAGTGACGGCTGCAACCCTAACGGCTGCAGATAAATCAGAGACCCAACAATCTGAACGGACGCTGATCACAGCCACCGCAGATGCCATGGTATACATCTTTAGTTTTGTAATCAAAAGAAAATTATTCTGAAACATCAATCTGTTTGATAGGCAAGGCTAAGGCAGCAGTGTGAAGAAGAGAAGCTTTCCATCATCGCTGAATACGAGAAACAGATTCTGGAATTGCAGTCCAACTCGTCGACGCCTCTAACGTCGCAAATGGCATTGAGCACTCGATCGGCCCAGGCGGCCCTGGATTGGAAATTGGACTTGTCCAAGATCAAAATGTGCATTAAAAACAACCAACAGCGAAACGCCGCCGATCTGCTTCCCAGTCTGGACAGTGCCATCCAGAAGATGGAAACATTGTGGCTCCACGATCAGAAAATGATTCAGGATCAGGCCGACAAGTACAAACATCTCAAGCGGCGGGTCCGCGACTACCAGAAATACGTCAACGATAAAATGGCCAAGCACAAAGCCGAGCGACAGCGTAGCGAAGATTATTGTCGGCTAGTGATCTCGGATTTGCTGGGCAGAGTCAATTCGGAGCTCCAGTTGCTGGATCAAGATCGAGCCAACGTCAATCGGGTCGCCACTGTAACCGCCAAAGCCCAACAACTTTCCGTTGTTGCGAGGACTGCGACTGCGTCGTCCAGGGCACCAATCGCCTCCACTCCAGTCAGTACCCAAGGCGGTGGTTTACACGGACTACGTCACGTGCCAGGATCGACTTTCGCACAAGGGATCGACGAGTTACAGCAGCAAGTCAACCTTTATGTTCGAGGATTGACCAATTTCAACAGTGCTAACAAATAATTTACTATCCCAATCGTATATACTACACTTTCATGCATGTTCTTCCCATCGTGATCCTGACGACTGTACATTGTTGATAGCGAAAGAGAGAGAAAAGTCTTATCCACAGTTCAGAAGTAATACATTGATGATCTTGTAATAATCGTAATAATAGTAAATAATCCCGCATACATAATTTGTTTTGTCTTTTTTGAGAGAGTTGTGGTGGTGTTTTCGTCCTGGCCTCTTTTGCCGGGGGGGAGAAAATTTTTCAGGGAATGAATTAAGGAGGTGGAGATCATGACGGGGTGCATCGCCAATACATACACGGTAAATAAATGAATCAAGTTAACCAGGATCTCATTTTCTCGACTTTTTGTGAAAGAAGTTGTGTGTCCTGTCGTCACTCATTGTGTGTCCGTATTGTAGTTTTATAGTGTCCGTCTGCTGAATTGGCTATATAGGAGAGTAGTAAACTTTCTAACAATGTCAAATGATTGTTCAACGACTAGACTAAAAAATCGATAGGATTTCGGTGTGGGGGCAGGGTGAAATGGAATAGAATAATCTTTACAACAGTTTATGTTGTTTTTCTTTCGTGAAATGCTCGATAAAGGAGAGTTAAAAACGTAAATTAAGTTTAGATTTTGGTATAGTATTTGAATTTTGCGTGTCTTTAAGCTGGGCACATGACGTTGGCCAATGAAAGGTCCTCGTCTTCGGCCGGGCGTATGGAAACTTGCGCCCAGTTGCGATGACGGCCGCTTGAGACCAATCGCACGGTTGTGATGCCACAAGCAATCGTTTCTTCAGTCGTTTCTAGTAGATTTTAAAAATACAAAAAAGTTTAAAATATGTTAATTTTTCAATCAACGTTATTTCCGCTCAGTGGTAATTTAAATGAAATTACTTGGCTCACGAGCTGCACCGCAGACGGAATCCGAAACTAACATGTTGGCCGTATCCAGCCCGGAAGATCCGCCAATTTGCAGGAAATCGGACATGTCTTTTTCTTCGCACTGGTTTTTTAAAATTTTTTTTAAAAAAAGAGCGGGAAATTTGAAAATTTTAAACAAAATTCAATTTTCTTTCTATTGAGAAAACGTTTACGTTATGGACGATTTCACCCGGAGGCGAGCGGTGCGTGATCAAATGATGGCGTGACGATGGCCCTCGACTCAATCGCCTTTGCTCGGTGAAACCGACGTCGAGCGAAACGAGGGAAATGCTGGCCGGGAATAGGGTGGTGACACTGCAATTGAGTCGGCGGCCGTGATTGCTCAGGGTGTAAACATACGACGTTCCCTCCACCAGGATATTGCACGCTAAAACACATCAACAACAACAAAACACGCCAACAATTATTTTCGCCATATCATTTGAAAATGGCGGGCAAAAAAGAAATGATATTACGTTGGGGATTCTTGACGTAATTGACGCGAAGCGAAAAGCCTTGACCCAAACGCGGGACTCTGTATTGGACGAGAGCTGCATTCTGAGAGGAGAGATATCGACTCATCACCTGGTGGCTGCCGCATTCCGATTTGACTCGCTGCTCCAGCGGCAAATGGTGGTCTTCCGGCGACGGGAAGAATTCACCATTGAGCTCCCAACCGTCAACCACCTGTTTTCAACGAACATTAATAATGAATTCTGTGGCCGTAAACTTCAACCCGAGTTTTAGGTGTGCGACTTATATATTTTTAATTACATGAGTATAGCCTACTAAGTTAAATATTCCAACTGGAATGGTGAAACTGCGAGCTCTTGTTGCAAAAGGGCAAATAACTTACCGAGATAAGTCCACCGTTTTCGCAGGAAACGTCGACGTGAATCAGCTCGATTTCAATGAGTCGCTCGGGATCGGTGATGAGGTAGAGACCGCACGTTGTACCTGGTTCCACTTCATCCTTGGGGCTGGCTTTGTAATAGAAATGGCCATCCTTTGACGTCACCGTCATGCAGTCTATTCATCATCATTATATACAAATGAAAGATGAGCGCGTTTTTCGTTATATTCACGCATTATACCCGGAATTATAATAAATGAGATGCGGTCGAACATATGATGCGGTCGTCATATATTTACCTTCAATGATGTTGTACGCATCCCGTCGTTGACGGGTCTGAAGAATCGGGTCTACGGCAACAGGCGAAGGCGCATTTTTACCCTTGTATATATCGAATGACAGATTATTTATACTGTGGGCCGAGCTCATATGTATATCTTGAATTCTTGATGCAAAGCGAAGTCTATATTGTTATTTATATTCAAAGGTTTTATATATCCACTCTATCTTGTGCTTATAGATATTATATTATGGACGGCAGCAGCAGCTTGGGATCTCTAATGGCATTCGGAGGGCTCTTATCTCTTCCACATATACGCTCAATACTCTGTTGCTCCATAAACAGAGAAGATTATGATATAGGTTTAGAAAAAATGATAAATATAATAGAATACTTGTGGGGATTCTTTTCGTCGCCCCGCATCTTATATCTCCATTTCTCAGGACGACCACTAAGCAGCAAAAAGGCGTTTCCGAATACAAGAGGAAATCCTTTATTGATCGTGATTCGTGAAAATTGAAGTCTACATGGACGAAAGTCTGAATAGATGATCTCTTTTTATATGTAGGCTATAGTGCGGTGGTGGTTGTCAAGTTATTGACAAGATGGTCTACTTCTGAAGCGATAAGTGAAATATATAGGCTCAGTGCCTATAGATACTGAAACCCCATGTAGGCTGTTCCATTTTATTGGGGTCACTTTCTTCTCCGTCGTATAGATATTATAAGAATTCTTGGAATATAACTCAACGACACCATTACAGTATAAGTTGCTGGCCAGGATCAAATGCATCGAAATGAATAGGCAACAACAATAAGAAATATATATCTACAATAGGCCTACTAAAATAAATTCGGAATCTGCGGAACGGAACGTCTGGGTACGGACTAGAAATCTTTTGCTGTGCACAAAAAGAACGTATATGAACCCCAAGAAACGAAACAGAAAGAACATTTCTATGTCAATATGTGTGGTTCTATATTGACAAGGGCAAATGTAATCCTCTTATTGCGCTCAAGATGCTCAATGATTGCGTTCTTTGATGCGCGCTCGGCCGTCTGCTGCTGCTGCTCAATAAGTGGATAAATATCTTTTGAATATAATGCAACCGGCGGTCATTGAAAAATAAAAAAGATCGTGACAAGAAGAAAACGTGCGCCTTCCGACACATGTATCTTCAATCGCCCGTGGCAACGTGAGACGCACCCCATAGTACACGGGCTGGAAAATCCCGAAGGTTTTACCACGGATGATTGACTTGACTGCACGGACGCATTGAGCGCGATTGTCAAATATAGAACTGCTGTGTATACAGGACGTGAAATGTGTTTACTTCTCAGCACAATTGATGAAGCCCTATTCACTCTTGCTAACGATGTTGTTTGTTGTATTTCTTTAGAGGAAAAGCGGAACGCCTACAGCAACTTTAAAGTTGTTTTTTTTTTTTTTTCAATTCTCAGGTATTTGATTACTGTTTAAAATCTCCGGGGGGAAATGACAGTCTTCGTTATCACAACCATTTTTGCTTAAATCGAAATTTTGAACAACATAGCAACCAAAACGAATAACATATAATATAACGAACCTTCGTTAATTTCTGGGCTCCATGACAACCCAAAAGTAACTGAATACAGCACCCCCAATCAAGAGATAATTGAACTCACCTGCTCGTGAGGTAGAAGAGAAGCAGCCAAACAGCTCGAGCAATAACAGCCAATCACAGCTACTAACAGGGTCCAGTTCAGCATAATTTTGGCGACGAAAAAGTGTCTCTCTTGTGATATACTGTTTCAATTCAAAATTGGGTCGTCGATTCCGTCAAAATTCGAGTCGGAAATTGTCTCTGCTGTTGCCAACAAATGGTCGATAGAATTTGAAATTCTCTGCTGACTATTAGTAGATAAAAGCCTGATATATACTGATGTAATAGCGCTGGAATCGGATCTCTAGAGTGCGATGCGGGCCGTATACGACTGCGAAGATTCCACTTCGAGAATGGGATCTTTTATAGTCGAGTCCCAGAAGGGCGGAGGCGGCCTGATGCGCTCCCAGTCAGCACCTCCCTCCTTTTCAGCATCATGCGGCCCGCGCCATCCCTATTCGGTCCGTCCGTCCGTACGTACGTACGTAGGCTATAGGACTCTTTTTCTTTCTTTTTTCTCAGCTTTATTTTGATTTATTTCTTTCGCTCTCCAACAATAGCAAACAATCCAATAGGCTCCATCAGCTCTCGCTCTCTATTATCCTATACTCTCGTGGACTGAAACCCTTTTTGAATTTATTTCTTTTTATCGCCTTATAGAGAGAGAGTTTCAAATAAAGCCTTTCGCGGCGGCGGATGTATAGAGATGCGCCTGCTCCTGCTTGTACATCACTTTCTTTTTAGCACCCGCGCCGCGTTTGTCCCGGAAATTTATCTAATTGCATCAACTCGCTCGCATCGACGTCCAGTCACCGGAAATTTGCCGAAATCCGCGGGAGGTGAGATTCATCATAACATAACACTCTCAATAATATATAGTACGTATATAGCACACTTAAATCAAATTTGATTAACCCCTCTCTGTGCCCTATTTCTTTTCGCCAATGTTTATCACGCTGACAAACCGTGACGCCATTACACCCACCGGCGCGGGATAAAATAAAACAAGGACATAATATACTTATCATATATATCAATTGATCGTTATCCAATATATATCACAAAGTGCAGGTTGCAGCATCTGATGCTGTGCTGGACCCGTGCTGCGAGCTGTCTAATAGATCAATGGAGCATATGCCCAGAGCAGGTCATATGTGTAATAAAAGAGCCAGCATCTCGTTTGTTTTTAGCGAAATTCAATATAAGCACGCGTCCGATATATGCTGTCGCTTGCAGCTAATCATTCTTCCAGCAGCGCAGGTCATTTAAGCGCTCCTCTATTACTTTGTATCAAAAAGCCTACACAGATGTAGAACAGTGTGCGCGATTTTCATTTTTTTAATTTTGGGTACGACACGTCATATATCTACGCTAATTAATGAATGCTACACACAGCACACAGCGAGGTGCCTTGTATATAGACACAAATAATTCATCACTGACGCCTAATACAACAAAAAACAACAGCCAATCTCAAATGTGTATAAGAAAAAGAAGAACCCCATTTTCATTGAAAAAGAAATTAAATGATCCTTTTTTTCCTCTTTCATATTAACAAAATCTGACCGGCTATAATACTGCCTGATGCTGGATCGTCCGTGACGCGTGGATAAGCCGACAAAAGTGCTGCTGGGGGGTGTATTTTGTTTTTAATTGTGTGACGCGTGTGGATAAAGATAGTGACGCGGAACGACGAGTGACACGATATTTCCATTTCACGACCCCTATATAGGCGCGACTAATGCACTATACGTTCAGTCAGGAGATGCCGACTGTGTTTGCACTGCTGTGTGTCGACACTCGTGACACCTTAAGAGTGCCAGAGCGATTCACGCGGATATAAAAGATAGCCATCAATCGCCGCTGCTCTGCTGCTCCTATATAAAGGAAGCGATTCTCTTTTATATATTCGACTGACGTTTATATATAGGCTATAGCTGTCTTTAATCACATTTGGATTTATTCTGGTGATTGATTTCTACTATAAGCCACCGGACTATAAATGCTAATATTCCTATATTTCTTCTTCTTTCGACAATTTTGGATCACAGCTTATTTATCGTCAAACGAAATCACGGAAATCGTGAAATTCATAGATCATTTGGCATTTTTGCGTCTGCCAAATGATTGGTCGATTATTCCTTATTCGGAGTTTGGACTATATTACTTGCGACAATACTTTTGTGATCACAGACGTCAATGCAACTATTTCATTATCAGTTGAAATCTTGATAATTCACAGTCGATATAACCTGTGTGAAATATGTGACGGACGTTCGTATTATACAAACTTTTACTGTGACGATCAGAGCAGTGATAATTCAAGTTGCTCGTCGTCGCAACTTTTCCTGCGCCTTTTCCTTATTCCTAATAATATCAAATATTAAATACAAAATTAGAAGACAAATAAACAAAAACTTTTAGCGCCAACTAGCAGCAGCAATTAAATAATTTCTACGAAGCAGCAATTGCTGGTTTGGAAAACTTTAGTGCACCACGCTTTTACATTTATGCAGATTTCATGAACGAATTTCTGGAGACGACATTCAAATTGTAACGTGACAAATAATTTGAAGGTGTACATACATCGCAACAACGTCGAAAGGTGATGCCACGCTGTTTAAATATTTATATATTTTCTCGTGAAATATTTGTTGCATGTAAACTGTCAGCAAAATGCGGAAACAAACAAACAAATTTAATTGGTGGAATATTATACACACGATGAGATGAGATCACATAGTAATTGGTAGCTACAGCACGCACTACAGCGCTTAGATACGGACAACAACTAAATTCCTCCATTTAAAAAAATCTATTCTCAATTTGATTAGTTACGCTAATTAAGTAAACCGACGCCGTCAAATCAACAAATATCAGCGATCACTCCGCACATTCTTATTAAACGAGGATAGTATGCCGATGGCGTTGCGCTGGGAGTATATACATAAAGGCTCAACAGCTGTCATTTAGACTCATTGGTGTAATCATTAGCTCTCTTGAGGGGGTTGGGGGGAATTAATTGGAATTCGAACAAAAATAGCCTCCAGAGGTGTAATTAAATGAGAGAGAAAATCACCTTCCGGTGCAGGAAATTTATATTGACGTTCATGGTGCCTTATATATTTTCGACTATCAAGTTGGAAATAAGAATCATTTACACAAGGTACACACCGATAGAGTGCAAAAGTTTCCAAGGGTTTTTCCGGCATAACTTATGTATACGCCGAATAAAATTTGTTGAAAAAAGGAAATGTTGTAACAACTTCTTGACGTTTTCAGATTTGTTTCCTGATCAATCTTGATCTCTGGTGCTCTAATATAGTTCATGCATATACAGGGGAAAAAGTCTAGCCTACAATTCCGTATACTCTCGTATACAGCACAAATAAGTCTTTGACGTTAACATCAGCACGCGCGAGTCTCTCTGATCCAGCAGCAACTTTTTAATACAACCGCGGCGCGCTGTTGACTGTGGGACTTTATTTTCGGTCACAATTCCTTTAGTCTCGCGGATGCATCACAGTCGGCAGCTGCATTTCAGACGAGACTGATATTGGAAATTTATATTGTATTCTAATCCCGCAACCAAAGTTTACTTTCGCTTTGTCCCCCCCCCCACCATTTTCTCTTTGTCTTTTTTTTTTGTTTTGTATTCGGTTAGTGGTAAAACTTAAACCGATGGCGCCGTCGTCTCTCCAGCACTATAGATATCGTCTATATACCAACATGGAAACAAAGAGCTGGTGAGCTGCTTGTATAGAACTCAGCAGGTTTGTACTGAAGCGGCCCACGCTTCTTTTTTTTTCCTTTTTTTCCGGCGCCCGCCCACCATGTGATGACGTCAGACGCCGTCGTTTATGTATACCCAGCCAGACCGACCTAAAAGTCTTCAATATAATTTGATGTATCCTTTTATCGGCTGTGATTCTGTTGGCTCGTCGTCCTATGTATACAGGCCAGAGCCCTTCAAATGCTCATCGATGTGCTCTTATATGTTTCTCGGCTTGGCTGCTGTTCCTCATTCCCGTGGTGTGTGTGTATAATCATTGCTGCAAGCGGAACTGTTGTATGTATTTATACAACGGATGAAATGTCTTCTCCGGCTTCATCTCAGGATAAATCAACCCTGAAATGAAACTGCGCCGGCGGATCAAATATTAAATAACCGAATCCGGATACAACAACAACTCAGAGTCAAAATGAAGACATTTCACATTCGAAAAGGCAAAAATAAATTAAAATTCACATTTTTACTGGGAATAAAGCGATGTTGCATCTGAGCTATCTAATAGTGAAAGCGGTTCTAAAAATTTGAATCACCAGCGCAGTCTAACTTTGCGTTGCGCTATTTCTGTTTGTTCGACACAATCGCTTTGCGACACAGCCCTATTCTACCAGCCAGTTTTTGAATCTCACTCCGTGTAATCACTGCTGCCTTGCTTCCATAATAGAGCATATTTCATTCCTTTTCCAATTCGACTGAAAGGTATCATAGACGTCTTCAAAAATTCAGTGAAGCCATCCTCTAATCTTCTCTCGTTTAATTAAGAATCCGCTTTTCATTTCTTTTTCCGTTTTCTAAGACGAGAATGCACGTCCTCTGCCAACTTTCCTCTTCAAACGACTGCTTGAAATCATTAAATCATTGACTTTATTTCTCATCTGAGACATTCTGATTTACATGATACATTTCAAAATTGCCAATTTTTTCAAATTTTGCTCGCAACATTTATTGGGTGTTATACATAATCAATTGGTATACATATGGGGATAATATTTGCATTTATACATTAGCTTGAATCAAAAGACATTGCCACGGTATTATTTATCGATTGGCTTTTCTCGATAAAAGTTACATACATATGTTATTTCAACATCACACACGTCATTATTTAGAGTGACACAAAATCACTTGACGTATAGCATCCGCCAATCAAATTACGGAAAACATTTCACAAAATCAAAAGGGTATGATACAGTACATTTTCTGGCGTGGGCTAACAATTCAATAGATAACAGCACCATCACAGTTTTGCAACTTGATAAGTTGGCGATATACAACTGCTTATGTCTATAAAAACCATTTCAATTCACGAAAGTCAAAACTCGCGCTCACAGCTCGGTGCGAAGTATAATATTCGAACGCCATAGCAACCATATACTTATTTATATGCGCACATTCACTGCTCAGAAAGTTAAATTGTCATCCATGGAAAAGTCAGTTTCACGTGAAAAGGTGTGACTATTATTATTGTGTTGGCCTTGCGTCAAAGATAACCGGATAAAAATATAAGAAAAACGATCTATATTTCTATTAATATAGCACGACTTATTCGCCGTGAGAATAGCCCCAAAGCGGAAACTATTATTCACAACCTTTTTGCTATTGTTGTTAACAAAATCGCAAAATTGATGCACGCGTACATATTTATATTTAAAGATGAAGCATCACGACACCGTCGTCGTTATCGCCGTCCTGGCAGCCGAGCGACAATTCCCTTTCGTTCACGTAGACGGCCATTGAAATGCTGGGAATGTCCGTCGTCGTCAGCACCGTCGATGCTGGCCGTTCCGGTTCTTCGGCCGAAAAGGCCCGGTTGTCGTAGCTGACGGATCGGATGGCCGTGCTGTAGCTCGGCAGCGACACTTGAGTCGATCTTTGGCCGCCATCACTACTCGGGGCCGCTGATGGGTACCTGTTGGTTAGTTCGTGCACACGAGGCACCTCTAAACTGCTGGCCGCTTCACGCTGAAGGCGCCGTCGATCCCGACTTCTTCTTCTCGACTGTGGATGTTACAGCAGCATAATACCAAATCAAAAAAGGGCGCCAAATGACATCAGTGTCATGGGGGAGAATAAAAATGGAGTAGATATTATTAACTGGTATAGTATTGGGGATATGTTATGCTTACGGTGGGCGAGTGATGGCGATGGGTTGTGTCGTGAAAGGATTCCTCGTACGAGGGCGGCTTATCTTGATCGGGACTGTACGGAGGCGGACGGTTGCGCAATCGATCTTCCACCAGTCTGTCGAAGCTATCAGTGCTGTAGCGTCTCGAAGTCGAAGACGCCGTTCCCGAATTATTGCTGTCGGGAAAACGCCGCTTGAATCTGTCGTTCAAATGATAATTAATTAATCAGATGAATGTTTTGATTGGTGGGAAACGTCGAATTTCTTTGATCATACGCTACCATTGTCCAAGTATACAAAAGTTGTAATATGAAATTAAACATTTCAGTACACACATACATATTATACATACACTTAAAGTAGTGTATGACGTTATTAAGTCAACGTGTAATTTAAAAGAATTCCCTTATTATAGCGAAATAATTCTATTTTTGGCCATTAGGTTTTATTCTAATACCGCACGAAAAAAAAAAGTTTTAACAAATAAGTGGTGAAATGGTTAGTGTACTTTGCGTAATCACTAACTAAATTGCGTATTTTATTTTTATATAATTGACTTACGCGTTCCAGATAAGCGCCAAAAGTATAGTCAGAGCCACGATAATAGCAGCACCAACGGCTACCTGTGCGGCCATTTTATAGCTATCCGTCACGCTCGAATTTTCTCCGTTATCAACCGGACTGAATAATAAAATAAAATGGTTTTATTTTTCATGCAGTAAACAAGCTACATATCGTTGGTTAATCTATAGTACGCTAATAAATTTCCAGAGATTAGTTTTCCATTGCAAAAGTCCCAATGAAAAAAGGAAATATCAAAAATCAGATTCATTCAATGTATAAAATTTTACCTTTTTGTTGTCTGGTAATAAGGTGGTTCAGTACTAGTTTCATTTGCGTGCGAGGACCAGTTGATGAATCTTGGTCGCGAAATCTGAATTTGTAGCGTCAATGAAGGTTCGTTCTGGAATTCCGTAGAAACCATCGCAAAGGAAGTGTCTATAATGATGAATAAATTAATATGGTACATTTGGATTCATAAAAACATTTGAAAAAGATTTTAAATCTAGGATCTAGTCTCCTACATTTTTATTTTCTCTGGATTGGGAAAATATTCCGCTGATTCCTAATTCAAGGTTACGTCGATCCCAACAGTCCCCAAATTATTTAAATGATTGGTTACAATTGTAAAAACGAAACTACCACGATATTTGCACTTTTAGAAGTTTGTGTTACGCCATCAGTTTTCTTTTTCGTCTTTCGAACTTGGCACAATTTGGAGCGAATACGTCTCGCGAACAAACACCGTTACGTCGGCTAATGGACTAGAGCTTTACCTTTTTTGCCGTTTAGCCATCTTTCTAACCCAAGAGCCCATGGAAAAATACTTTTTATCAACGAGGCTTTTTTTATCAAGCCGTAAGATTAAGGTCACGCGGGTAAATGAATAGTTTGTACTGATAGCAGCAGCTATAGTGGCAGCATGACGTACGAAAAAGTTGACGTTGTATTTCTGGTTACTTCGATCGTACATTTGGAAAAGAAAACTTGAAGACAGGGAATATAACTCGGGGCGTTCATGGTAACTTAAAAACAATGCCGAGCGTGCAAAAAACTCGAAGACCGTAATGCAAATGAAAATGAGTAAATGAACGAAAAATGAGGGATTGTTGTGACGGGAGGATACAGAGAAGTAAGACCAAGTTTCGCGTGGTTCAGTATTTTAGTTAAAACCAGCTTAATAGCATTTTAAGACATCAAAATTTGAGGATTTTAACTATTTATTCGGTTGCGTCTTTCTCTTTGACGTCACCGTCGTCATTGTCGTTGGCATTGCTATGCCATGTCAGGCGCTCTTCATAAAACTGAATCACGACCTGTGGACATTGCTTGTTGGCTTGGCGGGCTGGAACTAGATCTGCTTCATCGCTGGATTTCCTGCAAGATTTAAAAATAATCAAAAAATGTGTTAATTAAGATGCTGTAACTTGTGATTCAATAGCATATGGCATTGAACAACTTTTTGTTTTACTATACGAACCATTTCATAAGAAACATGAGTTCACCACTAGAATCTGTGGCGCCGATAATCTTTTCGGGGTCAAGTCCTCGTTCAAACCCTCTTGGACGATTTTCTTCCTGGAAGTCACAAATAAAACGTATAAATGATCATAAACAAAGCCAACTTATTATCGTGAAATTCAACAAACCTCCGAAGCCTTCTTCTTTGCTGGTCTTTTTTCTTCTGTGGTTTTTTTGTCACGTTCTTCAATTGGGAGTGATCGCTTTTTCTCTTTTTTGTCAATTTCTTTCTTTTTTTCCTTTTCCTTTTCTTTTCTTTTTTCCTCAAATTCTGAAATCAAAGCAGGGCAGTCTAGGTTTTCCTCAGGTTCCCAGGTATTGTCATCATCATCGTAGCCTTTCCACTTTAAGAGATATTCCACACGGCCATTTCGTACTCTGAATTTGATAGATGACATTTGTTGGTCAATAATGATCAACGACGATATAAATATTTATGTATACCTTCTATCCATAACTTTTTCAACAGAGTATTCCTCTTCAGCAGGACTTTCTGTTGCTGGAGTAGCAGGAGTTTGTTCATCCAAAACTTCTTTCTCTTTCCCTTTTGTGCTTCGGCCCATGTTGGAAATGGTGTAGCTTTTTTTCACAAATACTAATTTCTAAAAGAGCTGACTTATCTGCAAATAAACAGATAAAAAGATTATATAACACGACCACAGTGGAGTCTGATCACACGAGAAATAGACATTTTTGTCAAGGGGATTAATCACGAGCTTGGTTACACAGACCGATAGACGTTTCTCACGCCACAATCGAATATAATAAAATATAATAGATTATTTGGCATGGGCAAATTATATGAAATAAGTGTAGTTTGCTGGGCATTATAAAATATTTTACGACTGATAGAACAAAACTCAATTACCTAACTTAATTCGCGTGATAAAAAACGTTGAAAAGTCTGAAACAAACCGACAAGAAATGTGTTCAGTAGGAAACCATGACTCTTAGGGGAAAAAAGGAGAGCGAGAAAAGGGCGCCAAATTTGCACTTGATAAAAAAAATATAATTATTATTGATAAAAATATTTTGTGGTCCAAAAGATACAAGAAAAAATTCTAAATTTTTCCAGCTATTTATTCTAGTTGTTTTAAAAAAAGATAATCAAATTAGAAGAAAAAATAATAAAATAAATACTGATTGCTGGTTGGGAAATCGTACAACTTGACAACTTTGCAATCGAGAAAGATTTGGCAACATTGTTCCTTCCCTTCCGATCTTTTCTGGATGACGCTTTGATTAAAGCATAAGAAGAAGGAGCGAGCAATCCCGGCGTACTTGTGTTACACGTTGGTTAGTCGAAAAATGAAAAACGAAACCGAAGAACAACAGCAGCAGCAGCCTGAGCCGGTCGTTGAAGAAGAAGAACGAGAAACTAAACCACCAGCAACAGAACAACACACCGTTAAGGTTAGATTTTGCTTTATTAATAAATTAAATTGCTGAAGATGGAACCTTGTTTTTGCGATGCTTGACGTATTGTGAAACGTAGTTTTAAGTTTCTTGTTTATTTAAATGACACAAACATTCTATTTGATTTGTAGGAGAAACCTGAAGCTGAGCAGTTTCGAAAGTTGTTCATTGGTGGACTTGACTATCGCACAACTGATGAATCCCTGAAAAAACATTTTGAACAATGGGGCCAGATTGTGGATGTTGTTGTAATGAAGGACCCCAAGACGAGGAAGTAAGATGATACCAGTCTTTCATAGCTTGGAATGCTATTATGGAAAAGTGTTCTTAATGTTAAAATGAAAATTAATTTTCGGTAATGATTGTTTCAGGTCTCGTGGTTTTGGATTCGTAACATATGCACGAGCTTTCATGGTAGATGAAGCCCAAGCAGCACGACCTCACAGAGTAGATGGCAGAGAGGTTGAGCCAAAGCGTGCTGTCCCTAGAGATGTTAGTTTGTCTTATTATTTATTCTATTCTAAATATTTGTCTTAACATTTTCTTAAATAGTTGATAGGCAAACCTGAAGCAAGCTCAACTGTCAAAAAACTTTTTGTTGGTGGTCTGAGGGATGATGTTGAAGAAGAGGACTTGCAAAAGTACTTTTCAACATTTGGTCCAATTGCCTCAGTGAATGTTGTTACAGAAAAAGAAACCAACAAGAAAAGAGGTTTTGCATTTGTGGAATTTGACGATTATGATCCAGTTGACAAAGTTGTTTGTAAGTACATGGCCTACATTTTTCTGGTATCTTGTAACTAAAAAAATCATGTGTGTTCTAGTGATTCGTGACCACACTGTTAAAGGAAGACATTTAGATGTTAAAAAAGCTATCAGCAAAGCTGATATGGATAAGATGAAGCGTGGCGGTCCTTCTCCTGGATCGTCACCTTCAGGTCGTGGTGATTACCGCGGGTATCGAGATAGCGGCCGAGGTGACCGAAACGCCGACAGAGGCGGGGATTTGTGGGAACGACGGGATTCATGGAGCAACGGAGGAGGTTCTGGTGGGGGCTGGAGCAATGGAGATCATTGGGTTGGTGGAGGATCTAGTAGTTATCGAGGTAAGTTTTTAAATAAAATTGACTTATTATCAGTTTTTAATCTATTTATCTACTCTTTAACTAGGAGGAAATGGTGGAGGTCGCGGTGGAGATTATGGTAATGGACAATGGGAAGGTTCGAACTGGGGTGGCAATCAAAGTAGTGGCGCTGGTTGGAGTGGTGGTTCCCCAGGTTATGGAACAAGCTCAGGTATGTATTTCTTTATCAATATTTTGAACATTAATTAAAATATAACTTTTAGGTGGTAACTCATGGGGTGGTGATTATGATAATGGCTATGGAGGGAACATGAGAGATTTCAACCAAGGAGGCGGTCCAGTGAGAAATAGCTACGTAACCGAACGATCAGTGCCATACACTCGCGACTATGGAGGTAAAGTTGTCTTAACTATTTGAACTCATTTTCTAACCTTTTTTAGATTCCTATTTAAAGTAAAAACTTCCTCGTCATTGAGCACAATTTCACTGGACAAGGAAGAATTGAATGAAAAGGCTAGAATCAGAAATGAAAAGCCGAGTAGGGATGCGTTTAGTAATGTGAATGTGTCATGCAGTTGCAAATTTCTGTGCTTGATGAAATATCGAGAATTTTAAGGCCTTGCAGTTATGATTCCATGAAATCGGATTGACAGGTGATCTAATCTGTTTCTGATTCAAAAGGTGCAGGGCGAGGTGGTGGCTTTACAGGTAGCCCCAGTTACGGGGGTTCGCGACGTTATTAGTAGACAAGTCCCATCTTCCCCTCTAGGTAAGTTTGAGGTTTATTACCATCAGGCCTTCTAGCCCGTTTCATAGGGACAAGTTGAGCCGCAATCTGAAGAGATAAAGAATGTTGGAAGGAGACAGGTTAGGATAAGATGTGCGTTTCATCTCCTAGGTGTCGTCATGTTGTTCTGTAGCCAAACCAGAACAGGAGCAGTGAGCCAGGTCCAAGATTCATCAATTAAGTGAAGGCAGTTACAACTATCAGCCAGCCAGCAACCAGCAGTACCGAACAAGGCCGCTAACGCTTAGCGAAAACATCCTAAACCTCGGACAGGATAGCAGCTTCGATCGACACTTAGAATGCAAGATTCAGGCAGTGTGATATAGATTTCGTCGCCAACTGCCACCTTGTCCCCTCCCCTTCTCGTAAATGGATCTTAACGTCGTTTTCTTCATTTTCTACATGTGAACTACATTTTTTTTCTTCAGTTTTTTTAACACCCACGTGTTTGAGTTATCCCTTTTTTTTACAACTAAATGGATGTGTAGTTGCTTAGCTTATCGTCTCGTTGGCTTAATTATTGGCGATTAGCTCTCCGACCATTGATTTTCTCTCCCAATTATATTGGACACATGTCAAATACGTGTAGGTGTGCGCCGAATCGCGAGAATTTTAAATCTAAATCACTCAATTTTTGATTTCATCATCAATACACTTCATCGATCCCATTCTGCTGTTATTGTGCATTATTTGTTTCTACTGAGAAATGTTTTTGTCTAGATCACCCTTGTTTTACTTAATTTTTCTATAAAATGATAGCTTTGGTAATTACAACTATTGAAATTAAATTTTAAGTGAAAACTTTTCTATCTATGAAAATAAAGAAAATGTGTAGGATTTTGCGAGTTACGCAGGTTGAGTTATGAAGTAGATGACAGTTTACAGTATTTCCTACCTTTGAATATGTTAAGGTAATGTCTGTAACAGGTGTGGTGGCTTGTAGCCTCTGCCTATTGCTCCCTATAATATGAAAATTAGGTTCAAAATAAATAACTGAGCTAGTTGACAACGAAATGGTAATTTCGTTGTCCGTTGTCCAAGTTTTTTGTCCATGTTTGAGTGAATAGCTTTTTGAATTGGTAAACTCAAACCAGAATTTTTTTTACAGTTGTGTATTGTCATAAAAAAGCCTTTTTTTGGAGTATTGTATTTTTTTTAACACTAAATAACGTAATCAGCTTTGGATTTTAACAAGCGATCTCCCACTCAACCGGACCGTTTTGGTGGAGGTACTTTTCGGATCGTAATCCGGAAAAGGACTTTACAAATCCGGACTAGGTCTATTCTGTTCAGAATCGCATGGCGATTCCAATGGAATTAAGTCCGGATTTTTATCTTTTCCCGTTCACGAGATAATCACGGTTGAAAATCGTGAAATATCACGAAAACCCAAAGTCTCCCCCTCCGACTATATCGCTTTTAGCCGTATATTCGGCTTATACAAAAAAACTAATTTATACAAAATGTAGCCCTTTCATCCCTTTTTCAGAATCCAAAAGGATTTTCTATAATTCTGTAAGATGTCCGAGATATCACGATTTTCGTGATACCCCCATTTCGACATATTTTTCAAGCATTTCATTCGGCGTTGCCGATTGCCGTATATGTGCTTTTCGCCCCCTTTTCTGTCCACTCCTTCCCTTTTTCCCTGTTTCCTATGTATCAAGGCCTTGTATATCGATACAGATGGGACTTGATACATAGGAAACAATGGAAAAAGCGAAGGAGTGGGGGCGAAGTCACATATACGGAAATCGGCAACGCCGAATAAAATGCTTGAAAAATATGTCGAAATGGGGGTATCACGAAAATCGTGATATCTCGGACATCTTACAGAATTATAGAAAATCCTTTTGGATTCTGAAAAAGGGATGAAAGGGCTACATTTTGTATAAATTAGTTTTTTTGTATAAGCCGAATATACGGCTAAAAGCGATATAGTCGGAGGGGGAGACTTTGGGTTTTCGTGATATTTCACGATTTTCAACCGTGATTATCTCGTGAACGGGAAAAGATAAAAATCCGGACTTAATTCCATTGGAATCGCCATGCGATTCTGAACAGAATAGACCTAGTCCGGATTTGTAAAGTCCTTTTCCGGATTACGATCCGAAAAGTACCTCCACCAAAACGGTCCGGTTGAGTGGGAGATCGCTTGTTAAATTGTTAAATAATAGTGAACAGAAAAAAATTTAAAAACTATTTTCAATCATCGATTTTGTTAAGTATCGATTTGTTAGGGATAAGATTTTGATTGGTCCATTTAAAAAATAGATGCGTTAAGGAGGGGTAAACATGAATTTGTACTGGTGGCAACACTGCCTTAACTGAAACCGTTGAGACAAGCCACATTCAAAAAGAGCTAGTCTTTTTTGTATGAAAGTGTTCACATCCTCTTCGGTGTTTTGATAATTCACAAAACTTTATCACAGTAATTGACTGTTTTACTAAATTAACAACTGAGTCTGTGTGCCGCTTTTCAAAAATTGAGAACGGGTAAGAATTTGATTTTGTAATAAATGATTCAACTGTTTTAAATATGAGAATCAATCCAGTAATACTCTTTCCTTTCTTTGTGCCATTTACCTCCTAATTATTGATGCATCATTCTCGTAAATCTACTTATTGATGTTCAAAGGTGCTTACTATTGTATTTTTGTTCAGACTTTGATAGTTAAATCTCAGATCTCATACCTGGGATATGAAACCCCCACTTCGGCAGGTGAGGAACTCTCCTCGCACAGGATTTGCAAGAAGACAGAACAGTAACAATGTAGTTATGTGTGGTACACTGGGGGAAGGAATTGGTGCTTCTGCCGAAGTTCAGAGCTCAAACATCAGAGTTGCTGTTAGAGTGAGACCTTTTAATGAACGTGAAAAATCCACCAGCTCAAGGTAAAGTTAGGGCATTGTTAAAAATAATCTGTTTTTCTTTGTTTCAGATTAAAGATTTTCTAATTAAAATTTATTTTGTTTTAAAGAAATTCTGTTAAAGTGGCAAATGACAAGCTGTTGGTGTTTGATCCTAAGGATGAGGATGATAATTTTTTTTACCATGGAGTTAAACAAAACAATAGAGATTTCACAAAGAAGGCTCACAAAGATGCCCATTTTGCATTTGATGCTGTATTTGCACCTGAATCAACCAATGAAGAAGTTTTTGAAGGAACAACAAAAGCAGTTGTCGATGCTGTTTTAGAGGGTTTCAACTGTTCAGGTACACCCTTCACTCAATAAGAGCACATATTTTGTTATTGTAATAAATTATTAAGTTACTCATGTGCCTTCTTATCCCTTCGATTATAGTATTCGCTTATGGAGCAACTGGGGCTGGAAAAACTCATACTATGCTTGGGACCCAACAAAATCCCGGTATCATTTTCTTAACTGTAATGGACCTTTATCGTCGAATGGAAGAACTAAGAGGAACAAAGAAATTTGAGATTTCTGTTTCGTATCTTGAGGTGAAAACTGCTTTTAACTAATGTTCTGGAACCTTGAAAAATCTTTTCCTTTTTTTCAGGTTTATAACGAAAACGTCAGAGATCTGTTGGCTCAATCAAATTTTTTAACGATTCGAGATAACGGAAATGATGGTATTACTGTGACGGGACTTTCTTTGGTAAAACCAAACGGTGCGGAGGATTTACTGTCACTTTTGAAATACGGTAACAGTAACCGAACTCAGCATCCGACCGATCACAATGCAGAATCGTCGCGATCTCATGCGGTTTTCCAAGTAAATATAAATATATTTTTGTGTTGTCGTTCAGAGTAATTTAACTAGTTACATCATTAGGTATGGATCAAACAAAGTGATCGTGCCTCTGGATTAAGTAACAATTTCAAAGTGGCAAAAATGTCTCTCATCGATCTAGCTGGATCAGAAAGAGGATGTGCCACAGGGCATACTGGCGAACGATTCCGAGAGGGTAATAATATAAACAGGTCTCTCCTAGCGCTAGGTAACACTGGAAGTAAAATTTCGCTATGCATAAGCTAATCTTGGCGTTTTTATTTTCGGAACAGGAAATTGTATTAATGCCTTGGCTGAGGGACGCAGGCACGTACCTTATCGCGATTCGAAACTGACGCGTCTTTTGCAGGATTCGCTCGGTGGAAATTGCAAAACGGTTATGATTGCAGCGGTTTCTCCGTCTAGTGTTACATTAGAAGACACGTACAACACTCTAAAATACGCAGACAGAGCCAAAAATATTAAGTCTAATGTAAGTAATCTAGTTTGATAAGATTTTTTCATTCAGATGTCAATATTAACGACGCACTTTAATCATTAGGTGAAGAAAAATGAAAGGTCGGTTCAACTCCATGTGACCCAGTATGAAAAAATGATTTCAGAACTACGGAGTGCGTTAGCCTCCGCAAACGACAGGATAAAAAATTTTGAAGATTCCAAAGTAGTTGTGCAACCTGTTGAACTAGCTGCACCTCTTCCAGTTGAGAATATTCCCTGTTCGAAGTGCTTGGACAAAGAAACAAATACCAGCGCAGAAGACAATTCCACTTTGGTCCCTGATCCAATTCCAGCGTTTCCACCAATTGAATTAAGCAACGCTAGACAAGCTTGGAGTTCCCTTTTTCACGACAGACGAGAAATGCAGCATACGATTGCAATTCTTGATCAACGCGAAAAAGATTTGGAACAAAAAATCGTGATGAAAAAACAGAAAAATAGTCGAGTTGAAAGCATTAGCTTATCAACATTGAGGTATGTATTTTGTGGTATATTTATGACTGTTTATTTTAAACATCGACGCTTACTATTTACCTTATGTGTAGATTGGAAAAGCTTCGTAGTAAACTTGAACGCGAAATATCCTCCCAGAAACCAAGTATCGAGCAAATCGGCAAAAAGAAAGAAGAGCTCTCTAAAAATCTGGAACTAAGCGCAGACAAAGAGATTGCGCTCAGTAAGGAATTTGAGCTTGCCATGCAGAACCTTGGAAACGAAGAAATGAAGCAAATTGTCTCTGACGCTATGCGTATGAAGCAACTTGAAGTACTCCACTCTACTTTTTATGTCGCCACTTCTTTCCAAAATTTTAACCACGATTTTTTTATTAAATTGTTCTTCAGGTTGCCCTTCAAGAGACGAAAGACCAAAACTCGTACTTAACAAAAGCTTTACAAGTTCAATCAGAAGAAAGTGCAAAATCCGAAACTCTCCTTTTGCAGCTCATGAAAATAGCAAAATCATTTTATTTGACGCTACGCTCTAAGAATGCACTTGCAACTTACATGGAAGAAGATTTCAACGTAATTCTTTAATTCATTTGTTTATATCGCATATGTTTAACTATGTCCTCAGTACTGAGTGAGTGTTGGTCTAGAACACAGTGATATAATTTGTGACTAGATTTTTACACTCACCAAGTAAGGTGGAAGATAACGTCGTTTAGCCTAAGTTTAATATTTTCATCCTATTGGCTAGGTTTAATCGAACCTAATTTCTATTTAGGGCTTGGTCGCAATTGTTGAAGGGCGAGGAATATGCTGGGCGGATCAAAGAGAAGAAATACTGAGAGAAGAATTCAACCCTTTAAACGATAACGTTACTCTATCTCCACTGACCGAATCGAATCTTCACCTTGATGTCCCTCCCAGCTCAGTACTTTGCCACACGCAAACCGCACCACCACCGCGTGTGGAAACGTTAAATGAACCCGTTTCATCGAACTTCGATGAGACAATTGTTCTTCATTCAACTAATCTAGATGTCACGTTTGATATGAATTTGCATCCAGTAGAACCAACACAGTCAACTGTAAAGGTAAATTTTATTTAAGTAATGTTTTATTATTTGTAATTGTAATTATTATTGTTGATATAATGCTCTGTACGCGACAATAATATATATATTTTTTTTTCCTCAGTCATCAATGCTCATCGCGGATGGGCCACTGGCGGATCTTCCTCCAAATGTTCTATTTCAGTCCGGTTCATTAGCGAACACCACCTTTTCTAGCCCAAATAACAAAGAAAATTTCACAATTCCTAAAACTGGGAATAGTAGCATTCCCGTAAGAACGCCATCCAAAGACCCGAAAAATGGTAATCCCCTCACACCAAAACTTCGAAGAGGTCATTTATTCAGCAAGAGCTCGTCGGATCTCCTGACTTCTCAGAGAACTCAGCAATTCGGTAAGCCTGGGTACATGGCTGCAACAACCGCTTCAAAATTTCGAGGAACGGTTCCGGATGCAGTGTTTGTCGAGCCTGCTCCTGTAGCGCCAATTCCTTCTGGATCATCGAGCCGTTTCGTCAGCACTGGTAACCCTTACAAGTAAGCCCTTGTTGATTGGATCAAATTCTACGTCATAAATTAAACCAAAAATGCATAAATAATAATCCGTATTTTTCTAGGAAAATTAAGAAATCCGTTTCGACGTTCTCACTTACTCATCGTCGTTGATGGTAAAAA
The DNA here is from genome assembly GCF_021234035.1 of Daphnia pulicaria. NCBI lineage: Eukaryota > Metazoa > Arthropoda > Branchiopoda > Diplostraca > Daphniidae > Daphnia > Daphnia pulicaria. The sequence continues at coordinate 12,320,784 of NC_060913.1, forward strand.
CCATATTGTATAAATTCGTTGATCTTCTTTGTAGAGTTTACTCCTTTTTAAACTACATTTAACGTTATGTATACATACATGGTGAGGGGATCAGTGCATTCGTTGATTGCTGGGTTTATAATGCTGCATCATTTGTATCGCTTTACTTCTAGTTTCATACTTACTGTAATATCATTTGTTACCTAATCATCATTTGAGGTGTTTTTAACAAAAAAGCCGTAAAGCGTAAAGCAGCTTTCTATGATCTCCCCAGTGTACATAAAGCTTTTTCAAGAACAATACGTTTGTTGAGAAGCAACTTGTGCCTCCATTGCTATGAATGAAAATTCTTACCTACCTTACTTCTTCTGAGCTTCGTTCCTTAAAATTCGTTTAAATCGCGGAATTCAAGATGTCACCCGTCGTTTACAAATCTTGAACGTATTAATACACTGCTTTGATAATCTATTAATGTTTCTTCTCGACTTAAAATGATTCTACTCATGAATCTACTATTTAATTTCGGTGTCTTCTGAATATGAGACTAATCTCTTTTAATTCGACAGTTTTGTCGCTGCAACAGTTGTCTAAATTTTGAAAAGAAAGTAACTAAACAGGTATAGTCAAATCGGTGACGCTTCCCTTGGTTATTTTCATGTTGGTTGTTGTCATACCTGTGCTCATGTATTGCCATTATTAACGTTTTAACTGCTACTTATTCTCATATTAGACGCGTTTTATATGTTTGTTCCCATTCTGATCTTTCCTTATTCGAATTTCTTTTACTTTTCTTCCGCATCCATTATGCGGCACCTTTATAATGGGTTCCGACAAAAATTAAATTCACATTGAACAGTTATATGAGGTTTTTGTCTTTTAATTAAATGCACAAATAAATTCACAGTTTTCAATTAGTCATGACACTCTTTGATGGCAAAAGTCATTGCCTTTTCGGTGATATTTTATTTCGTCACACGTCACGCCGCAAGTAATATATTTTACTATTTTCTTTCTCATAAAATCTGAAAAAATTAGTAATTTCATAATTTTTTATTAAATAACATGCCACTGACGCCAGTTTTAAAAATCAATGTAAATTGCAAACCACATAACTATTTTCAAAGAAACACGCAAAGGGAAAAATCACTCCATGTATTTCGATCTCTGTTTTAAGGAAGAAAAGTAAACAGTAAACACAATTTAATTTTAAGAAACAATTATTGTGAAATAAATAACGAAGTTAATAAGCTGATAATCAAGTTTTCAATCATGCCGAGTTTATCACAGCACCAGAAAAGCGTGGCGAACGACGGGTTGTGACAGCCACGGGAGCCATCGCAGGTACAGTTGCTTTTGTACTTGAATTGCCTTTTCTGACTCTTTTTTTATTTGCACTTGATGATTCTGAGATACTGTCAGAGATCCGTTGTTTATTTTTTGGACGCCGAGCGACGCTACCTGTTTAATGTCAAACAAACGAACAAATGATTAAATTAAGCTGAAATTACAACATAAGGCTGACAAAATTTAATTTAAAGTTACCCTTAGGAACCAAAATCCCTGGTTCTCCTTCAAACCAAATCGTTCGTTTATGTCTATCCTGTAGGTTATTCATGCTAGGGTTTTGGTAACACTGAAGCCAGTTTTCAAAAGCACCATGGTCCTTAAGACCATTTTCTACATCATAGCCACCACCTTTATAAATAAAAAAAAGATAATCATTGAAGAAATTACAACTTAAGAAAAATTTGCTCTACAGTATTACTAAGTTTTAACACTTCCATGCACACTGCATGGCAAAGATATAGTGGGTCTTTGACAATAGGTAAAACCTTTTCAGATTTAATAGGGTAGGTAGCAGAATCTTTCCATTTGCATAGCACAGAGTAGGCTTCATCAAATGGGGCAATTTTTGATCTAAAACACAAATAAATTTTTTAATTGTTGAAATTTTTGTTATAAATTAACACAAAATGTTCCCAGAAGACCTACCCACCTAAACAATATTTCAGCCCTAAGGTAATTGCCAATTCCATTAAAAAATTTTTGATTTAACAGAACTTCACAAATAGCTTTCTGTTTAAATGCAGGGTCTTCAAGATTATCAACAATATTTTTGCGAAAGGTTTCATAGTCAGTAATAGGGCAAGGTCCTCTATCTGAGCCCCAGTCAGCATTCATCTCCCATCTTCCAAATCTTCGAAAGTCAACAAAATTCAGAACTTGAATTGGAATTTCACTATCTTTTGTGAGGAACCTATTTTGGCCAAGAGGAAATTGTAACTTAGAAACTAAATGTTTCAAAAAATTTTGTTTAACCTCAAATGTGAATGTTTTGGAATGTCATCCACTGTTGATAGTTTGAAACATCCTGACATGCCAAATCGAAAGAGTATGGAGATTTTCTCCAGCTGTCTACCTTTTTTATCTGGTGAGTACTCTTCTAGCCAAAGTTTCATCTCTTTACCTCGTGATTCTGCTTTAATCGTATATAGCGGGACGTCCCATTCAATAACGGGATTTTTCGAAACCTCAGATTTAAGAATTTTACCAGAAAAAATCAAATCTCTCACTGAGTCATTGATAAATAAACTTGAAATGTGAAGCTCAGGACCCTCAGGCATTTTTTTTTTCCAAGTGTTTTGTATTTGTGTTATTTATGTTTTCCTCGTTTCAGACTACACATGATCGGTACTAACAAGCACTCTCAAACAGCTGTTAACTGTGGATTATGTAGTACCTTATTAGGGCGCCACTGTCCATGATTTGTGGGCGGTAGGTTTTATAATTACGAAATTTTTTTTTTAAATACGATTATGCGAAGATCGTAGCTAACTATATTAATGGCTTCGTGAATCATAAATTGTACGTTGACTGCGAAATTTACAATTAACTAGAATTTATTAAACTACTAATGCACCAATTTTCAATTGTTAGTATGAAAAGTAAGATAAAGACATTAGTATTATTGAAATACAACATGTTGAAAGTATATTTTAAATTTTAAACACAGAATGTAAAGAAAAACGTAATTGTCTGAAAACGACGCGATATTTTCCCGCCACAGTTTCTTCGTTCCAAGATCAGCCGCACGAGAGCGCTCAGTGCATTGGGTAGCAGTTATTTACATGAAAGAGAAGAGCTTTGCCAACGCTCAATTAACGCGCAGTTGATACGGCCACAAATCTAGTGAAATCAAGGTATGCAAGTGTAATGTTATTAATTAATTATATTGTTACCTACTAGAAGTGGCTTTGTATGTTTCATTGTAAAGGCGTGTTGTTTGTTTCGGCTCGTAACTCAAAACAAACTCCCGGGCTCAAAACGTGGCTCCATCTTTTGGTTCTGGATGGGTTTCATGTAGATGTAACTTTAAGTACTGCAAAGTTCGCCAATCGTAAAAAGTCATAGTATACACGTTCTCGTGGAACTTTAAGTAATTTAGAAGTGTTCTGAGGAAATAGTCATAAGAAATAAATAAGTTTTTGGCGAAGGCGTTCCCGGCGTCCCCTATTGAGCTCAACACCCAATGTCCAGAAAATGGCGGCGGTTTTAGTGCCATCTCTTGAGTCTCCCATGTTAACTGATTCCATATAGTTGTTGTGAGTTAGCGGCACTTCTGACTTAAAGCTGTCGTGACTGTTTTATACACACAAAGTATTTTGGCCAATAGGTCATTTTAGAATAATAAGTTTGTGGTAAGACTCGGACGCATTTGTTAATTACGACAGTCAAAGAACTTCCCTCGTTGCTTTCTGGTAAGAGTCTCCATGACTGTCACAGAGATGTTGTTTGAACTTATTTTTTTCCATGTTCTATTGTTTTTGTATCATTTGAAAATATGATTGTCATCAGTCATGGCAAAGCATGGTTATTACTTCGAAGAACTTGATTAGTCTGTGTTACAAATTACAGACTGCTAGGATTTCAAAATGCCTGGAGGAGGCGATACTGTGACGATAATTTACCCACAAGGGTGTAAGGAAGTCACAGAAGATCTAACTCCTGATGAGCTCATTAGGAGATTAAAGGTAACTTCTTATTCACTTGGAACCTGAAAAGAAAATTCACTTAATTCAATTCATCCTTACTTTTAGACCTTGGCACATACCTTTCAATCCATGGGACAAGAAGAAGGGGCTTATCAAGAATTTGTGCCTCTTGCTCTTCATTTAGCTGATGACTTCTTCCTTCAGCACCATTCACGAGATGTCCAACTGTTGATTGCTTGCTGTATTGCTGATGTTCTGCGTGTCTATGCTCCAGATGCCCCCTACACAGATCCAGAACAAGTAAAAGGAATCTTTCTTTTTCTTATTCGTCAGCTAGGAGGACTTAAAGATCCCAAAGATCCTGCATTCAAACGCTATTTCTACCTGCTGGAAAATCTTGCATATGTTAAATCTTTCAACATGTGCTTTGACCTTGAGGATTGTCAAGAAATCTTCTGTGAGCTATTCAAACTCATATTCAAAATTGTCAAGTAAATTTCATCTTTTTTATAGTTTTAATATTTTTCTATTAATATTTTTCCTTAAATATTACAGTGATGAACATTCTGGAAAAGTAAAGAGTTTCATGCTCGACATTTTATGCCCTTTAATAACTGAATCCGATTCAGTGTCCAACGAATTACTGGACATTATATTGTCAAACATTGTTGAACCACTAAAATCTCAACGGAAAAATGCGTACAAACTTGCCAGGGAACTTCTGTTAAAATGCAGCGACACTCTAGAACCCTACATTCAAGCGGTATTTATAATTTGTGCTGTCATCGTGATTTACCTTATAGCTTTTCCTTTTTTGTGCAGTTTTTCAACCAAGTTCTCATTCTCGGAAAAGAAGATAAACAGCTTTTCATTGCTACTAAGGTGTATGACTTGATTTATGAACTTTATCATGTCTGCTCCAGAGTGCTTCTGTCAGTTTTACCCCAATTGGAATTTAAGTTGAAAAGTCCCGACGAGCAAGAACGAATGGGTTGTGTTTCACTTCTTGCGAGAATGTTTTCAGAAAAAGATTCTCAGCTGGCCACTCAGCATCGTCAGCTCTGGCGGGCTTTTCTTGGAAGGTACATAGTTTTTTATTTATCTTTTTTTTTTCTCTCACTCGTCTTAGAGGACCAACATCATCCTTTAATTATCCTTGCAGATTCAATGACATTAGCGTAGCGATCCGAACGAAGTGTGTCCAGTATTCAATGCACTTCTTACTTAACCACCCAGAACTTCGACAAGATGTTACGGAAACCTTGAAGCTCCGGCAGCATGACGCGGAGGAGTCAGTTCGGTAAGATTGTTTTGTTTTGAATTTAACTTCCATTTTTTGTATTATTGTATCATTTTTATTAAAATTTCAGATATGAGGTGGTGACGGCGATAGTTGCTACCGCTAAACGAGACTTTTCAATAGTTTCCGACAGGTATTAAACATTTTCTGCTGATAAATTTTTTTGGCCTTCCTCCTTTTATTCAAAATTATCTTTTGATAGTGAGGACCTCGTGAATTTTGTGAAAGAGCGAACCTTGGACAAAAAATTCAAAATTAGAAAGGAGGCTTTAACAGGATTGGCAATGATATACAAGACATTTTTGGGTGATCCTGATGTTCCAGAAACAACTAAAAAAGCTGTGACATGGATTAAAGATAAGATCTTGCATGGCTATTACATGACTGGCCTAGAAGATCGACTTCTTGTTGAACGCTTACTCAATACGTGTCTTGTACCGTACCAATTACCAGCCGACGTCAGAATGAAGAAGTTGTATTACCTTTACGCTACTATAGACGAGAACGCTACCAAGTCATTCATAGAGCTTCAAAAGAGTCAGGCCACAGTGCGGAAAGCTGTATCCGACTTGACAGAAGTTTACTCACTTGAACCTGGCGACACCCGCGACAAAGAAATAACCACAAGAGTTGCACAATTGTCCAAGTACCTTCCGGATCCAATTAAGGCAGCTGAATTCATTCACAAATTTGCTGTCAACTTGGCCACCGACGAGCACATGCTGCGACTCCTTGAAACCGTAGTTAACCCGGAAGTTAGTTGTAAAGAGTGTGCAGAGGCTGGAACTCAACTACTGAAAAAGCTGGGTCAACCAGTCATGACTAATCTTTATTACAATACCGTAAAATTACTAATGGAACGGATCTCTTCAGTGCTCATCGACAAAGATGCGGTTACGTATTTGGTAAGATTGCAGAAATTTTCCGGAAACGCCCATCAATATTGAATAAAATTTTTTTTTTTATATTCTTAGGTCCAATATGTTGAATCCTGTTTAAGGCGTGATGAAGGAATGATGGCAGAGGATATCGGGATTGAACCAGAGACAGCTGGGGAAAAAGGGCTTCGCCTTTTGTTTGTTCTCGCTTTCGGATTCCCAGCTCATTTCATGACAGAGGATGTTTTGTCACGACTTGTGAACATTCTATCTCTTGACAGCCAAGATCATAGTGTTAGTGCCATGGTACTGTGTATCCTCACCTTCGTTGGAAAATATCGGCCTTTGGAAACACAGTTCCAAGATATTGTCAGTCAGTTAATCCCGATCTGCGAGAGACTGGCAACTGAAGGTACTACTAAGCAAGCCAAACATGCCATGCGATGCCTCCACGTGAATATAACAAATCAAGAACAAGTTTTCTCGAAAATTTTGGAATCACTGAAAGACAACTTGGTTACGTCTTCCCCTCACTGTCGTACCTCAATCGTGACTCTTGGTCATATGGCTCTTTTGCTTCCTGATCGCTTTACTATTCAGATAAAAAACATAGTTTCGAGGAAGATTGTTAAAGAACTATTACTTAAGGTACATCAATTTGAAATTAAGTTTATCCAAGATAATGAAATATCTATTTATCAATTTTTAACTTGTTGCAGAACCATGGAGAAACAGAGCACATGTCAGCTGAAAACACAAATGATGAATGGTGTGAGGAAGATCAACTTCCAGAAGAGACACGATGCAAAGTGGAAGCCATGAAAATGATGGCTAGATGGCTGATTGGTTTAAAACATGATGTTATGTCTGCCCAGAAAACGTTTAGAATGTTGACAGCTTTCATCGCACATCGAGGAGACCTGTTTGACGGAGGGCGAATTGGGAAAACCGAGATGGCTTGGCTGAGATTGTCAGCCGGCATGTCTATGCTGAAAATCTGTGAACAGAAAGGAGTTGGCGATCAATTCACTGTTGATCAATTCTACAGTCTTTCTCTTTTGATCGCCGATGACATGCCTGAGGTACGAGAACGCTTCACTGCCAAATTGCATCGAGGTCTCTATCGAATGCCTCTACGTTCTCTTCCGCTTGATTTTATGGGGGTTTACGCTTTGGCGGGAACTGAAGAAGACAAACGCATCAAAGGTGAAATATTGTCAGTCGAATTTGATTAATGTTTTGTAAACTAATGCCTTGTCTATTATTAGCAATCATTCGTCGCTCTATGTTGGCTGATATATCCAAACGACGTGATTATCAAAGAGAGCTTCAGATGTCGGGGAGCATGGAACGAATGGCCGATAAGTTGCCGTACATTTTACCTGACTACATGCTGGTTTACGCAGTACCTATACTTGCTCACGATCCGGAATTCACTAGCCACACTAACACAGAACAGTTACTACGCATTCGTCAATGTCTTTGGTTCGTTTTGGAACCTCTGATGAACAAACACGAAAATTATTGTTTTGGCTTCTATAAAGCGCTTATCGAGAGGATGAAAAATCATCGTGATGCACTCAAGCCAGACGACGAAGAAAGTAATGCTAAACTTTGGGCTGTGTGCGACTTGGCGATGGGTTTAATCATGCAGAAAACGACCAGCTTCGAGATGAAAGACTATCCGACTCAGCCAAGAATCCCGTCAATGTACTTCAGGTATTGATCACAGGCGAAAATGTATGATTGATAGATTCATTCAACACATTATTTATTCCTTAGGACCCATGATGATCCCAACTTTGTGAACTCAAAGATATATTTACCACCCGAGTTGCAGATAGCTCCTCCTAAAAAAGCTAGTACCGTTGGCGGAGGTGGCGTAGGAAGCGGATTAGTTAAGGTAGCTGCATTAAAATCGTTCTCTGGAACAAGCACGCGAGGTAAAGGTGGAAGAAGAGGTCGACCGCCGAAACAAGATGTAAGTTTTCATAGTAGTGTCAAATTTTTTTTTATTTTGCTTAATTGCTGATATTTATTCCTAATAGCTTGACGACCTTCCGTCAGAAGAAGAAGCCGAAGAATCATATGATCAGACAATAATACAGTCTGCTTCGAACGCTGGTATTTAATAATTATTTTTTTTTCTTGTCTAAGGGAAAGTACACCATATTAATTTCCTCATCGAAAAATCTCTTATTAATGTAATAGATGAATCGATGGCTACAAGAAGGTCTTCGCGTTTTCGTTCAGTGACGCCAAATGCATCAGTTGCTGCCAACAGTGGATCCGAGGACTCGCAGGAAGCAACAGCGCCTATTTCCAAAGAGAAACTAAAATCGACAGGGACTAAAATAACTTCCTACTTTTCACCGAAACAGCGGGCAGCTGCAGCTGCTTCCGCCGCAGTGGATTCCGATAATTCAAATATCTCTCAAAAGTATTTAGGATACAACCGATACATCTTATAAATAATTCGTTATCGTGCATAACTCATCCTCAAACTTTTCATCAACTGTTTTTTTTAGCAACGGCAACGAAGATCAACCCGAGTCAACGGAACAACCACCTGAATCCCCTCCTAAACGTCGTGGACGGCCACCTCGTAACCCGGCACCTGAAACGAATGAAAAAGAAGTGGAAAGGTATGTTGCTGCACTAGAATTATGTCAATTAAAAACTAAACGCAGCTGAAGTCATGCCAATAAATGATGATTTTTTTTTGCTAATAGTTCCGCTGCTGAAGAAGAATTGGAGGTGGAGGTTAAGACGAGAAAACGAAACAAGGAAGATGAAAAAGACACTAATGTTGTTACGCCTGCTCGGAAATCCGCGCGATTGGCTAAACCCAATTGAAGTTAATTCCTTATCATTCATACTGCTTACATTGAAAATGACCACCATGCCCCGTTTTCTCCCTTTTTTTCTTATCTGGTTTCCTATTAGAAGTTACAATTAACTACACCTCCTCAGCACTTGCACACTTGCGTATGATATCCATTTTACAAAAAAAAAGTGAAAAAGAGCAAAATAATAAGTAAGAAGTTTGCTGCTGTCACCCGTCTCTTAAAATGTGGTTATTTTGTGCTCAACTTGGACGTTGAGCGACCGAGTTCATTTACCCGAGTCGTCGCTTGAACCCTCTTGTGAAACGGTTTCTCATTTTACATTTGTGGGCATGGGCATTACATTACATTACTTATTTTTATTGGCTGTCGTGTTGCTGTTTTACTTGATCATTACGGAATTGTTTAAACAAGCGTTCAAACTTATTATGTGAGATGTGAATAGCTCCCTAGTCTTTTTTCTTTTGTCTCTCCACATTTGCCTACCATCTCAAAAGACTTTGCTCGTATTGAAACCCTGATTGCAGAGGAAAAGGAAAGCCCGTCTAGTTGACAACAATTCAAGTTTTCTAAAAAAAGGAAAAGTCGGACAAATCAGGCGTGGTGTTGACGAATCCATTGGTAACTGTAGATTGAAAGTATTCTGTTTAGCATAATTTGATCTTTCGCGCTCTCCTCGGCGTTCGTTGGTGGATAGTGGCGTTGTCCTGAACCAAATTTTGTCGTCATTAAAAAAATAGGCTATGGACTGGCTATGGAGGAGAACAAAGTTGTTATCTATCGTTGAATTAGCTTATTACGTCTATAATAAATACCAATAAAAATATTTTATATTTTGCTGTAGTATTTATCTTTTGGTACAGTTACTGTACCAAAAGATAAATTATAACAAAATATAGTTAATAATTTTACCACCAGTAGCTCTGAAACTAGTTCAGCTTTTCTCTCTCAAAATTTTCTCAAACTTGGAATTCGTGCACTGTTGGGATATATCACTGAAATGCTATCGGCCGTGCAACAATAGTAAACAGCTCAACTTTGAGCAGTCGACAAGGTCTCTAGCCGGTGTGCGGTGCTAGGATATAAAGGCAAGAAAGTTAATTAAAAAAGTAAGGTCTAAACGTACCTATATGATTACAGTGTGTGTTTTTTAAATCTTAAGTGTAGTCAGGGTGAATACTTTAAATGATATAGACCACTCTTTAAATTTCGCCTATAAAACCTTAAATTCAAGTATTAGCAGTGAAGTCAAAAGGTCATTTGGGTTGCTGTACTGTAAAATTGTAAAATTTATGATTAAAATCTTGGATTGAATTCATGACATGACCTGATCTGAAGTATTTACTTCTTTTCTACAGAATTTTTTGGAAGTTGAGAAAACTGATGGAGAGATGTCTTGTTGACCCATTGAACAATAAGCAAGATGGAAAGTTCAGAGGAACTATCTAGTGGATCTTTCCTAGGAAAAATTCTTCACAAAGTTGTAGAAAATTCACTTAGGAAAGGGAGATGTAACAACAATTCCAAATGTTTGACTGGTTACAAGGTTTGCTATTAAAAATTAAACAAATTAAACAAATATAATACTTTATTTATATTTCATAGGACTTGTTTGTTTCTGCAATAACTTCTTCTGAATTGGGAATCAACGCAGATCCTTCATATTTTACCTCTCTTGCATTTGTGCGCAAACTGATTATTAGAGAACAAGATGTGGCTGCTAAGAAAGGATATAATTTATGCAAACTCCTCACTAGTTCCAATTTGGATTTAGAAAATGAAGAACCAGTTACAGATGAAAATCAGAAAAGTGAACGAGTTCTCCAAGTTCCTCAGGTTTACTTGTTATTCTTTTCCTACTTCTACATCTACATTATTAAAATTACCAATAATTTTTCAAAATTGTAGGTTGTAGTAATAAGTCTGAGAAGCATATTTGATCTGATACAAGAAAGTCAGGTGACACATCCTCAGTTATGCTTCAAAGTACTGAAAGCTCTTTTAGGAATACTGCAGAATCTCTTTCCAGAAAGCTTGATGTCAGAGCCCTGTCATGTTGTTGGTATTCCTACTATAATTTTTAAGTTGAATTTATAATTAAGTGACGATACATGTTAATTTTCATACTAGAACCTTTATTTGAACTACTTCTCAAATTGTCAACAATGACTGATGCTGAGAATACTTCCACGATCGAAACACAAGAGGTGGAAGAAAGCTTGTCATCTTTGGCTTCGTCTTGTCTTCTTAGTTTAGTCATCGCTTGGGGTGTAACTCCGCGAATTTTACAAGCCCTCGACGCTCTTATCACAGTTGCCCGTCCGTTGGCTGCTCAAATAATTGTGGTTAGTAATTTAGCAGCAAGTTTATTTCAATTTCGTGATAAAAGAGTGATTTTTTATTTATAGCTCCCCAACATAATGCTGACTCTTCAAAAAGGAGTTCGGTCCACCGTGATTGGAACTTCTCATGTACCAGACTGGTTTACACAGGGAATCCAGCAGAAGACACTTGTTACATGCTTCTCTGTGAATTTAGGTAATTATTATTCTAATAAATTTACACACGATAATAATGACCGACTCTTTTTTTTGTTTAACAGGCAAAGATTTGATTGAAAACTCCATTGCTTGTGACGGGCCATTTATTTTCTTGTTATCGTCCTGTGGACTTTACAAAATTGGATCAGGACTTGGCAGTACTGTCAGTGGTCGATTGTACGCATCCAACAAAAAAAACGTGCCCAAGAAGGGCACTTTGCTTTTCTTCAATGTATTTGATTTATCTTATATCACAAGGGAAGTGTGGACACAATAATATTTTTTTTTATTTTAGGGACAATTATTTCTTCATACTTACAGCAAGGAAGATCGAAATCTTCACATAGTCGATAACGAAACATTGGCATTGAAAGATTGCATTAATCTGCAAGATTCAATTGGCAAAAACTCGTCTTTATTTTCAGATGGAAACCGTCTCGGAAGCGTTTTCAAAACAGACGAAGTAAATTCATTTCAATACTAAAAAGAAATTTTGTTTCGTAACACTCTGCTTCGAAACAATTTATTAGGACGAACTCCATGCAACTCTATTCGAAATCAACAAAGGGGAGCTATTTTCATTTGGAGAGAGTAGATTGAGATTGGCTCTTCAGAGTCTATACATTGTAGGAGCTTCAATAAATGATGAAAACACCGACCTACGGCAAATTAATTTCAATGCTGACGAAGGATTTACCAGCATAGTGGCTGGAAAGGAATTTATGCTGATGGTTTCCTCTTCAGGAAAAGTATTACTATCCTCATCTCGTCATTATAGCTGTGCGTATGCACAAAGTAAACTTTTTTTTTCCTAGGTTTCTTACCAAGGGAAAGCTTCCTCTCTAGGGTTGAAGACGGTTGGAGAGTTGGTCCATAACCAAGAGCAGACATCAAATCGCTGGTATGAACTTCCTCTTCCAAAAAGCCCGTCGATTGTTCGCTGTGCCACGGGACATGACGGCTTGCATGCTGTTTTCTTGGGTGCAGACGGGACTGCATTCTTTGCCGGGTTGGCCAAAAGAGGAGAAGACGGCGATTTGAGTAAATTTGTGATTTCCCCCCTTACAATATGAATATTTTAACGATTGTCATTCTTATTAGCCAAGCATCGAAGGCAGCAGAAATCAAGTCGTCCGAAACGTTTTTCATCTATTGAAGGGAAAGTCGTTGTTGATATTGCTTGCAATAATGGAAGTTCGGCCATGGTAACCAAAGATGGCGAACTTTTTCTGTTTGGCAAAGATTCCACTTACTGTGAATCTACTTCAGGTAAATTGTTTTATTTGATTTTCTTTTTCTTATTCTAACTAAAAGTTTTTGAAAACAGGACGACTGTTGGGTATTAAGGACCGTATTGTTAAAGTAGCCTTGGGAAAAGCTCATGGAGTAACTCTCACCGATAAAGGTGTAGTTTACACTTTTGGGATCAATAATAAGGGCCAATGCGGACGTGATTTATTTTCATCATCGCAAACAAAGCAATCTGAAAACAATTCTCAGTTGCAATCAACAACCCTGCTTTCTGCTTGCAAAGAACCCATCGACGACGAAATTGAATCAGAAGACAGCGGATCAGCTACAGAAATGAAATTGTGCGCCGCAGACGAACATCACTGGAGTGTAGATCAATGCATGGTCTGCACACAGTGTGGTCAATGCACGGTTAGTTTGCTCTTCTATACAATGTAACAATCAATTATTTACTTGTTCACGCTTGTATAAAAAAAAAAAAGGGTTTTGGATCTACTTGTGTCAACACCAATAGTCCCGGTAGAATACCAGGAACCTTCTGTGGGTGTGGATCTGGTGAAGCTGGCTGTACCGTTTGTGGTGCATGTAGAACGTGCGCACGAATTCCGAATTCAGACGTCGGTATAGGATTGCCACCCGCTCCCGTTCCCATTATTTCTTTGGGACGCGGTAGAGGTAGTCCCATGGCAGCCAACAATGCCGTCCTAATGGGACGCTTTGTTCGCGCTCCTGCTGAAGTATTTCCAAATGCTGCTCTAGTGGATGTAGCAAACTTTCGGGCTTCAAGACTGGATGGAAGAGGAATTGATGATCCGAAAATGCGCGAAGTCTTACTTGGTGCTGGTAATATTGTTATTAAAAGAAAAAAAACTTGATCACATGTAATTTCAAATTGGTTTCAATAGCTTTGAATGCGGACGTTGCCCTTGATGGAAATCGTCGCCACCGCCACCATCGACGTCGCCATCCTTCTGAAGTCAAAGTGGCTATGATGAATCGTGAAGCTCCAAAAGGATGGGATGCTAAAAAGATTCCTGCTGGCCAGCCCCAAAAAAGTATGTGTATGATTTTGTGATATGTATTTATAATCTCTTTCAAATCTGTTTGAAATCATAGATGGCATCGACGCTGCATTAGGAAGTGATGGGGATCGTGATACTAATAAACTGGCGTCGCTTTCCCCTGGTCCAATTAGTTTTCCCAGTAAAGTGCGGGTTTCGCAAGTTGCCTGTGGCTTGCATCACTCAGGTTAAACATAAATTTCTTGGAATTTAATATTTCCTTATTACTTAGAATGGTTTCTCATATCTGCTTTATTTTTTTTTAAATCTTGGTTATAGTTCTTCTGACAACTGATGGGCAGGTGTACACCTTTGGCAGTAATAGTTACGGACAGTTGGGTGTTGGGGACCTTTCTTCTCGTGGCTCTCCTAACCTTGTAAAAATGCCATGCGCAGTGAATATTTCTATGATAGCTGCTGGAAGTCACCATACAGTTGTACTAACAACCGATGGCGACGTACTCACGTGGGGAGCACATTTGGTAAATAAAAAAATTTAAACAGTTTCACCATCAGATTAAATATCGATGTCTTTTTTAATCACTACTTTTTGATTACAGAAAGGACAATTAGCTAGAGATCCATCGAATATTGATCACTGTGGTGCGTCTTCAATTGTTTGGCATTCCGTTCCGGGTTTCGTGACTCACATAGGACCAAAGTGCGGAAAGAGGGCGTCTTGGATTGGTGCGTCAGGAGACCAAACCTTTTTCAAGCTGGAAGAAAGTCTTGTCAGCGAAGAGGAGTTTCATCATTCCACCGTTTTAGCTACAGATCATTACTTTGGTACTTGAACAAATTATATTTTCGCCGAATAACAATCTATTGACGCTTATTTATTATTTTGTTAGCCATTTTGCCAACTCACTCAAAGCCGTCATCTCGTAATCTAGTCATCAATAGAAACGATGGTCAATGTCGAAGCTTCTCTGGAACAGAGCAAGCTAATTTTGCTAACACCATCCTGACTTGGGATCCCGTCTATAGTATTTTATGGAGGTAAGCTAAATTTTGCTAAACCTATAATTACCGGTACAATAATATTTATATATATATTTTTTTTATATTCTAGTTTCTGTAAATCTACTTCGATGGTGCGAGGTTACAATGTGTTTGCTTCCGGACTTGTACATCCCTCCTACGGCAGCTCTTTACTTTCCGTTATGAACGAACAAGAATCAGTTGATGTTGCCGATATTTTTCGACCAGCTCTTACCTTGCCGGTTGTTCCCTCGTCGAAAGTAACGCAAACGCAAGCTGCTCTTCACCTGCTCTGTTGTCTCGATTCTCTCACTCGATGCCAACAGATTCCAATCAAAGAAATAACAAACCAGGACCCCCATAAGTCGCTTGTCAATCGCTGTTTCACTAAAGAAGATTTTTCTGTCGTCAATCGATTTGAAAGTGTGTTCTCTACATCTTTTCCCTGTGAAATTCCCTAAATTGATTGAGTCAAAACTAAGTAAATTATCTTGTGTCTAGGCCACGGAGGAGGTTGGGGGTATTCAGGACATTCAGTTGAAGCGATTCGTTTCATGTCCGACACAGATATTCTTCTTGGTGGCTTCTCACTATTCGGTGGCCGTGGCGAATACATGGGGAAGATTAAGGTAAAGCTTTATCAGCATTGATAGTTGAGTCTTCACTCTTTAGCCATAGTTTTACACGACTTGCCTATGATTCTTTATCAGGTTTTCGATCTGGGGATAGGAGGAGGTGACCAAGAAGGAGATGGTGAACTGCTTGCAGAAACCGACGAAGTAGTTTACGAATGTGGAGCTCGACAACGCTTTCCAATTCTATTTTCCCAGCCCCTTCGCCTTCAAGCTAATCGTTGGTATCTGGCATGGGCGCGTGTTAACGGACCATCAAGTGACTGCGGATCCGGTGGCCAAAGCACAGTTACCACAGAAGACCAGTAATTTTTAAAAAATCCTATTTTCTTGACCAATTTCTTGATTTGTTTGAAATCCTTCTGGTATATAGAGTAACTTTCACCTTCAAACCGTCAAAGAAATCAAATAATGGAACAGATGTGAATGCTGGTCAATTACCTCAAATTCTATTTCGAGTGATAGCACACGATGCTCCGTCGTCCAAGCCGCACAGTAGTATTGAAACCGTTCATTCCATCAGCAGCAACTTCTCCAAAGTAGTGACGCCGGTAAAGATTTAATCTTTTTTTGAAAATCTAGTTGGAAATACTTATTTGTTCATTTATAATATTCCTACTCTCTCACCAATAGGATTCTTTTACGGCCTTGCTCAATTTAACTCAATGGGCTTGGTCGGCATTAAAAGCGATGACTACAAATGGTCTTACTGGTCCAGAAGTGAATCTTAAGGAAGATCATGCCCATATTCAAGATCTTTCACGCATTGTCTTTGTGTGTCGTGTTTCAATGCGACTTCTACGCTTTTACATTCTAGAGTTGTATCCAGTGAAAAGTACAGTTCAAAATTTTCTTTCATTTGTGCCTTAAAACATTAAATTACTTCTTTTTTATAGGTAAAAATCCCAAAAAATTGGTCGAAGAGAGTGTTGCTGTTGTTCGCGCAATCGTTAACGTTCGAACTACTTTGAGGTCAATATTGAGCGACCCTGTACTCGGGTTGTTGAATAAGAGTCATACGGTTGGATTACCATGCAGTGAGTTGTGCTTTTTTTAATAGTAGTTAATTTACAAATTTTAAAAAGAAACTGTTGATTTCTCTTTTGAAGATTCCACTTATATGGTCATGTTGGAACAAGTTGCTAAAGAAACACATGATTCCTTCGTCGCCTGTTTTCACGTCTTCTATCCAATCGCCTCACTTAAATGGACGATTCTATGCGAGTTGTTGGATCAAATCCAAAAAGTAAATGATAAAACTGACACTGTATAAATTTTTTTGTTTGAATCAACAACAATCATGCTTACTTTAACGTTGTTACTTAGGTTTCTAACGCACCTGGGAACAGTGATCAGTTGTTGGCTGCTGTTATAGATTCCTTATGCAGTCACCACATACGTCTTAGGTCAGCTGTACCTAATTTGTGCGACTTGCAAGAGTCGCTTCATGTGCGCCGTCAGTTTCAATCACCCGAAATGGAAGGAGCCCCTTGTCTCAGCAGTCCGTCGGAAAATGGGTCTACCAGTCCAACTCTTCCGCAGATGGATTCGCACCAATTTCCAGTTCTCGTCGAACATATGGTATATTCATTCAGATTTATAGTTAAAAAAAAAAAATAATGTGTTGATCATGTGCAAATGTTGTCTTAGGTTGAGGGTCAGTCGTTAGTGCATCGACCTTGCCGAGCGGTTCTTGATCGCTTGTTTCTCATCGCCACCTGGCCCGTGCGTCAGTCTCTTGACATGGAGCCAATAATTTGGTCCGACAAACTAGTGCAGTATTCATGTCGGCTCTTAGCTCGTGTAGTGGCGGAATTGGCCTCACAAGTTTGTTCGATTGAAGTAAGCATCCAATCGATTTGTTTCTACTCAATAAAATTTTACACAGCAAATCATTGATATTAACGTCATGCAGGAATTGGATGTTAGTACTACCCGTGGAATTCTTGCGACTCCATCGCGATTCACCAGTTCTAGTCAGAACCGGTCATGGAATACTGGTAATGGATCACCAGACGCCATCTGCTTCACTGTAGATCGACCAAATGTCAGCGTTATTGGCGTTGGCGTATTTGGCGGTGGAGGCAGTTACACCTACGAATTGGAATTACTTGAATTGGCAAGTTTTTCTATCGAGTTTCATTCAAAAATGGGTATTTCACGTGGTTGCATCTCTGTTATAGATTCGAAGTGCTAGTGATGCTGCTCAGACACTCAGTTGGCATAGTTTGGCTGTAGTGCGTGGCTCTTACGGACCTGAAGATTCCATTAATGATGTGGCAGAAATAAAGTTCGATCGCCCTGTTCCCATCAAGGTTTGCGAACTCACATTTTTTCCCCCACATTCTCCTGTTAGATTCTCATCAAGTTTGTATCAATAGGAAAACACTCGATATACTTTTCGGCTTCGGAATCAAGGTGGAAAGACCCATAATGGCGACGGAGGTGTTCTTTCTATTAAAGGCCCGGATGGAACCACTTTCAACTTCTCAGCTTGCCTGCTCAGTTTCAATGGAACGAATCACATCCGTGGCCAGTTGCCTTACATTCTCTATTGCAAGTGAGTCAGCATTTTGCTATCTTAGAATCAACTCATAGTTTTACGTGTGTTTCTTTCACTTGATTTTAAGCATTCCCAGTAATTCCGAGGTTCAGCAATCGTCGTTATCAGCTATTGGGAATCAGGCGAGGAAGAGCATCATGTCGATTACAAGTTCGATTGTTCGTTGTACATCCGATCTATTGTGTGCAGCTCGTTCTTTGCCAATCCATCACAGTCTACCCATCATTTGCAAGTCACACGTCGTCTCATATTTATTACCTTTTGTCGTAGCCAACATTGGCGTCGTGGCCGAATCGGATCCAAAAGTAAAATCCTTGTTTTTTTCAAATTTAATATTTCTATGTTCTTCTTTAATTGGAAATCTTCTATCGTAGAATGCTGTACAAATCCTGGAGCTCATCCGAGTTTTACTACCCCATGTTTCCGCACTTTGCTTGGCCGACATTCTGTCGTCTGAAAAAGGGGGAAATATGCCCGATGAAGACCCTTGCATAACTACATCTCCAAAAGTGGTGGTAGTCGAGAGTGATCATCCATATCGTCCCGCAACAGTATCTCACTTCCGGTAATAATCACGAGATGAATAGTATGTTTGTAACCCTGAAGATTACCTAACTGAGTTTATCCGTCTTTTGTTCGCCCTGTTGCGTTCTTAGTGTATCTTTCCCGGACAGTGTCCGCTGGATGTGTTTAGAGTTTGACGGTCAGTGCTGCACGAGCCAGGTCGAAGATTCCCTTCAGCTTTATCTGCCTTCGGTTTTCCCTAAAAACCAGGCAGATGCTTCTCTAGCAGATTATTGGCCTGCATTGAAAAAGTTCGGTGGAACCGATAACTGGCCTACACATTCCATGATTTTACCAGGTAATATTGTGATCGAAAATGTTATTGCCTTATACCAATGTTTGTTGTTCTCGTTTCAGGCAATGAAGTTATATTTTCTTTGGAATCAGCGTCCGACTGCATTCGAATTGACAAAGCGTCCTCTTGGGGATTCCGCTGTACAGTTGTTGGATACGAGTCGCTGGAAACTAACAATGCTATTCGTTTGCTGGAAACCGAACTGGCATACCTAGGTGGGATGTGTTCGGCAACCCTAATGAAAAGAGATCTCGCTTTGCCACAATCCAGAGGTTATTAAATCCTTAGTCCAGTGTAACCAAACTGATAGTATAAAAATAAAAAAAATTTCAATTTCAGGCGATGAAATGGACGCCGATTCAATGGAATCCATAACACAACAGATCTACACTGCCCATACTGGTCTTTTAAGTAAAGGGTTAGCTCTATCACAATTGCCAACCATTCACGAAGCATTGGAGGGGAATCTGCCGTTCAGGTTTGTTATCTACTATTTTCGGAGGAAGATGTTTTTTTTTTTTTTTTTTTTACTAAAAGCACTTTCGCTGTTTACACACGAAAAAAATCACAAATTGTAAAGGCATTTTTCGTTTTTTATTTGTGCTTTGTAGCGTAAGCGGAAAAGAAAGGCAGTTTCTGCGAGACTTTGTCAGTGCTTCGGAAGAGACGAGTGGCGGTCGTTTAGCTCGTTGGCTCCAACCGGAATCGGTCGTCGATCCGTCTAAATCGCAACTAATTTTTCCAGGCGTTTTCTCGGCTAGTTTGTCCACTTTTGGGGTCCCTAATAGTACTTCTCTTGGTACCATTGGGTTCGGGTCGCCCATTAAATCGGTTACAAATGATAAAGGTATTTTTGTTTATCAATTGTTGTTAACTAATCCATACATTTTAAATTTCATTTCACTTAAAAGAAAAATGTTGTATTATTTTTTAGATGAAGAAGACGAAGAAACTCCCTCTGAGGCAACGACTGTGACATCGACCACGACGACAGTGGTCAGTGAAGGGTTACGTGCCGGATGGCCAGCCATTTTGACCCTGTTAACTCGTGACCAGTACGGCCACCTTGTTCATGTTCCCAATCTCAAGGTGTGATGTGCATATACTTATGCTGGGTTAGTAGTGTAACCTGCTCTTTTATATATATTCTGTTTCAGGTAAACATTCGAGCGGTTCCATGTGACCTTACGCAGACGAACAATGATGCTTTGTTATCACCAACCAAGCGGCTTTACTCGGGAGACGAGAAAAATTGCGATGAACATCTCGAACCCCCAGTTCTTGATGTACCATATGATGTTACCACGAAAGATAGAATGTGCCTTCACGCCATCACATTTCTTAAGGTTCGTAAAAATAAACTATTTAACTGATTCCACTTGTCTGAAACGAATTTGGAAATCAGGCCTATGAAAACTACTCGTTTGAGGAGCTCCGATTCGTGTCACCCATCAAACGAAGAACTAGCGAAACAATGCTTGTTCGGCCCAACGCTGATGGCTCTTACAGTGCTAACTGGACACCAAGTGCCGCTGGACTTTATTCTATTCACGTTACCATCGACGGCTACCCGCTTGATGAAGTTTACAAAGTCGACGTGAAAGAGCCACCACAAGGAGTTTTACCTCCCTCCCACAACGTCACAGTAAGGAACAATTCGTCACCTTCTCATCGGCTACGTCAATTCCGAACTCGAGCAAGTGCTGGTTTGCGTGTGCGGGCCCAGCCTTCACTTCAAGGGGAACAAATAGGGATTGTAGCATGCGAAGGAACCATCTCATTCATTGAAGAGGTATTTGAAATCAAAATATTTTATATTGTAATATTTGATGAATATCAGCATTGCATTCTCTTTTTCTTTAGTTGTGTAATGACGACGGAACTTGGTTGCGATTGAGCACGGAATCTATCAGGGAATGGTGTATTAATCCATATTCAGAAGCATGGTGCCTGCAATACAACCAGCACATCAGTAAGACGTTGCTCTTTCCCATCAGTACGACTCAGAATGAAGGAGACGAGATGGGTGACGACCCGCCCTCACACCATAAAAACAGTCAAGCGGATAGGTACTTTTGTGAGCAATTTGATTCTGAAAAGAAAATTAACACTTTTGTTTATTGTCACAGTAATAAGAAAGAAGAAAAAGTGTTCAGTACGGCGCAGACGTTCTATGTGGTTGACTGTGGAGCTTCTGGACATAACATTCGAGCACTGCCCAGTTTGAAAGCTTTGCCGGTCGGAAAATTAAAACTTGGCAGCTCATTTTTAGTAACTGAACAGGTATTCAGTATGATTTCATTACTTTAATAAGCTTTTAAATTTTCATCTTGAAATTATTTTAACAGCGACAAACTTCGGAGGGAGCATGGGTAAAGCTTTTACCCTCTTCTGCTCGTCAGTTCTGTTCAAATAACGAACTAGAGGCTTGGTCACTTGCTGTTGATCGCCACCAGATGGTTTACCTCCGCCACGAAGATGAGGTTCTATCTGGTAATTTATTGATACATGGACAGGAAGGTTCAATCAGAGTGGTATTCATTACTGTTGTTTTCTAGTTTCAGCAGGTTCAGATAAATCTAGTCCGGCACAATTACTCAAGCCGGCTTACGATTTTAGCGAGAGTGCTGAGCGACAGGCTAATCTGTCGGCCTTCTCGTCTCCAGAACCCGTAAGCACTTTCATTTTTGGCATAGACAAAGACTTCGAATTTCCTCGACCGACCTCCTCACAGAAATCGCCTCCGAAAGGCGAGGTCGACCAGTCTCCAAAATCAAATGTCCAAAGTACATCTGAATCAACGGCGTCACTTCATGTACAGGTAAATGAAAACTAGTTATTTTTAGTTGCTGGAATGATTGAGCAATGTTTAATTAAACAGGAAGCATCATTGGAATCAAGCGTAGAAGATGCCGGAGCTTTGGTTGGATCTTGTGGCCCGTTTGCTGCAGTTGCTGTAGGACGACTCTCAGCATTTCAAAATTGGCTGAGACGTGACGGATCATTAGTTAAAGAGGCGCCTAGTCCACCACCTCGTTCAAGGTTCGCATCGTTAATCATTGATTTGTTACATTTTTGTTGAAATTTGTCAATATATTTGGTTTTCCCAGGAATTTTCCACCTGAATTGCAAGGAGTATCGGTTAAGGATATGGTTCGAGTAATGGGCGAGAGCCGAGCTAACGGTAACGCTTCACCTTCCTCCAGCCCCATTCCTAGTCGGAAGACCGGAGCTATCGCGGTCGTGAACCGTTCGCTATCGGCTCATTCGTCACCAGGAGGCTG
Source organism: Daphnia pulicaria (assembly GCF_021234035.1). Taxonomy (NCBI): domain Eukaryota; kingdom Metazoa; phylum Arthropoda; class Branchiopoda; order Diplostraca; family Daphniidae; genus Daphnia; species Daphnia pulicaria. The sequence goes on from NC_060913.1 coordinate 12,342,950, forward strand.
CTCAAAACCTTCCGGTTCGCTTCCCTCTTCTGGTACAGTAAAATTAGGTTAGTTACCGTAACCTAGAAGCATTACAGATAATTTTGACTATTTACTTCCTGCCCCTCATTTTAAGCAGAAAATACTCAACGTAGCCGAAGTTTGAGTCCAGCAACGCAAATGTCGCAGAGTGTGGATCAATCAGTCATCACAGTTATGGTATTTTAAAGAAATGTTAACACTTTTATGTGGAGTCATTTTTTCTTTATTCTTGTTTCAATCCCAGGCTAAAAACGTTACCCAAATGGGAACTCAGACGAGTCCGGAAGCCAACAAAACCAATCAGTTTAATCTTGGTGCTGAGTTAATATCTGACTTGACCCGTTCACCTCAGCGGTTGTCCCCAAAAGCCTCTCGTACCAAAGAGCGAGCGTCGCGAGGTGGAACAAGAAGCCGAAAATCGCGATCACCAACCGCTGGCCAGCACATTGGTGGGCGCTCTCTGATGCTAGAACAAGAGATAGCTCGCGTTGGCATGAGTCCCTCTACGGCCGAATGTCTGCGCGCTGTCTTCGCCGCCAACCTTTGGCATCAAGGATTGGTTCACGACGCTATGGCTTGCGCTTCCTTCTTGAAGTTTCACCCCAATTTACCCAAGCAAGTGGATCCGATTGTACCACTGCGCGGAGATCCTCGACATCGCAAGACACGAGAGGAGAAAGCGCGCCAACGGCACTCAGTTGAAATCTTTTCTACTAATATGCTATCAGGACCGTTTGCATCTCCACTGCCGGTAGCGTTAGAAGAGAGTTGGAACACGGAACGAGGGGAATCGGCAAGCAATCATCAGATACAACCGGATGTTCCTGACAACAAAGTGGCATCGTCTTTAACTCCAACACTTAGCCTCCTGGTCGAACTTTGGGAAAAGATGAGCGGGCGTTGTGTTGAGTTGATACAGTCTGAGCCGACGGCTTCATCCTCGACGCTCAGTGTTGCCCAGTTCCAGAATGAGAGCGTGTCCAAGGCTAAACCGAAAACTGAAAACAGAGATGCACGCGATAAAGAGCGAAAGCGCAAGTCCCGAAGAGAGAGCATCCGACCGGAATCTAACTGTGAACTATGCGGCGGATTGTTTGCCGTGCCTGTAACCGCTCACATGAGACAAGCTCATCCAGGCTGTCAGAAGCCAGCCCTTGGATTGGGTTACAACCCCGACGGACAGTACTGCGGGGGCTGGGTAGGAAATTGTGGCGAAGGAGGCATTCAGGTTAGATCCAAATTGGATTCCTCAGTTGATATGGAAATTAATTCTAGCTTATTTTTGTGTTGGTCTTATAGGGAAGTTCGTGGTACTTATTGTGCGAGGATTGTCGACATCGGTACTTGCAACAGAGGAGACAAGTGGGTGAAGCATTCGGCCTTAAAGATGACAAGGGCAAGCGATTGAGAAGAAAAGTATCAATCACTTCAACTACCACACCCACGACCCAACTGTTAAGACCCTCAACACCATTGGAGACACACGTCATTCTCAAAGACAACGCTCTTTTCTTATTGCAACTAGCTACGTCGTCCAGTCCTGAAAAGAATCAACAAATACTGGAACGAAGAAGAAGGAGCCTAATGCATCAGCCGTCACTTAGTTCAGTCTCCGAAATTGACAAGGATTTGCCAAACAGAAAGATTTCAGCCCCACCTTCCAAGGTGAAAATCTTTGCAGTGTTGCTGTTTCGATTTCGTTTTTAAAGCAGATTATTATTTACTAATTTTTCTTTGTCTCATTTCTAGAGTGGATACCAAGCGTCAGGTGATATTTTCCCTTGGCTTCAATTTCAATGTCTTCCCGTTCTTAAATCGGGATGCAGCCCTCAGCTGTCCAACAACGAAGTCAATTTTGGCGATGGAGAAGTGGAAAATTCCTTTGAAGTATTACATATCAAGTGATAAATTTAATGATTTTGTGCTTGACAGTTTTCTATTTCAAAAGATGGATCCTTGTCGAGGACTAAAAGAAAGTTGCGATGGGTTCGGCAGGCAGTTACATCGATCGGTCTCTATGATTACACAGCCACTTGCCCAACATCTGAGATCATCTCAAGAGCCGGACGGTTCCATCACTGGAGTATCGCAGAGGAGACGAACCAGCAGCGCTGATGAACAAGGAATCGACGGAGGTTTAGCGCTTTTGCGTTCACCCTCCAAAGCTCTCCAAGATACCGTTAAGTTAATGTCCGGATCTCATGACCATGCGGCAACACAATCGACATTGCCGGTTTTAGATTTTGTTGCTCAGCGACATGATCTTGACTCTCTTCGGACTTCCATGGAGCTGGCGTTGCGAAAAGCCTCTTGCCGCGTCTTTGCAATGGAGGTGTGTCATCACTAGATAAAGTCTTATCACTTGGAAAATCATTATGTTATATTGTTTATCCATTAGAATTTATCGTGGCTCCTGCAAAACGTCACTCAGCCAGTGTGCTTGCATGATCTTCTCTGGTGGTTAGTATCGTCACTTGCTCCGTCTCTGGAAACAGCCAACAACAAAGTGGAGACAGTGGGAGCTGATGGATCGACAAACAAAGACAACTTAGTAGGACAGCATCCAACTTCAGACGTCAGTTTAGCTGGAGAAGGATTATCGCCGCTATTGCAGTCGTTTCACGGCCTTCTACAAACGGTGTCTAATCTGATGCAACTACTCCCGATGGGCACACCTCTACTTGCGATGGCCGTCCGTTGTTGGGACATTCGATTTAAGCAAACCGATCACGCATTTCTTCACAAGTGAGTTAAAAACTGATGAATTAAAATGTAGAAAGCTGTCAGTTTCTTAATGATTTGTCTTTTTTTTTCCGTGTATCTAGGAGCCACGTATTTAGCAACATCAGTCGAATTCTTTCGCGTTGTGAAGAGGAAGCAACTGTCGATATCGAAGCATTAGAAAATACTGCAATTCATTCAGCTGGGCATGTGACGATGTTGACTGAATTCACTGACGGAATAGACATTAAGGTGTCTAGCCGCACTGCCATGGTAAATAGTTTGACTGATGGCTCGACCGAAACGTTCTGGGAATCAGGCGACGAGGACCGGGGTAAAATGAAACTCATAACCATCCAAGTTTGTCCTGAAACGGCTGGATTTCCACCACGCATTGTTTGTTTATATGTCGATAACAGTCGAGATATGGGGGTGAGTTTATTTCTTAGTTTCTATAGATTTCTATTAAATCCTCGTAAAATCCGCTTTAATTATCATGTTGTTTATTCTTTTCGTAGAACAAAGTTTCTGGAGTGACTTTCAAAGCCGGACCAAATGGAGAAGAGCTGCAAATCGTGGACGTCTTAGAAGTAGAAACTCGATTTTCTGGGTGGCTTCATACTTCCCTACCTCGTATGCGTTTTATTTGAATTGTCGCCATTAGGAATCAAATCATGATTTTAATAATTTCTCTACTATAGAAATCAACTTCCAGATCATCCAGCTTGAGTTGAAAGGGCCCGATAACTCGCTTCGCATTCGTCAAGTTCGCTTGCTGGGTGGAGGTATCTCTCGGTCCTTCAATGCTTTAGCCATTCATCAACGAACGTGCGAGACGGAAACACTGCGAGTGTTTCGTTTATTGACCTCACAGGTATTAGTTTTGAAAAGTTGACCTACGATTCGTGAGTTTAATTAACATAACACTAATTACGTTGCAATTTCTTATTTCCCAGGTCTTCGGTCGGCTGATTTTAAACGAGGGAGATGCCTCTCCTTCACGTTCTACCGATCGTGGGCCCAATGAAGATGAAATGGATGGAGAAATAGCTGAAAGGACTCGGGATATTGATTTGAAAGAGCACATGGTATGGCAATCTCTACTGTTTCAATTTTTTTTACTGCTATTTAAATATGCTCAGAATATTTATTATTATGAATTTTTTTGAACAGGTTGGAATATTGTTCAGCGGCAAGAAGTTGACTCACTTGCAACGCCAAGTGTGCACCCACATATTGCATGGCATTCAGCGGGAAACCGTTCGGTTGAAAGAAGAATGGGATGCTTTGCTACAATTGGAACAACAAAATGACACTTTAACTGGAACCGATGCTATAAATCACGATGCCGGCTACGTTAATTCACGGATCTCTGATTCGTATTGCTTCGAACTCTTATCGCAGGTAAATGTTTTGGCTCACGTCTCTTAGTATTAATTTACAGTATTCACATCGGATCTAGTTTTTGTAGTTGATAGAAGAAACTATAAGCTAGTAGCGACTGAAGGGAAGTAAACAAAATTAGGAGCCATCCATAGCGTTCAAAATTGGTTGATGCACTCAGAGCCAGTCCGGTCCAATGAAGTGTTTCAATTTTGGCGAAAGTCAGTCTCCACGCGATCATTCTCTGATCAAAGACAAACAACGTTATTCCCGTTTAGTGACTGATCAGAAGTAGGATAGAAACCTTTTCGTTGCGATAAATGTTAGGTTCCTGTAAAAAATAGCAGCTGGAAATAATGGACATGCTGAAACCGACATAATCTCTCCAACTAGCAACGTATTTTGAGGGACAGCTAACGACGCTTGCCGTTGGCATCAATTTGATGAAAGTCCCTATCCCTGGTAGTAGAGTGGGTTGCAATAAGCACATAAAATTTTTAAATATCGGTAGTGATTACCTTTAGTCACGTGTGCCATACACAAATAGAAACCAAGAATTTCAGGATTGGCCAGTCGATTCCAATCAGTGCTGCGAGACTGCCGTGAAACTTCATGACTAAGACAGAATTACTAATATTTGAGTTTGAATTTTTTTTATTGATTTTTTTTTACCTGACAACTCCAAGAAGAACACAAGCAATATGGGTTGTGCCGCGGAAGAAAAATTTGTTGGTTGAGAACACAACAAAGGTTGTGAGAACGACAGATGTTGCTGAAATAGTATCATACCATGATTTGATATCGTAACGAAGCGAAATAAATGCTGCAATCAAGTGAGGCCCAATGCAGCACAAGACATGCAAACGCAAAGCCGATCTATTCATGACCAAATAAAAAGACTGGATAAAATTGTTACATGTTATACGTTGCTCGAAAAGATACCCAAGTTTCTTATCTTTTTTTTTTAACCAGATCTCCATTTGTTTTCTTCATTTTGTTATCGGCTTGCTTTCCTGTTTGTGTTGAACATACTTGTCAATTTTGCATGCACCTTATCTAAACCCCTGGCGCGTAATCGCTAGTGGGTCTAAATGACCTTGATTTATTTTTGTCTACTCAAGATGATCCACGATCCTCAATACTATAATCGTCACCATGCGAATCGTTTTATTAATTTCAATTTATTTATGTAGGTACTCGCCTTGAGCGGAAGTAGAGTCGGACGAACCTACATCTCGCAACAGTCTACTTTACCGGCTAATTTGTTGAGCTTGCTTCATACCGGTTCACCTCGAATCCAACGTCAGGTAAGTGCAACAAAATGCAGTGTGATGCTTTCCATCTAAAACAGTTTCGATTAAAATTAAACTCTGTTGAATCCCATAATTAGGTAACCGCTCTTTTACGACGCATGCTGCCTGAGCTGCCCCCTCCTGTTTTTGCTTCATTGGTTGGCGTCGACGTGCTGCCCACTACTGATTATGGTATTCTGCAAGTCCTCAATTCCACTGGATCAATTGAAAGGTATTCCCCGAATCTGTTTGTATTTTAGTTTAAATCAGAAAGTGACAATCTTCATTCTGATTACCTAGGGTCGGAATCTTAGATGTTTTTCTGGCATGTATCGCCAAAGCGTTGACAATCCAAGTAAAAAGTAAAGGACGTGATAAAGAGTCTAGCAAAAATCCCATTTCTTCTGTGACGATGGCTAGTATCTTCAACAACCGACAGCAACCTCAGCGTCAACTTGGATCTCGCTGGTGGATGAGAGGCCACATGCCCCGTCGTGTAGCAGAGAGCATTATCCAGCTCGTTAGAGATATGGCATCGGTATTGTTAGTGAACTGTTAGAAATTCAGTTCAATTCTGAAAGGTTTCTTTTATGGGAATAGGGTAATTTGTCTGAAGTATGGTCAGCTGTAACGAAAGCAGGCATCGCGGAAGCTGTTCTTGCGCTTACCAAATTGGATGAAGATCGCCGCAGTTCCCTGGATTGCTTGCAAACACCATCTGTGTGGTTGACGTTGGCTGCCCTTTGCCTACTGCAAGACGAGCACGTCGAACGTCTCTCATCAACACAGTGGGCTCGCGGAGCAGTGAACAAAGTAAATTACCTTTTACTGACAAGTGTTCATGTTTCTGAATTTTTTTTTATCGGTTAGCCGCAGTGTAACAACCACGACGACGGGGAAACAGGGGCACAAATTGTCTGTTCCGACTGCGGGCCGCTTTGTATTGATTGCGATCGAGTTCTGCATCTTTCGCGCAAATTTCGCTCCCATCAGCGTCAGGTAATTTGAAATAAATTATTACTGATTTTGTCGCAAAAATTGCAAATGTGTTGGCTTTTCAGGTTTGCAAAGAGGAAGAAGAAGCTATCAAAGTCGATGTTCACGAGGGATGTGGTCGCGTTAAATTATTTTGGATCTTGGCGCTTTCTGACGCTAGGAACCTCAAATCTTTGGTTGAGTTCCGTCACGGAGTGACAACTGCCGTCTCTTCCGTCTACGTCACTGCCGCTACGAACGAAAGTGGAAATTATCACGGCTCCTTAATTGGCGGCGTCGGGGCCTCCTCTTCTTGTCGCTATTGTAGTTCGGCTATATCTCCGTCATCGGCTTCGTTGTTTGATGATCAAACAATCAATGTGTGCAGCGAACCAGATTGCGTCGTAAGACCTTATATATTTCTAGTTTTCTATTCTTTCGAGTAAAATTGGAAATAACATCCTGATAACGACTTCTTAACCAACAGGAATATTCACGAAATGCGTGTCTCAAAACGCTCGGTTGTGGCCACCCTTGCGGGGGAGTGCGTGGTGAATCAGAATGCCTTCCCTGTTTGTTTCGTTGTTCTGGCAGTTCAGCAAATCTGAAGCAAGACGCCGACGACATGTGCATGATCTGCTTCACCGAAGCTCTGTCTGCTGCACCAGCCATACAGGTTTGCGTTCGTCAACTTCTTACATTAGAAATAAATTAGTGCACACATTTTAATTTTATTTAAAAAAAAAGAATAGTAATAAAATAAAACAAAACAAATAATAATGGTAATAATAAAATTAATCTCCCAAACATGTAGCTAAGTTGCAAACACGTCTTCCATGCCCATTGCTGTCGTTCAGTTCTATCAAAGAAGTGGCCTGGGCCGCGCATCACCTTCAGCTTTTCTCGTTGTCCTATTTGCAAGGTATTTTTCATTTTTCCTGTTATTCTAGGTGCCATAAGCTTGATTCTGATAATTCCATGTTATTTTAGGCTGAATTACGAAATGAGTTCCTCGATGATTTGTTAATTCCGATACGTGAGCTTTTTGAAGACGTCAAGCGCAAAGCTTTGATGAGACTCGAGTACGAAGGTCTCCACCAAACCGAAGCCATTTCATTGCCTGGAAATCGATTTTTCCAGGATGCCGAAGGATATGCCATGGAACGCTACGCATATTACGTTTGCTTCAGATGTAACAAGGTATGTTAACATTATATTTGGTAGCTGATAGGTGGATGGTCAATTTCATTTGTCATTTTCTAAGGCCTATTATGGCGGAGAAGCTCGTTGTGAGGAAGGATTGGCCGTCGAAGGAGTAGGTGGTGGAGGTGATTCATTCAATCCGTCGGAACTTGTGTGCGGCGGTTGCAGCGATGTTTCAAGAGCACAAATGTGTCCCCGCCATGGTGCTGATTACCTCGAGTACAAGTGCCGTTATTGCTGTTCAGTGGCTGTCTTTTTCTGCTTCGGAACAACTCATTTTTGCAATGCCTGTCACGAGGATTTTCGCCATGTCACGGAAATGCCAAAACATGCTTTGCCTAAATGTCCTGCCGGTTTGTATTATTAATAGTCTTTCAGTCTTTTCAATTTCATTCAACTATAAACTATTTTTACAGGACCGCGGGGTCGTCAGCTAGATGGGGATGAATGTCCACTCCATCTCGTCCATCCACCTACTGGAGAAGAGTTCGCTCTTGGATGCGGTATGTGTCGCAATGCCCACACATTTTAGTCTGAACTACCTCAGGCTGCCATTCATGGATCACTCGAAAAAATAAATTCCCGCCACATTTTTGTTGTGCAAAAAGTAATAAAGAATAATCCGGAAATTTAATCTATGGAATAAAAATCTTTGTGCACGCTCTGGCTGATTATTGAGATTGAGGTTCATAGAATATAGATAATCATGTCTGCTTTTCATTCCATTTGATGTTGTAATAAAATAATTTCCACTCCGTTTCGTTTCGCATTTGATTAAGTTTGTGTGTTTTTTTTTACTTTCGAGTGTCTTTTAACCAACTTTTGAAGTTCTCAGAAAAGAGGTTGCTCAACCGAGTGGTTGCTCTCAACCAGTGCTCAACCAGTGGCTTGCGTGTTTGCTGCGCCGCAGAGGCCACTCCCCTCAGTGTCGTGTAACCGGGCCGATCGTCGACGGTCGACAGAAACGAAAAAGACTTTCTGGCAGTTCATAAAAAGGTAAAATATGTTTTAGCTGCATTTTCTTACACAGTATTATTATTACAGTGTATTTGTAGACAGATAGAATGAAAGAGGATGTAATGTCATTAAATCCCCTTGAGATATGTTAAGGCCGGAATAAGTAAATGATTTTGTTTTTTAAGCAGTGTCTGCATCCTAATGTAGTGCACTTGGGGATTAATCCCCAAGTTATTTCATCAGCGTCATTCTTACGACCTTCATCGTAAGGATGACGCTTAAATACGAATAAAGATCGTTCTCATGGAAAGCCCAAGGTGGAGATAGCCCGTGGAGATTTCTCCACCTTCCTCCGAAATCAGACCTATATAGAATCATCCTCCTGTATTCAATTTGGGTCCTTCATTGCTTTTACTTATATTGCTTGACGTGTTGTGTCCTTCAATCTCTACGAGCCCTAATAATTCATCTGAATTTATTAAAGTTGTATTCTTCTTTGAATTTGAAAAAAAATTCAGATACAAGATGCCTAAAGTAAAGCCTGTGGTCTCACTTTTTTCGCAGTGTATTGACTGCATTTGCAAATTTAAATGTAACATTCCAGTTAATGCTAAGCGTTTCAAAACATGGACGGGTAGTCCATGGTCGATCCAGCTAAGAACTGACAGCGAGTCCGGCATCAATCCTTTTCGAACAATACGTAAGTTGCGATGATACCAATGACGCTTACTTTCATTTTCAATCCTCATAATATTTTTTCTTCGGAAACTTTGTATGTAAATTGATGAAATATCTCTAGCCACGGTTCTGTTAGAGGCCATCATCAACTCTCTTTCTCAAAAAAAATATATGTATACCATGAAAAATTTCAACATCGGATATCTCATTACAGCCGAACTTCAAAAGTTAATTGTTCCCTATTGGTACCGTTATAATTACGAACAGTTCTTGACTTTCTTCCCCAAGCTTGAAAAACTGCAAACGTTGGCATTATGTTATTCTAATATTGATAATTCTTGTTTAAAAATCATAGGGACTTGGTGTAAAAACTTACGGTATTTAAAATTATTCTCATTTAAATTTTTTTAAGCATATGTATGTTTATTTGTCGTTTTGTTTTATTTATTTTTATCTTTTTTTTTCAAATAGGATATTGAATGTTAACGGTTGCAATAGATTAACGGACACTGGCATTGAATGGTTAATTCAAAAACCAACCAAGCTGAACAAGACCCTTGAAGTATTGTTGCTAAACTGCGCTGCTGTAACAAAAAGAGGAATCAAAATGGCTGTAGAGAATTTTCCAGCCTTGCAGATCGTCTCGAATGGCAGCACCTTTGATGTTTTATTGGAAATGGCTCAGTCAGCGGCGCAAGCTCAACCACACAAAAATAGTTCATTCACTCATCTAGCCATTCACTCTGTTGGAGTATATACAAGCGGTCAACTTGGATCAGTGATGCGATATTGCCCATCGCTTTTCGAAATCATTATTGAGGTTAAAGTGGGATTCACAGATACTGATCTGTTTTGCCTAACGAGTTTGAAGAACCTACAGACACTCAAACTCTTTTATCATAACGAAAGTTATACTGGAAGAGAAATAACCTTTGACAAGGGCCTTGTTCCAGTACTGAAGGTAATTGGAAGTTCATTAAAAGTTCTTTACCTTTCATACTTCGAATTTGTTGACATTTGGACCGTCGTCAAATTTTGTCCCAATTTAATGGCCTTGACCTTCGACAATCAATGCCAAAGTTTAAGTGTCTTGTCTGAAAAGGAAATAATTGAATTGCGTAATGAAAAAGGGGGAGTTTATTTTAAAGATCTCAAGGTTCTACGGTGCGGCCGTAATATTTCAAATGACATTCTATTTGATTTACTATCTTGTCCTTTGCTAGAGAACCTTGACATAGTATTTTGTGACGCGCTCACTGACGATTTGTTAAAAAACGTAATGGCAAGCGGCTTCTTAAAAAATCTGCAGTTATTACGTATAGAAAACTGTCATTTAGTGACAAAACAGGGATTAGATGAACTTGCGATAAAAGACAATATTCTTAAAAAAATACGCATCTATTTTTGTCAAAAGGTAACTTGCGATAACGTATTTAAATGGCACAAAATTGCTTGTCGTAAAAATTGGGAATTGTCTATAGACTTTCAGAGTTTTGGTACTGAACGTATTAAGTATATCCATTAAAGGATAAATTTCGTGTTTTTAATTACTGGGTTATTATACTTGTGTCTTGTGTCGAAGAAATCGGGAGCAATAAGATAACACGAAAAAATTTTCTCTCTTGTTCTGTTGAATTCCCTTTATTACGCCACCTATATACGGAATATATGAACAGCTATATTTAGAATTCGTATTGTATGAATATTTCTTAATTCGTACACCCGAGTACCGAGCAGACAACCTCTCGAATCACCCCGAATTACCAAAAATCTTGCCTGACAATAAGACTCGTCGATCGTGTGTAGATATTTATTCGCCAAATCGAGAAAAAAAAAATATTTTGCTCGATCTCGTCACATTCCGTCACATTCATCATGGCCGACTTGTTTTGTTTTCAACAATAAAGGAAATCGAGGTCTAAATATCAGACCCTGTTTTTTATTGTTTTCGTGTGGAAATCTGTCGTGAACCGGTATATTATTGAAATGAAAAAAGAACAAGACTATGGAAGTGTTTTATTTTACGTCCTCGAATTGAAAACGAAACGTTCCTTTTTCTTGTCCACACGCATGGACGAAGGTTAAAAAATAAGAGTTCTGCCGCCATTTCTACCGCTCAGCATGGAGAGTCTACTCGTTTTCTTCTGGTAAATACTAAATAGCAACAAGAAAAAACCAACGATGGTTCCAATATAAAAACATAGGCGACCATCGGACGCCAGCTGCCTAAATGGAAGCTACATACATCAGGAAATAACCCAAGTCCTAACGGGTCATTGCAGACTAAATCACCATCTCCATCTCATCAAAACAATCTCATCACCGCAGTGTGAGTGTGGCCATGGCGACGAAACAGTAGAACATTTTCTGTTCCACTGTGCACGATACGCAAGTCAAAGATCACATCTCATCCAGGCGTGCTCAAGCAGCAACAAAGCGTTTCCACCATCGCTAGAGGACATCCCAAAGTTCCGGCACATATGGAAAGAGTTTAAAGACTTCATCCTGAAGACCGAAAGGTTAAAATAAAAATATGTAGTACCGCCCAAAGTCTCAGATCGCAACAAACATAAAGCCCATCACAAATCTTAACTTCTCTCTCTTCGCAACATTCTTAACTTCTCAGCTCGCAACAAACATAAAGCCCACCACGAATATTAGTCTTACCCATCACTAGCGAATCAAACAAATGCCCTCCAAGCCATTGCCTTTTCCAGCTCGTCTGCTCTCGTTCTGCCGTCGCTCTCTTCCTTCTCTCTTCTCCGTCTTCATGCCGGTCTTACCTTCTCCCTGTCACTCGTCAATGCGCAAAACCTATACGATATCTCTTAAATGATTTCTTGCTCCTTCTTTGTGACTTCAAAACCTCTGTTACCAACGTGCTGTTTTATTCTGCTCCCGTATAGTTTTAAACTGATTGTATAGCTTTGTAATAATTTTATATGTTAATCACAACGACACTTGAGCACTGTAACTGTATGGTCTGAGCTAAGGCAACACTCAAAACTGAGTAGGCCTTTCAATAAAAAAAAAAAAAAACATAGGCCTACACAAGAAAAAAAAAAGAAGTTTATAAATAATGAAAAAGACTTTTTTTTTTTTGCTTGTCCACATTAGTTGGAACAGTCCTATTCATGGTATGGCGACAGTAGAACTCCAAAGACAGAAGAACTCCACCGACAATAGAACCCCAATATTTTAATTCATTTTTTAAAAAATTATTTATATGCGACAGTAGAACTCCAAAGACATAAGAACTCCTTTTTAAATATTATTAAAAATACCCGACAATAGAACTCCAGTGCCCGACAGTAGAACTCCACTACGCGACAATAGAACTCCAATAAATTCTTTAATTATTTTCATGTTCGACAATAGACGACAATAGAACTCCAACGATTTTAAAATTATTTTCATGACCAACAGTAGAACTCCATTGAATTTTAAATTATTATTCTATTCATGACTGATTTTCAGAGGAAGATCTGATTTTAAAGGAAAAAAAGTCCCATTACAAATGCTTGTTTCACACTGTATATTTCATACCTGATCTCAAACTAATTGTTCATTATGGATACAAAACCTGTATACCCGATAATAGGAAAAGAAATCATCATACAAATGAAAAACGCAAATCGATCGGAAATAGAAGCAAGTAGTTGCCAACTATGTGCTGCTGAATTACATTGGTTCCATCCTTGGAGTGGTACCGGTTGGTCAACCAAGTTTAAGGGCGAAAAAGACGACGGTGTGTTGGGGTTTTCGTCTACTTCAAAGCAAACCTATTAAATCGTCAGTTTTATTTGTATACATTTCTTGTTTTATTAACAAACTTTATGAGACATTTTAAATCAGAGTGTTATAGAAAGAATCAGAATATGCCTATGAGCTAGCGAAAAGTAGGCCTAAGTCACGTGCCATACAGCACACCAAAAATATGTTTCACATGTAGGCCTACCTGATGTAAAACATTGTCAGGTGAAACTCTAGTTCGAAGTAGGAAACCGAAAACCCTATTTCGCGTAAAGAAGTTGATCCATCGGGGTACCGATTTACACGACCGTTCTGCAATCTTCCGGTTTATCATCGTAATAACTATTTAAATTAAAAAATAAATTAATAGTTCATTGACAAAAAAAAATTCATACCATAGTTCAAACCGCAAAGTAATAAAAGCGTGGAATGAGTGATCACTGTTGTGGCAAGAAAAACTAAGTAATTTATAAGAATTTTTACCATTTTAATATTTACCGACAATAGGAATATTTTTTCCTGTTGGTAATTTCCATAAGAAATAAATAAAAATGAATATCATTCCAAATGAACATGAGTATGCAATCGTCATGCGATCGGTAGACTGGGGTCTCATCCAATAGGTTAGCAATACAAGAATCCATAGACCTGTGCAAAAACCAAAGCAATAGTTTTATTTTTATTTTTGTTAGTTTTATTTTTAAAAACCTAAACCTTAACCTCCAAAATTTAAATTTTAAATATTCTTAGGCCTACTGTTACAGCACACTTTTATAGATCTAGATTAAGCTAAATAAAATAAATAATTTTTTATATTAACCAACAGATGAAATTATGGCAACTTTTTCTGCCATTGAAGATTGACGGTGTAACTGAATAGTGACAATAACGTCTTGATAATGAGGACTGCAACAGTTGAAGTATGAGTTTGTTGTAATAGTAGTATCCGTAATTTTCCATTGTAAATTTCCAGCTTTGTAGTGTTTAAGGTCTGCCTATTTAGCAAAAAATGTTAATAGTAGGCTATTTTCTGTGGAGAAAGGTGAGGTTATCCACTTATCGGGATATTTTTCCAAGTCTCCCTACATAAATATAAATTATATCTTCTAATTCATGTACCTCCAAACGCCCTGTTCCGGTTAACCCCTCACCCTGCTTAACCCAAACCTCCTTTTTGGCACGCGCAAGTAAATATAAAAAATATGTAATCTGTTTTTAAAAAATGCGTGGTTAATAGAATAGAACTTTCGCTTCACCATAACTGTTTCGCCATTCAAATTATTTTAGCAACCAGAAAAAATGTTTTCCAAGCGTTTTTCTAGTTATTTTACTTTATAGTCGTATATGAGTCGCAAAGCGTATGCAATACATATTTATTTAAGTTAGAAGATTATAGTTATTCGTGGTTTTCATACCTTCGTTTGGTTTTCTAAAACACCAAGGAATATCTCGCTGCTATCTAAAGTCCAAGCACCAAACCGAATCTAAAAAAATGTAATTGCCATACAGGGTATTATTAAATTCAAATTTGTTTATTTTGAATTACTTCGCATTTTTGAAATCCGTTTGGCCATTTAGTTAAATCTAGGTCGCACGGTGTTATTAAATATAGACGAGGTATGTAGTAGACCACACCGTCATAAAGAAGAACAGATTGGGATGGAGGCATGGGATCATAGCCTCGCACACTACAGAAAAAATAATCGTTCAACACTAAAATACATATATGTTCAGCACTAGTTGATTTTTAATTTAAAATAATTATTTTTTATTTGGACAGGGTTTAATTTTGTGGTAACAAGTTTGTATTTTTGTGGTTAAAAACAGAAAAACTTAAATTTTCGTTTTTAGTTAACTAATTAAAGTTAAAAATAAATATTTCAAATTTGTAATGAGCATATACCTATTAAAAACCACTATATCCGGTTTCCATAACAGATCCGACATTAATTTCAAGTTGCGCAAATCTCCATAGGCCGTAGGATCCCACTTCATCATACTGTCCACCCATCGCTGTTAAATAAACATTCGTGTTAAGTACCGAAATTAATGTTTAAAATTGTACATAGTATTCGACAAAAAAAATATGTAGTCGAGAGTTATTGCAATTTAAGTCTAAAAGAATTTTTGTCGTCAGGAAGGTTTTCATCGTGATTTTTTTCCAATTATGGGGAAGTATTATCTTACCATTCCAAGCCATCCGTCGGTCTCCAATGTGCTATCCTTCTCATTCAAGACCGCCCGAACGAAACTAAACTGCATGTCCACTTTGATAACTTGTTCACTGTCATTTGATATTGGCCTTGCATGTTTATTGTATTGACGAACATTGAAAAGTTCTTTCTGAAGCTCTTTAATCCAGCTGAAAAACGCTGCAAAGATTAAATTAAAACTATATTTGTAAATTTTCATTTTGATTTTTCTACCAGTCATTAAACAAGAATTAGAAAAGTTGCAATGAAGAATTATAGCGCAAACTCCGTCGGTCAACATCAGGGCTTACTACTTGATTGTTATCGAAACTCTATTCAGTGAGTACTATTCTTTCTACGTATTACACCAGAATTTACTGCAATTTCGCCACCGCCGTCTATGGGGTGATTTAAAACCTTCGTCTTTTCGTAGGAGTTTGGTATGAGTGAAACTGGATTGTTACCAACTTAACAATTGATTATCGATCGATTAACAAAAAAAAAATGATCATTTACATGAACGAACAAATAATACAACGAAAGAAAAAAAAAAGATAAAATAATTAAAGATAAAGAGCCCTAAAAGAAACGGAACATCACGCTTAGTAGACGGATTTTTCTTTAGTGTTCGAGGCATCAAGAAAGTGATGGATGGTTACCGGAAGAACGTGCACTATACAGTAGGCTATAGAGATTTTATCGTGGAAAGTAATCCTTCCATTCCATGTTATAGTTTATTTGTTAAAGGAAATATTATAAGGATTCAAAGTTTGAATGAATGCCAGAATCTGCTTTGACCGACTGAAATAATAATTGAAATCCTTCATGATAAGAAGTCGCCATTCGGAAAACGTCTATATTACTTACGGGAATTCGAATTATTAGGAGCTTCTGATAGCGACGACGAGAAAAACAGCGCCGTTTGCGCCACTAATAGCAGTAATTTCATCCTGTTGTTGAAAATTTGTAAGGAAACTCCAGGTTGTAAATATAACTTCTGTGTCTTTTTTAGATTAATTTTTTGAAATACTATACGCTAAATTTTCAATCAAGCATTAAGATGAATTACAATATTAATAATGAACTAAGAAGAGGAACAGATATTATGATATTCTAACCTTTTGCTATAGACTGTAGCTAGTATTTGGAAACGATGTCTAACGTGGTGTAAGCGGAGACTGACTGGTAGCCAAACTGTAGAAAATGAAAGGGGCATCTACCAATTTTTGTGTGAAGCCACACCTCTACTAAGAACTCCCCCTTTCCACTACTCTATTCCTCTACTTTGGCTCTTTTCCCAAACGTCATCACCATTGCATATGCTAGCGGCCTAGCACTATCTTTTCAACACGTGCGTATAGTCCCTCTTTCAACATGTACAGAGCATTCTGTAATGAAATGAAATTTAGAATTAGGTCTGCAGTTGCTACACTACTGAAACGTGTATAGTCGCGTATATGGTGCGTGTGGTTTGTCAGAAAAAAAAGATTGGACTTCTATGGTTTACTTAATTGACATATACAAGAATAACTGAGAATAACTTCCAAAAGCGTTCGGTAATTTCGCTCAAATTAATTCAGACTTCTAGTTCACTGATTATTTCACGGAATTTGTCCTTTATTATACTTGATGACTTTACCTTAATTTGCTTGTATTTCATTGTAAAGACTTTGGTTGTCTGTAAAGTTTCTCTCACTCTCAGCTTACACGCTCGCCTGACACCTAATTACATTTAAACTATTTTTAACTCCATTCAGTTACTCATACTAATCATCGTCTTTCTATGCTTTATCAAACTGCACTGGCCAATTTCTTCCTTTCTGATACAAACTTGAATACAATTAAATTCAATAATCCGACGTCTTCGTTTCAATAAAATAAGCGTCGCTAGACCTTTGGCTTATTAAAATTAATTATGCCTATGGGAATGCCGTTCTATTTTCGTTAAATAGTGGTTTTCACTAATAGCATAACAGTCTAGAATGTAGCTAATTGATTTAAACATGGCGAAGGATAATATGTCATTGAAAATGGATGGTAAACACTAAACAGTTCAACGGTCAAAGTACATCCCGAAATTTTTTGAAACACTGGAACTTTAAAAAATGGCAAAATGTATACTTAGAAAAATCTGAAATCCTGCAAGTCGAATCAAATCAGGATATGAGCATCACCCGCACCGACTGACGGAAGTTGTTATTATTCATGTGCAACAAAAGAATAAGGATGGAAAATAAATTTAACTTTCACATGTTACATATACAAGCGTTGTAATCAATGCCTTTTGTCAACAATTTAAAACAAGATGAAGTGCTCAAATATTATCACACAGTATTAATCTGTTGCTGACATCTCAACAGAATTTTCCTCGCATTTTGGAGATTTTTTCTTTAAATGTTGCTGGATATTCACATAGCTTACGGGTTTCTTCTGCATGTAGAACTCTGGTACTTTTGCTTTCAAAATCTCCGCAATCATGAATGGTTTGAGCCATCCAACTAAAGGGCTCACTCCCGGAGTATAAAATCCCAATTTGTGATAAAATAGGAGACCGTCCAAAGGTTGCCAACTTTGTTTTTCATCCTCAAGCAAAGCTTCGATATTTTCTTTGATGCAAGGTAAGATGGGCAAAGGAATGAAAGGGTACCGATTTTTTTTCGATTTCATTCCTAATTCAGGGTGTTCGTTGAATTTACCATTCACCCAGTAAAACCTGAATTCAGCCTTTTGGAATACAAAGATAAATTTTCATATAGGATTTGTGTAAAAGAAAAATTCAATAATAGTCATTTACTTCACATCCAAGTAATGGTACTCTACTCCAGCTCAAAACATCCAAAACAAAATAGCATTGTTTGTGTTCATTCCAGAGACAATCAAGAATGGTACTGTCTGAACTTTGTCGAAATCCTCCAGGCAATTGGGATTGGAATTCTGTTATTAGAAATCCACTTTTTGAGTAAACCTTTGTCCATCCCTAAAAGAAATTACAAAACATTAGTTACTTAATCTAATTTTGTGATATAATAGTCTTTACTCTTGAAGCAACAACTAGACATCTTTTTCCAACAGGACAAGGCATAATAAGCCAATTAGTTTCAAAATCGACTGGTACTTCATCAAGCCATTCTGAAAGCATTATTTGATCCTGATATGCTCTTGGAGTTTTTATCTTGGGAGGAGACCACTCCATTTCATCAGGGCTATCTGAAAGATTTCCATCGCCAACACTGAAATCACTCTCTGCCAAACATCTACAATGATTGTAGTAATCATAGCGGCTCCTAGAAATAATATTAGAATTTTTTCATTTCGACATGTGAACAATTGTTGTATAATGTAGTGAATTAACTGTTTTTGATTTTCCAAAGTTCTTCTCCTGCGAACTTCTTGGCTTGTCTTCGAAGTTTTTTTGAATTGTGAAAACCTAGGGTGCGGACTGATAGTGCTGTGCAATTCGTTTGACACATTGAGTGACAGTTCCAAAGAACCAATTAAATTATCCATAATTATTAAAGTTCAAATCTCACTTGACGCAATTACACTTCTAATTTTAAGGAAAGTTAAAAACAATACTTGTACATTTAAACAGAAAGTTATTAGGGATGTGTTTGTGTGACTATGTGTCAATGACTCGTCAATGACTCAATGTTCGCATTGTGTTCGTATGAATCGTATCGTGAAGACGCAGACGACATACAAGAATGCCGGATTGCCGATGCGAAAGCCGCGAAAGCGAATCGTTCAAATTTCAACCTAGCGGCGGAGTTTATAGCTCTGACGGTCTGACCTAGCGGTTGGACGGGAAAACAACAAACAAAAAGTCTAAAGTGAAAATGCAAAATGCGTGGGAAGACGGAGACGTGAGGCAACTGTTATGCAAATGACGAAGGAGATGAGCCAGAAACGAACAAAAGAGTCAAGAACGTCACTAACTTCCCAGCAAGCCCCAATCACGTAACCACGTTCAAAAAGCTGAATTAAATAGTAAAAAGAAGTAAACATTGTGACCACCGTCATGAAACAGTTTACCACCAATATTGTACTAAAGTGACGATGAAGCAGGTCAGCCGCCAAATAAAGTTGTTTCAGAGAGCGGAGGTTCGAAAAGGTCCGCTGAGCTTCAGTTCGACTTGGAATAACTCCAGCATTTCTTACCATAGCACAAAACAAATTTAAGTTGGTAATCAACTCCCTGGTGTAGAATATACATAGTTGACCGCAAATGATGAATATCCAAACGGGTAACACGGTGAAACTGTTTTACAATATATCATTTGATTCTTTTATAAAGTAAATTGATTGAACGAACTTACCCCTGATTTGAGAAAAGTCTGATTAAATTCTGAAACATTTCCAACCAATAAGCAGGTTTATTCGGATGGGTTAAATCCCAATAGATGGAAAATGTCCAGTTTAAAATAACCTTTGAAAAATATAATTAGCGACTAGTTTTGAAAATTGTTATGTTTCAAACGGTTTCAAAGCAAGTTCTAACTGTAAAAAGAACATAGATTAGTCTATGATATATTGGAAACGAGTGAGCCAAGTCGAATCAGTTCATTCAAGAGAACCTGGATCAGTCTATTGACGTTTATTTTCTGACCAGAGAATAGAAATTCAATTATTAGTGTGCGCCTGAAGAATATGTAGATGTTGCTCTGAACAGCCAAAATTAACACGAAAAAAGTCCAGAAACGGTAAAGACGCTGTCTCCATCGGGCCTCAGAATTCTGGATCACAAAAACACCCGTAATTTTAAAAAGAATAGTTAAAGGCGATAAAGCCGAGAGGAGAAACCGATCTCTTAGTGTTCCTGCCATCGCTTGACTCAAGTCAAGTGACCATAATAAGTGCTCGCTAAACATTATATGTCAAAAAGTGTTTAATCCTACGAGTTGCGCACCGTACCTTTTTAATTGACCTCGTTGAATACTCTAAAGACAATTCTGGTTCTATATGACGTCTATAGAAGCGCATTGGAATATTTCATGTGCCGATAATTAATTTGGGTAAGTGCCCCGACAAATTATAAACTAATGATTAGCGGAAAAATGGTAACTAGGCCTAATAACACATGCATTACAATTCTTAACCAATCAATACTACTCTCTTCTAATTATATACATGTGTTCGTCTGTTTGGACGAAGACGAAACTCCTTTTCCTAAAAGTATGTCTTATATAATAGATCTTGTAGATTTTTGCTCATCTGTGATATTTATGGTGTGAAAATATGCCCAAGAAATATTAATATCAATGATACTATTAGTATAGTGAGCTATCTAAGTTATTGGCATAATTAGCACTTAAATAGATCAATTCATTTAGCAAGAAAGTTTGAACTACCATCAAATAACATAGAACGAATCATACTCGAATGCTCTAAAGAAAAAGTTAATATCGTAAAACTTCGTGCAGAAAATGATTAGTTCAAACAAGAAAATGATCTCAGGCGATATTATATTTATACTCAGCATAAGAACCGCAGCATTTGTTGTTATTCCCGTCATTCCATTAAAGAATTGGTAATCAAGAGCAAACATTTCTTTAACAGTACATTGAATAGATTCTTATTTATGAATGAGTGAGTAATAATCGTTCGAAATAAGTGTACCAATGAGTTGCCCCTCCCCCTGTTTGTTGCGTTTGGTAATTTATTAATTGATGTTGATGGGCCAGGAGTGGCATTGTGCACTTTACGCGAACATCTTTGTATTGTTACTTGTTGAGAAAAGTGGTGCTTTTTGCAGCGCCTGTTGCTATGTCCTAATCAAATGCTGGCCACAATAATAGGCTAACAAAATAATAATAAGCGCAACGAACAAACAAATTGATTATGAGACTCTTTCGGCCCGTCCGGCCTTTTCAGTTGCACACAGGTACGTTTCAGGGAGTTCACTTGCCAGCACTTTTGAACTGGTAGATGATAAGAAGATACGTGAAAATAATTTCCAAAGTCTAAATAATTAAATTGGTTAACAATAATTATTTTCGAATAAATACGAATTTTCAATTTACTGGAATAATAAGACGTTTGGACAAAGACAAAACTCCTTTAAGGCTATGCCTTTCTTGATTTTTGCTCATCTGTGATATTTCGATGATATAAGAAGTAATCTGTTAAATCATTTAAGTAATATTAAAATTTAAAGTTATTAAGTCTGACGTAATCTCGAATTCATTATTTCCTTACCTTATTACACTCGCTTAATTTCTTCTCGCCGTTTCTAGTGTCCCGTAAACTGCGAAGAACGCTAATACATTCTGCAGTCTATTTTAAAATAAGGCTATTAAATGTGCAAATAAGGTGTCGAATATTTTAACAATCTATAATTACACTTTCCCTAATCCGATCACTCGTATGACAGATGAGCCAGAAACGCACGAAGGAGTCAAGAACGTGACTGGCCTCCCAGCAAACAATGGCCACGAAACCACGTTGAGAGAACTCGATGACGTAGTAAGAAGAAGTAAGCATTGTGATAAATGTCAGAAAACCGTTTACCCCTAATATTGTACTAAAGTGACGATGAAGGAGATCAGCTGCCTCATAAAGTTTTTTCAGAGAGCGAAGTTTCGAAAAGGTCCGTTGGGCTACAGTTTGACTTGGGACTGTAGCGTTTCTCACCCCAAAATTAAGCAACTTTGAGTTGGCAATCAACTTCCTGGTGTAGAAAATATAGAGTTGACTGCAAATGATGAATATCCAAACAGGAATCGCAGTGAAACTGGTTTATAGCAGCAAGACGATTTAATTATTTGAAGAATAATATCAGAATTTAATGGGGTTAATGACCATGAACCTACCAATGGTTTGACAAGTTTCTGATGAAATTCTCGAGCACATCCAGCCAGTAAACCAATCGAACCGGATGGTTTAAATCCCAATAGATGGAACATATGCAGTTCAAAACGACCTTTGAAAAATTTCATGTTATGCACTGAATAGTTTCAAAGTAATTTTTTTTAAATGAAAATGAAACCGTAAACAGGACGTAGATTAGTCCATATATGGAGTAGCGTTTAATTGGCGACAAGTCTGGCCGTCCAAAATCTAAATCAACCGACTCCAGGGTCTCCAAATACAAAACTGCTGATGGCCACATTTTAAACATTAAATTAAGGTGAACAATTGTTTCGGAAACTATCCAGCTAAGACGAATCAATGCATTCACGAGAGAGTGGATAAATCTATCAACATTTATTTGCTGAGTGAATATTTGTTCCATCATACAGCTTCGTCTGACGAATATGTAGATGTTGCTCTGAACAGCCAAAATGAACAAGAAAAAAGTCCAAAAACGGTAAAGACGTTGTCTCCATTGGGCCTCAGACTTCTGGTTCACGAAAACACCTGTAATTTTAAGCAGAATATTTAAAGGCGATAAAGCCGAGAGGAGAAACCGATCTCTTAGTGTTCCTGCCATCCTTTCACTTGACTAAGTGCACGCTAAACAGTATGGACTTCCATGTAAAATCCTACGAGTTGCGCACACTGTACCTTTTACCTTTTTGAATACTAAAGAGAAAATGATGGAGGGTTGCGACTATGGCAAGCCGTTTGGGACATCTGTAAACGATAATTGACAATGCAATCGTAATCGTAAACAGAATCTTAATCAGGCCAGCAATCGTAAATATAATTGCAATTGGCTTTTTAATGCCCCAATTAATGCGCAATTTAATTGATTATCGTACAATTTCTGGCTTTGATTAATATTCTATTTACCGGTGCTATTTGCAAAGCAACGGTTTCGTTCTTATTTAATGTCCGCTTTGTAGCCCTTTTTTAAATGCCCGAGCAATGCTCAGTCTTAACCCATCCTCCCTATTTTCTGGCCTGTTAGCGCGCGCCACCAAGCGGACACGGCGAAACTAGTACTTCCCCCTTCATGGTGTTCACATGAGGCGGCAAAGGCAGACAAGATAGACGTCAAAGAAGAGATAGGCAATTGTATCAAGGATTTTTACCAATATTTTCAGCCCCAGCGGTTTTTCATCCTCCATTGTTATCGGTAATTAATCAATTTCAATATTTCAATCCGTTGTGGCTTTTATTTCATGTGTTTCTCCAAAATATAGAGTCGCAACTCGCAAATCCAGTTCTGTTACTTTTACACGTGGTCGACACGTCGATACAGAGAGGCATGGCAGATCAAATTCCGAGATTCAATGACAACAATTCACCTGGTGTCACAAACCAAGTTAACACCTTCAATCAGAACAATTCACCTGGTGTGTCAAACCATATGCTCAACATGGATGCAAACAGCTCACCTGCTGTGGCAAACCAGGCTGAGAGACTAGATGACAATGGGAATCTGTCTGTTCTTCGAACTTGTATGTATTGTTTACCATTCCTTTCTCTTAGATATGTAGGCTACCTCTAAATGAATTGCACTTTTTTTTTTAGCTCACCAGTTGCTTCTATTTAGCGACCAAACTCAAAAGTCATTGGATGCACATCAGCTTGCCATTTATTTAGGTATAGATTTCCTTAGACTGAAAGTATAAACTTGTTGTATAACATTATCTTGTCCCATTAGAACTTGGCTACACTGCCACATTCATTGCGGAATTGACTGGTGTTCACTTAAAGAAAGTAAGGAGAATGATGGAATAATAATTTAATTCATATTTTTTGTTTTCACAGGATGAACCTGGTAGAGACGGAGGAGATCCCGATGATTGGGACCAAACTGTTCATACTATTCCCGCTGTGGATGTCGCTGCTTTTCGTTGTCCATTGAATGCTGAGCAGTTATTCGAGATGGAGAGGCGCATCAGAAAAGAACAGATTGATCTCTAAAGTTTACAAATTAAATACTAGAAAGTGAAAAATTATGTTTTGAACTCAATTGGTTAACTGAGCCCTTTTTATTTGCCTTTCTAACACTTCTCACTCTGCCAACTCATTCCAATACGTGTCGAAATTGGCTGTTGATGTGTCCACTTGCTGGTTCATGTGAAAGTCAATAAAAAGCGTAACGATAGGTCTTAACGTTACTCATCAGTGTTTGATTTTCTCAGAAAATTAACAGTTGTTGTTCATAATGAAGTTGATATGAAGAGCGCTAGCCTCGAAACTTGACCCCCCAAACTGCATCTCTATTCTTCCCTTTTTGACTTATTTGGTGGCATTGGTTGTAAATCGTTGGATAGTAAGGAATACCGATTATTTCTGAGCTAGGCGAGGTTGACTGGAATTGGCGTTTTTGTTGACTGATCTGCCGCCACGCGGGCACCTTCTCGTAAGGGAAATTGAAGCGTGTCATCTCGGCGTATAGATAAAAGGAGGGCGTCTGCATGATTCTTGTATATCGATCCGTCTCTCCTCCATAGGTTTGCCCGTTTGGCTGTCACTCAAGATCGTTGATGGTGGTCGAAAGAAGGGGATAGTTATTTGTCGGAAGAGGAGGACGGCCATAGTAGGGGGACGCGGACAAGAGAGAAAGCTAACGGAGCGAAGAATGGGCCATGCAAAAGGGCCTCTTGTGTGCTGCTGGGCGGCGCCCATCAAACGCGGTTAATCCCGCCACCCTCTAACCCACCCACTCTGGAAAAAAACAAATCATCGAGAAAATCCTGGCGAGTAGAACATCGCCCGTCTCTCCCGAGGGGGGGCTTCCTATTTACGTAACAAGTATGACGCTTAATAGGCCGCTAAAGCCGTAAGGTAAACTCTTCTGCTCATCACACAATCGCCGTCCCATTTCTTTTTCATTTTATTTTCAATCTCGTCCGTCTGGGCAGCAGCCAGTGAACATTCCGGAGAGAAATTGCGTATGAAAAACGGCGGCGTCCGTAAAAGATTGGCCAAGAAGAATTTGGTTTTCAATGGAATCTAAGAAAGAAACGGCGGCGGCGGCACTTGCCGCTCTCATCGACACCTCATCGCCGCGAGGTGATGATGGACGGGCCAACTCCACAGCGCCCAGTCCCGGGGATGAGCCATTTCCGACCGGACAAGCCGTCACACCAATCGGGCAGTATAGCAGTAGGAACAGGAAAGCGTCTAGTGTTTACTAGCGGGCATCAGGGTGGGCCAGCAGCAGTCAGCTGAGAGAGAGAATATTTTCATATTTTTATTTTTTGGCTCTCACGTCATTTTTTTTTTGTCTTCTTCCTTTCCATCTAATTTATTTTCACGATGGAGGGATTTTCCCCATTTTTTGTATAGACGACCCTTTTTTTTTAATTATTTTATTTCATTTTTTTTTCCCTTTCGTGCCATGGAGAGAGAAGAGAGAAAAATGGGGAAATTAGCTCCGCGATTCATATATTTCCACCCACCACCTAGAAAATATAGATCCATAACAGTGTGTGTGTGTGCGTGCGTGAGTGAGTGAGTGCACGGGGACAATAATAGCGACGACGTCGAGGCATTTTTTCGCTCTCCTTACAAACGAGAATACAAGAACCGAGAGAGAGAGAGAGACAACGTCATCAGACGTCAAGGAGCTCAGTGCGTTTCTTCTTCTTATCCCGCCCACCCAATCCCGATCGAGGTGGATGAAATATCGAAAGGAAAGAAAAAGAAAATCATCTCTCTACTGGGAATTTAGTAATTTACAATCCTCCGTATTGCCATCACTCTCCAGGATCCCAAAACTCGATTGCAACGAAATAAAGTTTACCCACTTCATTTTATATTTAGAGTGTGTGGTTTTAGAATTCGGCATAAATGTCAGAACATGAAGGAAACGTAAAGTACGAAGTAGGAGCTTGCCTTAAAGGAATGCTATTTAAAGTGCAATGTTGACGTTACACTTTTGAAAGTTGCTGGCAATACTTCACATTCAAAACTTAGGCAGATATCGTCTCGCATATATGATCATCGTGCTTGTTGGACTACCATTTGTAATTTTCATTAAAGAATCAGACAACACTCAACTATTGAAGTCCCACAATCAACTTTTCGGTGGAATAAATTCGCTTAAAAAAGAAATACAAATATTTGTGGTAAGTTTTTGTTTCTGTGTTTTTCATAGTCAAGGTATTATGACATGTGCCCGCGTGGCTGCAGATCAGTCAACAAAACCTACAATCAACTGGCGCCAATTCCAGTCAACCTCACCTAGCTCAGAAATAATCGGTATTCCTTACTATCCAACGATTTACAACCAATGCCACCAAATAAGTCAAAAAAGGAAGAATAGAGATGCGGTTTGGGGGGTCAAGTTTCGAGGCTAGCGCTCTTCATATCAACTTCATTATGAACAACAACTGTTAATTTTCTGAGAAAATCAAACACTGATGAGTAACGTTAAGACCTATCGTTACGCTTTTTATTGACTTTCACATGAACCAGCAAGTGGCAATATCTACACATCAACAGCCAATTTTCGACACGTATTGGAATGAGTTGGCAGAGTGAGAAGTGTTAGAAAGGCAAATAAAAAGGGCTCAGTTAACCAATGAGTTCAAAACATAATTTTTCACATCCTGGTATTTAATGTATGTGTAAATTTTCGAGATCAATCTGTTCTTTTCTGATGCGCCTCTCCATCTCGAATAACTGCTCAGCATTCAATGGACAACGAAAAGCAGCGACATCCACAGCGGGAATAGTATGAACAGTTTGGTCCCAATCATCAGGATCTCCTCCGTCTCTACCAGGTTCATCCTGTGAAAACAAAAAATATGAATTAAATTATTATTCCATCATTCTCCTTACTTTCTTTAAGTGAACACCAGTCAATTCCGCAATGAATGTGGCAGTGTAGCCAAGTTCTAATGGGACAAGATAATGTTATACAACAAGTTTATACTTTCAGTCTAAGGAAATCTATACCTAAATAAATGGCAAGCTGATGTGCATCCAATGACTTTTGAGTTTGGTCGTTAAGCAGAAGCAACTGGTGAGCTAAAAAAAAAAAGTGCAATTCATTTAGAGGTAGCCTACATATCTAAGAGAAAAGAATGGTAAACAATACATACCAGTTCGAAGAACATACAGATTCCCATAGTCATCTAGTCTCTCAGCCTAGTTTGCCACAGCAGGTGAGCTGTTCGCAGTCATGTTCAGCACTTGGTTTGACACACCAGGTGAATCAAGATTGTCAGAGCCAAAATCAACACCTTGTCCTTGCTGTGCTGACTGATGTCGAAGCTGCGAAGCCAAATCAGTAATCATTCTCAATACTTGGTTTGCAACACCAGGCGAGCTGTTTGCAGTCATGTGGAGCACTTGGTTTGACACACCAGGTGAATTTTTCTGATTGTAGTTGTAAACTTAGTTTGTGACACCAGGTGAATTGTTGTCATGGTATCTCGGAATTTGATCTGCCATGCCTCTCTGAACTGGATCTGCGAGTTGCGACTATATGTTTTAGAGAAAGACATGAAATAAAAGCCACAACGAATTGAAATATTGAAATTGATTAATTACCGATAACAATGGAGGATGAAAAACCGCTGGGGCTGAAAATATTGGTAAAAATTCTTGATACAATTGCCTATCTCTTCTTTGACGTCTATCTTGTCTGCCTTTGCCGCCTCATGTGAACACCATGAAGGGGGAAGTACTAGTTTCGCCGTGTCCGCTTGGTGGCGCGCGCTAACAGGCCAGAAAATAGGGAGGATGGGTTAAGACTGAGCATTGCTCGGGCATTTAAAAAAGGGCTACAAAGCGGACATTAAATAAGAACGAAACCGTTGCTTTGCAAATAGCACCGGTAAATAGAATATTAATCAAAGCCAGAAATTGTACGATAATCAATTAAATTGCGCATTAATTGGGGCATTAAAAAGCCAATTGCAATTATATTTACGATTGCTGGCCTGATTAAGATTCTGTTACGATTACGATTGCATTGTCAATTATCGTTTACAGATGTCCCAAACGGCTTGCCATATGCGACGTCTATGAGACATCGAATATTTCACGTGCCAGTCATTAAATTGCGTAGGTACGTGCCGCGTAGAATTATACATGAGAAGAAAAGAAATAAACTAATAACACATGCATCGCATTGTACAAACACATCTTTCAATTTTCTTATAGTTACTCAAACAGAAATTAATTCAGCATAGTTCCTACATGATTACTAATTACTTAATTAGTGCATTATAGATGGTTCCTTTCCTTACGAGTTCAGATAGCGCCATCTTGCACGGCAAAAAACCGCCATTTTTGAATTCCTTTAGGATAGTTGTACTAGTGGTGAAAAATAAAAGCATCGACACACCTTTGTCTACACCCCCTCCTCCTCTCATATGGGGACTCGGACCGATTCGAAATGCAAAGGTAATTACTAATTAGGGGAGCAATCAAGTCTCTAATTTTTTATTATTAAACGGAAATTAATTCGTCTGCATTATACAACTCGAAATTTGGTAATCAGTGACTTTTGGGAACGCCGTGCCATACACGTGAGTCCGTCCGGCCCCTAATCAAATTTGATAGTCACTCCACATAACTGAGAACTAATTTAATTTGAAGAAGAATAATTAGACGAAACGGATTTGATACGGAATATGTTTGTCATAAGGTTACATCTATTTAGTAAACAATGTTTTTTGAAAGTAGAAAAGTTACAATTCACAATGAAAAATCAAAACGAAAAGATCCGGTTTGATTCTCCTTGGGATGTGCTCATGTGAGTCATGCGACCTGCTAGAATCATCTTGCTCTTGCTTTTCCATATGCAGAATTTTAATAGAAGTATAAATAAGAAATAG
Organism: Daphnia pulicaria; assembly: GCF_021234035.1. Classification (NCBI taxonomy): domain Eukaryota; kingdom Metazoa; phylum Arthropoda; class Branchiopoda; order Diplostraca; family Daphniidae; genus Daphnia; species Daphnia pulicaria. The sequence goes on from NC_060913.1 coordinate 12,371,810, forward strand.
GAATTATAGGATGAATTCACCAATAATTGTTTATTTTCATATTTATTAAAAATTCAAAGAGGCGGCGTCAAACTTCATAAATCGGCAACATCAGTTTCCAGTTCTAATAATTTCGGCTGCAATCAGCCATTCATTTGTGTTCACTCTTGAGTTCGTAACGATTCGAAGCGTCGATGGAAATTCCAATTTAGCTTATTATTGCTGCAAAAACGTTTTAGCAATTGAATGGTTTATAATAGTGAGCATTTCCCAAAAAGTCTGTTCACGCCAAGTATTCTTTTGTTTCTCGACTGTCCATTAGAAAACTGTGTTATGTTATCGAAAGGTGTCCCCTCCCCTTACACGTGGTTGATACAAACGAGACAAGTAATAACACGGTAATAACAGATTCCAGATCACGTCGATCGTTTCGCCTGCATTGGATATTTTATGTCTCCTTGCTTTTTTTGGGTGTGTGCTGTGTGATTAAGATAATGCTGTGCTGTGCTGTGTCAGGCCACAGCTACACAGGCCACACACTAACACATGGTGTTAGACATAACCATCGTTTAACTCAAATCCAACAAGTCTAGTGCCTTTCAATAGCATGCAAATAGTGTGGCGATATCTCTGAAAAATCTAGAAAATTCTAGTGATGGAGAACATGTGCTTGATGAAATGATCATTCCATCACAGCTTCCCTTAACTGAAATGCTGAAAGTTGGAACAACCGTTGAGGTAACACACTCAAGCTCGATGGCCACACTGTCGCCGGACATGAGATCAAGGCCAAATTAACTCAGACTTCTGCTGAATGGAAAGTTTCTCCTATACAGCCAAGTAAGTTTTTAAATTCATCATCACATTTTCAATCTCTTTACTGTTCTGTCATGTGGTGATCGCACTAGGATGTCGTACTAGGAATTTTTAAGACTTTTAACGTTAACGTTAAGTAATACGTAACTTTGGTTCAGATTTAGTTCTAGTTATTTGTTAATCAAGGAGATCTCTTTCGGGTTATTTGAGTATTTTTTCTTCTACCTCACAACCATTATCAAGTTGGTTTGTTCTAAGAAAAGGAAACTTTTCTAAAGAAAGCGAAATTAAAGTAAGTTAGGTTAACCAGTACCAACTACCAACAGGATCTTCCCCTAGTGGCTATGCCAATGTTTCCCTTTTTGTCCGAGGCGTAGACCATGGTGAGCAACCTATCATCATTCCTCATGCCACCTATCTAGAAATAATGTCTCGAATGAAGCAACAGGTTTAGTTTTTATCGACAGCACAGGTCATGGACACTTCTTCAAATGCCAAATTACAATTGCCCTGCTATCTGAACTAACTCCAGGGTTCAAATTTCGTGGAACTCTATTCAAAAGTCAGGTTAGGCCGATTAAACCATCCAGCACCGCATGCCAAAATTCGTATCACCTATAGCTTAGCCATGGCGATCATGTGGAATAATCCTGCCCCTCTGCTTTTCTTGTCCTCGTAATTAAAATATTTCCTTTTTGGGAAACAAAAAATGTTGTCCATTCAGGGATCGCTTTCTCTCATACCGGTCTGTTACAGCTAAATTAGTCGACTTTAACTATTTATAAACTAATAGTCAACTTTCGAGTACAACGGCGTACAAGAATGTTCCACTTCTTACGATGGCAATTGATCTGGTGGTGCCATAACCAGTATGCCATGGCTGCACATCCATTCTGATTGCTTAACTGAGAGTGTTGTGGAATGCTTAAAATTTAGTTTAGTTAATCATAGCAATAGCTTAGTGGTTATAGCTTCTAACTGCCACACAGGAGTTTTGTGTTCTAATTTTATCACTGGGATTCAGAGAGTAGGAAATAGAACATTCTAATTTTCGGTTATAAATATTTATAATTTCCGCTCAATCATTCAAGAAAGAAAGATATTAATTTGTATTAAACATATGGTATTAAATTTCAAAAAATTTTGGCATGATTTAATTCATACTCATGATTGCATTTATTATTTATATCGTAGTTTTCAACATGCCTGTGTAGCAGCGATGGGGCAAGTCTGTTCTCTAGCAATGTTGTTCCCAAATCGCTCGTGATTAAATTATGAGTTATGACACAAGGCCCCAAATGAATTACTGTTGTTGGTGTTAAAGTTCTTTATCTCAGTTTCTTGATCGCTATATTCTCAATGTGTTGCTTAACATTGCTAAACATTTTCTAATCTTCATTTTCTCTTTCACATAGGCCCTACTTACGGCGTTAGTTTTTATCGACACTTTTGCGAGTGCAGCGAATAAGGTAAGACCATTTTATTATCACAGTTTAGTATACCGGAACGTAAGTTACAAGTGAACGAATCAAACGTATAAATTTGTATTGATAAGAAATAATAGTGTTACAGTCAAACGAACAATTGTTTGTGATCCCGTGGGATCCTTTCGGCCCGCCAATTTTAAGTTACACACTGATACAGATCAGAGAGTTGGCAGTTAACAGCACTTTGAAACTGGTAGATGATAAGAAGATACATAAAAATAGTCTCCAACGTCTAAAGAAATAATTTTGTCTATAATAAGTATTTTGAAAAAATACGTAATGCCAATTTATTACTGGGATAATAAGACGTTTGGACGAAGACAAAATTCCTTTAAGGTTTTGTCTTTCTAAATTTTTGCTCATCTGAGATATTTCGATGATATAAGAAGTAATCTGTTAAACCATCATTAACATTCAAAGTTATTAATGACTTAATCTCGAATTCGTTATTTCCGGCACCTTATTACACTCGCTGAGGCTCGTCGCGTTTCTAGTGTCCCGTAAGCTGCGAAGGACAGTAATACATTCTGTGCTCTATTTAAAAATAAACCGATTAAACCCTAGTGAAATATCAGATATTAGATGATAATTACAGTTTCCCGAATCCGATCACTCGTATGACAGATGAGCCAGAAACGAACAAAAGAGTCAAGAACGTCACTGACCTCCCAGCAAGCCCCAACCACGTAACCACGTTCAAAAAGCTCGATTAAATAGTAAAATAAAGTAAACATTGTGACCACCGTCATGAAACAGTTTACCACCAATATTGTACTAAAGTGACGATGAAGCAGGTCAGCCGCCAAATAAAGTTGTTTCAGAGAGCGGAGGTTCGAAAAGGTCCGCTGAGCTACAGTTCGACTTGGAATAACTCCAGCATTTCTTACCATAGCATAAAACAAATTTAAGTTGGTAATCAACTCCCTGGTGTAGAATATACATAGTTGACCGCAAATGATGAATATCCAAACGGGTAACACGGTGAAACTGTTTTACAATATATCATTTGATTCTTTTATAAAGTAAATTGATTGAACGAACTTACCCCTGATTTGAGAAAAGTCTGATTAAATTCTGAAACATTTCCAACCAATAAGCAGGTTTATTCGGATGGGTTAAATCCCAATAGATGGAAAATGCCCAATTTAAAATTATCTTTGAAAATTAAAATCACAGTCACTGGTTTTGTAAATTAAAAAAAAAAAAAATTATCCAACCGTAAAAAGGAGATATATGAGTCCATACATGGAATAGCGTTTTATCGGCGACAAGTTTGGCCGTCCGAAATCTAAATCGACGGTCTCCAGGGTCTGCAAAAACAATGTTACTGATGGCCAGATTTTAAATACCAAGCTAAGATGAACAACTATATCGGAAAATAGTGAACTAAGTCGAATCAATTCACTAACGAGTACTTGAATAAATCTATCGACGTTTATTTCCTGGCTACCGAAAAAAAAATCTATTATTAGTGTGCGCCTGACGTATATGTAGAAGTTGCTCTGAATAGCCAGAACTAGTACGAAAAAAGTCCAAAAACGGCGAAGACGATGTTTCCATTCCGCATTGGAGTTTTGATTCACGAAAACACCCGTAACTTTAAACAGAATACTTAACGGTGCCAAAGCCGAGAGGAGAAACCGATCTTTTAGTGTTCCTGCCATCGTTTCGCTTAACTCAATGTATACAGCAATACAAATTTCTGTGAACTGGTTAATACAAAATTCTAGCTCTGAGTTGCGCGCTATTCCATTTTTCGATAACATAAATGATAATAATGGGTTTATGACGTTTAGAAGAGGCAGTCGGGACAGTATTTATGATGTGACCATCACTAATTTGCGAAAGTACCCAACATAACTATAGATGAAACAAAAACATTGTCTAATTAGACAAACGCATTTTCATTCAATTTTCTAAGGGTGTTGACCAGATAAGTCCTACAGTTTTCTTGTAGGACAAAGAGAAAGTGAGAGTGACATTTTCCTGTATCACCCTTGTACTTCGTCATATCCAAAGTTAATAGTTATACAGCTCTAGGAATTTATTGGTCGTCAAGGCATACAGTACATTCTGACAATGAGATGATAACGAAGAAAAAAAGAATACTGAATTCAGTAAGGTGGCTCATGTAAATATTTGAAGATAAAATGCGAGTTCTACTCATCTAATTCCTGTTTTGTCAGATGATCGATTACCGTAAGAGAAAAGGGAAATTTAGGAAGTGACGTTATCTGAGCGGAAGACTGCCTGATTAGCCTTGCGCAGCAGTGCATATGGGAAACATGATTCCAAGAGATCCATGGTCAAATAAGGAGAATCTTGAACGATCTAAAAAACCAAGAAGAAAATGAATAAACTGCCCATTCGCTTACACATTACATGACTGCTTACCAAATCTAACAAGAGATAGATTGATTCTCGATTTTTGATAGCCTCTTTATCCACTTCTTGTCCCAAGCGTAACAGACTTGACGAAGCCAACTGTAACAAACATTAGTTGTCATTACATTTTTTTGAAGCACAACAAAATAAATAAAGGTTATTAACTTACAGCTAGAAACTCTTTCAATCTTTCTTCAGTGTCCCTTCTACCCGACAGGGCGAACAGAGCGCACAGGACAGTGTTGACAGCGGCAGCAAGACAATGTGCGTTGTTTGCGTGACCTTCTAAGTAAGCTCTAAAGGAGAAACACTGGTTAAGTACGGGAAGTCGTGGTTATTAAATACAAAACCAAACGTACCGGTACATTGAAGATTCTGATCTGGCTAGGCGTGGCAAGGCCACAGCAATAAATACAAGCAATAAGCATGCTACTAAATGTTCGTCTTCATTCGTTTCTAGTTTAAAATGAAAAATAGAATATTATCGTAATGACGTAATTGGATACTAAACAGTTGATAAAATTACCTGTTCGTTGTACTTTTAGGGCAGTAACCAAAACTGGATCGACGACGCAACTTAATCCAGCGGCGGAAGCCATTTCATTCACCACCTGGTACGAAGAAATAAGCCTGATGTACAACACGAAGCCTTTCATTGAAAAGAAATGTTACCGTCGCATCCGACTCGTCTGCGGAGAAATGTTCCTTGAAGTCTATAATAGACGACAATAAGAAAGGAACACGTTGATTCAACACGTCATTCAGCGCTTCTTGGCCAAGCTGGCGGAAGCAAAGAATCACACCGACAATTGTCATCCTCTGGAGTAAGTTGTCCACCTCTGATGAATTAAAAAAACGAAAAATCAACAATTGCCCAGTCCACCAAATTAATGCTCAGTTGACTTACGTTGGAGGCGTTTTGCCCATTCTTTCATGTGTTCTGGTCTGTCGAAATTTGTTCGAAGAGCCACGAGAACGTCCTTGTTCATCAACACAAGTTTCTGTTTTTGAAAAAAGTAATAAAGTTTATTAGATGAAATTTTAATTCATAACAAAACAGAAAGTTATTCTCACTTTAAGCTCTTGCACTTGGCTGGCTGTGTGCCACATCAGCGTCTCATTCAACAATTTCATTCCATAGGGACCAATCAGTTCAGCGAGAGCCCGTAATTCGTTTACATCAGAAAACTCTTCAGCGTTGAAGGGTACTGCACCCTCAGCTGTAAGACTTACAAAAGCCTGCTGAAGAGGCGAGAAGCAAATGTGACCTGCACTCACTCGACGAAGCAATACCTCCGAATACCTATCGTAAAAGGTGATTATTGTTGTTCTGTGTTATAGATTATCCTAACAGCAAACTGACCAGGTAACATAAAGAGCAGCGATGGTTTTCTCTCCATTGCTGTCCACGGATTGAGTCTGTTGAAGCAAAACGCTGTTGAAAACCCGGGTAACGTCGATGTGAACTAGGAAAAAGACCGTTTTACTCAACCAATATTTATCTTCAGGTAAAATAACGATCCTTACCATAATTTTCCACGGTTTGGAGGACATTCATGTACGCTTTCACGCTAGCCAAGAGTTCTGTAGGTTTAGCGATATCGCCCGTTTCGGGATTGTACATAACCATCCCTACGACCGCGCGAGCAAATCGAGACTCGAGATGTTGATAGAGATATTCCCTAGGAGCAAACGCATAATCCCATACAGTAATTGTTGGGCAATAGTTAATGGCGTAGCACAGTTCCGTCAAAGCCATGTGTAGTTTATCCATCCTGTAGGAGTATCAGTTTAGCAATAGCAATACATTTTCTTTTGAAAATTTAAAATATTTACGTGGTTAGGTCCTCTCGTGTTTTTCGATAGCTCTCCATTCCCGGTTTGTCCACCTCAGGTTTCCTAAACTTTTCGCGTTTCTTCTTGTTGACTACTTGTGCGATCAGGGGAGCACAGTGTTTCGGCAACAGCTATTTCAAAGAAGAAAACTTAATATCAATCAAACATAGACAAAAGTACTATTCTTACCCTATCGCTTAGATTGCACTGTTCGTCGCAAATGGTAGTGATTATGTTCTTCGCTTCTTTAGCCATTTCCTCAAGATAGACGTTGACTACCGATAGACTTCGCTCGCGAATATGATGTCTCTGCACAAAGAAAGTTTTACCCACGACATCCTCGCTTTAAAACATGAGAAAAACGCTTACCTCTTCCGGACAAAGTTCGTGAGTACAATTTTGAAAGTGCCCGCAAATTAAGGGGAATACAATTATGTACCGGTTCTGCGCTGGGAATTCCAGGCACATGTGGAAGTGATCTTCAAACAGTTTGTTATAGAAACTGAAGGGGGAAATACGCAGAAAATTGCATGTCATTATAAATTTTGTTATTGAATCTAATTGCTTACTAGATTACCAAAAAATGGAAAGGTCTGAGGTATCTGTCAGCATGTCGTCCAGTGCATCAACCATCTTTGTATGAAATGCAATTGTGTTAAGTAGGGTTGCCAGGTCACGATGGTCGCTTAAGACTAGTTGTGATTTAGCAACTGAGGTATATGCTTGCAGGCGACACCAATCGAGGCGAAGTCCACGGAAATCGAACAATTCATTTTCCTCCACTGTAAAAATAAGATACATTAACACCTCAATCTTTAACGTGAATACTCTAGAATTCTACCTTGCTTGATGCTTAGTCCACCAATGGAATTGCAGAGCGATGACAAAATGATGCTTTCTTCTTCGGATAATGTCTGTAAAGGTTGCAGCAGTTGGTTCAAAGAAACGCCGTCGTAACCCGACAAATACTGGACGTAATAACGTTGTAACACTTGACTGAAATAATATAGTTGTAACTATTATAGTAAAATCTAAACAGGGACAAATGTATTAGATTGCCTCACCTGTATTTGCGAACTAGAGCCCGAATCTCTTCCATGTAAAAAAGTAATTCGGGCAAATGACGATCGACCAAATCTTCAGCAGTTTTACCCTTGTTACTCCTTGGTGGAGGATTGTCATGATGTCGAAGTAACCAATTTACTTCGTCTCGGGCAAAGCTGAGTCCCATAAACACGAACAAAGCCTAAAGAATTCATTAATGTGACAATCTTGTTCAATTGATGTAACTCATAATATCCTTGGACTTACTTTAGGGCCAAGTAGACCAGGCTGATCCGTAAGGATAAGCTCCAACTCCCGAAGAGCTGTGCGTAAAAACATGCGTCGATCCATGTGTACTTTTCCTCTGTATAAAGAATCCTTAGCTTTACAAACAAACAACGAATTTAAATATCTCTGTTATTCTTACGAATTTAATACGGCTAAATTGAAGCATTCCTTTACTTCCGTAACTCGTTTTCCGTAGCCCTTGATGCTGTCGAAAAACGTCTGAATGTAAGAGTGAAAACAAATCACTTCGTCGCGAAAGAGAGGCAACACCCAACCAGATTGCAGAGCATTGATCCATAAACTGACAGCAACTGGTTGAGCTAGGAACTGATGACAAAGGGTGAATCCATCTTGTTAAAATAGAAGAACAATTAAGTTAAATGTGTTTGACTCGATATTTTTTAAATGTGCAATTACAAATAATCCATCGTTCAAATGAATCCAGCGAAAGATATTCACAAGGCATGGTATCTGTTTGTGCCGGGTTCAACATTTGGTTTTGGTTCGAAGTTAAACTGAGCATTTGAGCAGACCTAAATAGTAAATTTAAAAAATGAGGCAATGCTACATTTAAATATTAATGAGATATTTCACACCTCCATTTATCTGCAGTTAAATTCCTTCGAAGATAAACATTTTGCAAAGAAAGAAGAGCTGACACCAACAACTTAGAATGGGGTATGAATTCTTCACTAAGTTTCTTCAGTGGGGGATCATAATCCATAATCATCTGGCCCAGTCTTGGGAAACTCACATCACTATAATCATTTTAAAGTTAATGAGACCTTTCAGTGTGGGATGCATTTTAAAGTTATGCACCTGTGGTTGTGTGTTAGTTCATGTGCAGCATTGTACAGTCCCAGAACTGCTTTTCTGTCCTCAACACGTGACAGGAGAATCATCAAAGAGGTGTAAGTAGAGACAAGGTCCAAATAAGCTTTTGTAAGATCAAAATTCAAAGTCTAGGGGATATTAATAAACAAAAAGGGTGTTAAAATACTTGAAATTAATTATTTTAAATTTTTAGGTAGCTTACAATGTCCAAGTGAACTTGGCATGCATCCATGGTTGTAAGTAGTTCTCCAACTTTGTCTTTGAAATCCAAAAGATCTACAAATGTATTGTAGTATAGAGAAAGTGATTTCATCACTTCACTCCGATGTGGGAGCAGAGCTTGAAGCTAAGATGGTGAAACAGATAAGTACATTTTCTTGTTTGTAAACATAGATACACGTTTAAACATACTCCTTTGACATCAATGTTTGGGAATTTCTTGATGACAAGCTTGATGGAAGATTCTAAAGTTTTGTCTGACAAAAATGCTGGTTTTGAATTTGCATCCCCACATGCCTACAATTGATAAGATTTCGTTACAGATATTTGCAAATGATTTACGTGCAGAACGTAGCAAGGGGAGGGGCAACACCCCATTCATCTTCATCGGCAATTACCTTTTTGATATTATATATCCGTGTTAGCATTCCCAGACCTCTGTCATTTAGGATTAACAATTTTTCAGCAAGCTTTTGCTGACCGGGAATCAGCGGGCGAGCCATCGCGATAATAAACTGCTGTTTTAAAAAACAGCGAAATGAGCAGGATAAACAAGTTTTTTAACAGACGACCAACCAAGGCATCTGACAGCTTTGAAGCATACGATTTTGCCATTCATTCAAAATATCATTCAAAATACAAAAATGGCATACAAAATATAATTAATTTCTTTAAATAATAAAAAACTAAATTTTCATTTGTTATTTGTAAAATCAATATTTTATTTTCAATATAATATATCTTGAAACTGGCTTGGCGTTGCTGCATTCATTTTGGGAGAGTGGGAGAAATATGCAAATCAAAGGCATACGATAATTTCCCAACTTGGCAACTTCCAACTTCCATTGTACACACGTGTTGACCGTGCCGTCTAAGTGATCGCACATATTGTTTAATCTTTTGAGTGTAGTTTTTGTTGACACTTGACATCCTAATTTAATTAAAATGGGACGTAAAGGTAATTTTGTCGAGAAAACTCCCAGTGGTCCGGGTAGGAAAGCCAAAAAACAGAAACCCCCAACTCTACCAGACCATCTAAAAGAAGGTATGTGAAACAATCATGTTCTGCTTTTTGAGAACTTGCTGATTAAAATAATTGATTCTTGGTTATTTAGTGAAAGAACCGAAAGAAACTTTGGGCAGAAGATCACAGAAGCGTGCGGCAAAACGCAGTGCTGTCAAAGCTGGAACAGCTACTCGTAAAAAGCAGCCAGCCAAGAAAAATAAGCTTACGTCAAATGAGTCTCTTGACAGTGAAGACTTGTCAGATGAAGAGGGAGAAAAAAAGAACCTTTTTGATGATGGAGATTCAGATAGCATGGGCGAAGGTAGTGATGACGAGCCTTTGGCTGACAACTTCAAGGGAAGCTCTGAAGGCAGTTCTGATGATGATGATGAGGAAGAATTACCTATTGAGAAAAAGTCTAAACAACTCAAAATGAAGAAAGAAAAAGTAGATGAGGAAGCTGAAGCAGAACTACAAATGAACATTCAGCAGTCAGAAAAGTACACACTTCCAAGTGGAGAAGAAATTGAAAAAGAAGTGCTACTTCCTCCAGATTTGACAGTGCTTAAATCAAGAATTAAAGAAGTTATAGGGGTCTTGAGCGACTTCACCATCAAACGCGAAGAGGGTCGTGACAGAGTTGAATACCTTGAACAACTACGTAAAGATCTCTGCACCTACTACAGCTACAATGATTTTCTTATGGAGGCATTTATGGAAACTTTTCCGCTTGGCGAATTGATCGAATTCCTCGAAGCAAACGAAACTCCTAGGCCCATGACAATTCGTACAAATACCTTAAAGACGAGAAGGCGAGACTTGGCTCAGGCGCTCATCAACAGAGGAGTGAATCTTGATCCTATTGGAAAGTGGTCAAAAGTTGGTCTTGTTATCTATAACTCGCAAGTACCTGTCGGTGCAACCCCCGAGTATTTGGCTGGTCACTACATTTTACAGGTAAATAAAATGCTTAATAAATTGTTATACTGTAAGCTTATATTTATTTCTTAAAATATTAGGGAGCTTCTAGTTTTTTGCCTGTCATGGCACTGGCACCTCAAGAAGGCGACAAGGTTCTCGATATGAGTGCAGCTCCTGGTGGTAAAACATCTCACATTGCTGCGCTGATGAAGAATACTGGTATGCTATTCGCTAACGATGCGAATCCTGATCGAGCAAAGGCTGTTGTTGGTAATTTACATCGTCTTGGAGTAACCAACGCTGTTGTGATGACCTACGACGGAAAAATTTTACCCAAGGTTGACTATTGAGAATAGCAATATTCATGTTTAATTTACTAATTTCAATTATTTTGTTCAGATGAGCAGAGGATATAATCGCGTCTTACTGGATGCGCCATGCAGTGGTTCAGGTGTTATTTCCAAAGATCCTTCGGCAAAAACATCCAAAGATAGCAAAGACATTGCCCGTTGTTCTCATCTTCAAAAGGAGCTTATCCTGGCAGCCATCGACTGTGCCGATGAAGGTGGTTACATCGTCTACTCAACGTGTTCTGTACTTGTTCAAGAAAACGAATGGGTAGTAGATTACGCTTTGAAGAAACGCCACGTCAAGGTTGTCGAGACTGGTCTCGATTTCGGTCGGGATGGCTTCCCTCGGTTCCAGAAATTAGTGTAAGGTTTCTTTTATAAACAAGCACATTTGGATGCCAGTAATCATTAATTTTCGTTTCTTTTCAGATTCCACCCATCTGTAAAGTTATGCAAGAGATTCTATCCCCACACACACAATATGGATGGTTTCTTTGTAGCCAAGTTGAAGAAGATATCTAACAATATACCATCTTCTGCCCCAGAAGTTGAAGAAGAAGTGGCCGAAGAAAAGAACAGCGACGATTCTGACGAGGAGACTGTTAAGAGCAAGAGGATGAAGAGGAAGAAGGGGAAGGCAAACGGTTCTTTAAATAAAAAGACAGGTCCGAAAATTGCTAAAAATGGAACTGATGCAAAAGACGACAAGGTCAATGGAGTCGCCAAGAAGGGCAGCGCTATTGTGAAGAAGAAAATGGGAAAACAACAGAAAAAGGTTCTTAGCAACAAAATGAAAGGGCCCAAGAAACTGAGAAAATAGGATGTTTTTTACGAAATAAACTCGGTTGTTTCACTCTATTCTAACCGTTTTCTTCATTGAGAAAATAGCAAAGTGATCCAGGATTATGAGGTAGTATGTGTCATTTGTGTGTGCCTTTATTTTTCCCTTTATTATGATTAATTCAGGGAAGGTAAGAACTTATCAATGTATTTTATTTGTTTTGACGACGAAACCGACGGGGGCGCTCGTAATTTACAAATGGCATGTCGTCTGCTGAGTGTTGGGTTAATCACCCATTACATCACCGGCGGTTTGATTTCCTTTCACTAAAGCAAACCCAACACTACAGCTTCTTTTTATATTAGGAGTGCATAAATCGCATCAAATCATGATAAACCCTCCGAAAACATGATAAGAAAATCGGCCTGGATTTGGGTAAGTGACTTAAACAATGTTTCATCATGCTTGTTCGGCAATTTTATTTATTTTGCTCATGTAAGATCACGATTATTCATAATGTTTTTCAACTAAGATCACGGGCAATGTCCTGTCGAAGGAAGGACTTTCTCCTCTTATCAAAAGTCGTAGCTCAATGCCGTGTGAGGCAACGCGGTTCGCATATCACCTATTCATTTTAGCCGATTAAAGATCTGTCACGTGTACTGTTGGTACTTATTTCACGTGTATTTTCTCCCGTGTCGTACAAAGTGAATTATTGGTATTGGTTGAACAATTGTTAAAATTTTTAAACTATTTTTAAAGGAGTAATTGATGGATGTTTAAACTGGGGATTGTATTCTTAATTATTCTTTTTTCTTAATACCCTTCGATCGACTCTTCGTATTATAAGATATCTGATACTTTCCGTTTCCTTTGGACTTTTTTTTAGTTGTAACATGGTAACTCGACAAGTATCTATTCCGTTAAGGGGGAGCAAGAACTTTTGCGGCCTCAATCACTAAAACAGTAGCCGAATGTAATAGAGTAACGCGGTGTAATGAGTATACCCAACAACGAATATTCGTATTTACCGTTATTGGGTTAAGATCTCCCCTTTCATAAGTAGCAAACAACTAAGGGCGTTTCTTTAACCTTCTCCCTCCTTGAATTGTAATCTTTCAACCTTTGGACCAGTGCCATAGTTCTAAAAGTTTGAGACATTCTACTTTCAGTTGGGTTCCATGTTCTAGAGCGTTTAGGTCGTTGGAAAAAATCTCTTGTCGGAACTGGCAAGTTAGCCGAACAAACATGGATTCATCATCAAGAAGGAGACGTGTGCCGCTTGTCGACATGCTCTCTGTCATGTTTGGAGTAGGTGCCTGGATTTCAATCAACGGACTATGGGTGGAGTTACCTCTCCTCGTCCAAGCTCTACCTGAAGGATGGAGTCTTCCATCTTTTATGTCTATCATCATCCAGATAGCTAACATAGGTCTCAATGAATTAAATTTTACCATTATAGTCGATTTCTAATTTAATTTTGACCTACAGGGCCCATTTTCTATTCCGTAATGCATCTTCTCGTACCTCATATTGTTCACGAAAAACCCAGCATTTATGTCCTCATGGTCATCGGAGTCCTTTCCTCTCTTCTGATGGGCTTCTTCTGGGATGCTACCAGCTACATCAACGGAGAAGAACACAGCACAGGACTCCTTACATTACTCTTCTTCCTGTCCCTGGTCGACTGCTCCAGTTCAGTTCTCTTCATGCCTTTTATGGCCCGTTTTCGTCAAGCGTACCTGACGTCTTACCTGATCGGCGAAGGTCTCAGCGGTTTTCTTCCAAGTATCTTCGCACTAATTCAAGGTGTCGGTGGCAATCCATCCTGCCGCAATATCTCGAACATTGTGAATGGATCCGAATCGTGGCAGATAGAAGCTTTCTATCCTGAACCCAATTTCTCAGTTTCAGCTTTCTTTTTCATCCTGATGGGTTTGATGGTTTGTTGCGCCGCTTCTTTCATCGGGCTTAATCATTGTGGAGTAGCTCGTCAAGAGCGTTACGAGTCAGTAGCTACCCGGATACCTGTAGCTATAGATAATCAGACTTTTGTTGCGTCAACAGAAGTAGTTGATCCAACGTTCAACGGCAAATCTGCAAAGATAAATTACCAAATTGAATTGGACTCGGTAAGCGAAGAGCAACAGCAGGTCAACACAGACATCCCAAAATCTGTCTTTATCTATTTATTGCTGTTGCAAGCTTGGGTATGTGCCCTGAGTAATGGAGCTCTCCCAAGCATACAAAGTTACTCATGTTTACCCTATGGGAATACGGCATATCATTTTGCAGTTACTTTGTCGGCAATGGCGAATCCTTTGTCATGTCTTATCGCCTACTTTCTACCGATCACAAATGTATGTCTGATAGTCGTCTTCTCCTTCTTGGGAACATCAGTTTCTGCTTACATAATAGCACTAGCCGCACTAAGTCCGACACCTCCTCTGGTCGGATATCCTTCAGGAGAAACGCTTATGGTATTAATAAGTTAACACATTCCCCATGTAAAATTTGATCTAAAGCTTTTCATTCCAATTGATAGATTCTTTCGTGGATCCTGTGCGTCGGCCTCCTGACGTACGTCAAAGTCAGCATTGCGTCTCTTTTCCGTATGGAAGAAGGAAAGGGAAATCGCAACCTGTTTTGGTTTGGAGTATTCACACAGGTGGGATCAGCTATTGGCTCCATAATTGCTTTCCTTCTCGTTAACGTCTATCAGTATTTCGATGCATATTATCCATGCACATAACAACATGTACATACAATAGCACATAAAAGTCGAGATAACGTTAATCCTACCCCAATATTTATAATAATCATAGTGTCACGAAGTCCGTCTGATCATTTTATCCCCTACTTAGTGGCGGAATGTCAAACAGGACACGTCAGCAATATTATGTAGTACCTCAACCTTTGGTTTCTAATCGCAATATTTTAATTGACCAGAATTTCGAACTGAATTACTTGCACCAAGAAAACAAATGAAAGTGTGTCTGATTTATTAAAGTTCAGAACAAAGAAAACACAACAAGAAGTCGCCCGGATTAAAATTCATGCTATATGTACATGTGAGCGTGGTCTTTCTCATAAGAGGAGGGTGATTTGATTCAATCATAATCAGTAAACCTGTACTGATAAATTAATTGGAGTCGCTGCAAGGTAGGGTACTCGTAAAAACAGGGGAGACGATTACACGACTGGCATGACGTGCTATTAATCGATTCAGGAATCCTTCAGCTAGTTCCTCGATGTCATTCATAAGTGACCCTGTAACTACGTTCTCCAAGTGTGCTCTTATACTAGACAGAGCCTGCAGAAAAATATCCATTAGTAAGTATTACAACTGATAACAAACTAAAAAATTACGGTTCAGCAACTCACTTTTTTGGCGTAATTCAAAATCCCGTCTTCAGAGCGCGTTGGAAGGTAAGGATACTTGCTGTTCAGGGGAACCAAAGTTGGACACACATCTAGGTTTGTCTCCAAAACATCAAGCGTTATTCGGACTTTGTTCAATTCATTTGCCCCGCAATCGAATACCGGTAGCTCATGCTTATACGGTAAATCGTCATGAACGGTGATGCATCTATACTCGAATGTGTTGCAATCGATTGTTAGACTGGAGTCTACTTTAAACGCAACTCCAAACTACTTACCGAATTGTTGATTTGAGAGACATGGATGTTTTGATCCCAGAAGAAGAAAAGGGGTTAACAATTAGGCCGACGAAAGGTGCATCTTGCCGGGAAAACCATTGCTGGAATTCGTTCTAAGAGCAAACATTGAAAATATAGAATGTGTAATTAAAGACAAAAGTTTTGACGACATACACTTTATGCTCACCTGAGTATTTAAATCGCGTAAAGAAGGGAGAGCAGGGAATGTCGGATGAGAGTGATACCAGCCTACAATTTCAAGACCGCGCGATCGTAACTCCTCACTGCCTTCTGTTTGTGAAACTGTAATAGCAGAAATATCACAGTTAAGTTTTTATGAAGTGTGATTTGATCAGCAGAAAAAAAAATCTTACTAGGACACATTTCACATTGATGGTTAGTTGCCTGACTTCGACACGGTTGAGCGGCTTCGATGGATAACGTAGCCGGAGACTTATCTGATCCCGGATAGATGTGGCCTCCAAGTAAGCCAATAATTTCTGTTGTGCAAGTATGAGAATGGAGGTCAATAACTACAAGCGCTTCCACCGAAAGTTGTACGCTGAAAGGTGCCTTTAACAAAGAGAAACATTTTCTAATTAAACCCTAATAATTTCATTCAAATAACAAAGAGATACCTCTTTCTCGCCACCAAAATTTAGACATGGAACTAACTGAAAAGGAGATTTCTCCTCAAGTTGTGGTTTTGTTCTTTTTTTCGGTTTTTGTTTTTGTGGACTAGTAGATCCTGAATTCGAAATGAATGAGCTCCCTTGAGAGCCGTCGTGGCTAATTGTGTACCCGCCATTCTCGTCTCCATTTTCATGATGGGGTCTCTTCTTCCTGACCCTTGCTGGTAGTCCGGAAATGAGAGGAAGGTTGTTCACAAAATGAGTACTGCTGTTCGCCATTCTCTCTCGATGGCAGGGCACTGGTGGCAACGGACGGTTGTATTGTACCTGATCTGTAGGATTTGAACGAATAAAAATGTTAAATGAATTGTGTAGAAATATCAAAGTTAGAAATGCATACCACATCCAAAGTTTATGGCCCCTGTCAACTCCAAGTAAGCGTGCACTCGGCTGATACAGTTAACATCTCCGCAGTTTTTGAGGGAAGGACGAACGGATGTTTTTGTGAGGTAACGGGGTTTTACTCTGCGCCACTCTTGAACAATGCTGTTACGAATCTTCATGTACCTTTCTGGTGTTTTACTGGGACGACCCTCGAAGAAATCCCAATGAATCGTCTTTTCCTCATCTGTGATAATAGTAAATGCAACGGTTCGCTCTTCTAGGGGAGCTGGAAACGTGAAGACGGGCTGCGGGGGTTCAGCGTCCATTAATCCAACATCTGGGTTCTTGGAATCAGTCTCAGAAGATTCACATTCACTTTTATCTTCTTGTGCGTATTTTGTTGATGGCTCAGACGGCTGTGGTAGTGCCAGAGTTTCTATGATTTCAGCTTCTTGAATTTCGTTTTTAATTGGAACAGAAGAATCATCAGAAGAAGACTGTAATTTTAGGGTTTCTTTTAAAATGGTTTGAGGTTTGTTGGCTGTACGTTCCTCTTCATCGTCACTGCAATCAATATCAACTTCGGAATCGCTAGAATCTACTAGTTCACTTGTTCTTTGTAAACGAATAATTTCTCCTTGAAGAATGGGAACCGGTTTCTTTGTAAGTGTGGCATCATCAATTATTATATTACAATTTGTTAATTGGGGGATGGATAAGTCTTTTGAAATTTTCCTAGGTCTTCCAGGCGCTTTCTTTACTAAGAGTGGATTTTTTACCCGCCTAAAGAAAGAATTTTAAAAATATCCATATTGAATCAATGGCAGTTATTGTTTAAATATTTGTCATACCTTATTTCTTTTGTAGGAGATTTTGGTTTTGAACGGTTCGTCTTTTTGCTATTTTTTTTCGGAGTCAAGTCCCACTTGGTAGGTGCCACACTAGCAATTACTTCTTCTGTGGATACAGCAGGAACTTCTGCTTCATAAACAATATCACCCATAGAAAAGTGAAAGGTTGGTTCTTCGTTTGTAACTTCCACTTCATTGATGAACTGAGGAGGTGATGGGGTATTGGAAATGTGAACTGATGAACTTGTAATAAGTTCTGGATGTGATTTAATGTAACTTTTCACTTGAAGAGTAGTCTTGGTTCCAACTGCTCTAGCAACCTTGCTCCAATTTTGATTGTGGAGACCCTTTAATGAAAGTATGAAGTAAGTTACACAGTCCTGCCATAATCAGTAACCACTCCGACACTTACAATTCCTTTTCGAAGAGATGCAACATCATCTTTAGTCCATATAGGACTCACTTTTGAAGCAACTACAGCAGATGTGGTGGTTGATGGAGGGTTCGCCATGGGTAAACTGTTTGAAAAGTGTTTTTTTTCTTCATGGAGCATATTCTCCCAATTAAGTGTTTTGTTCTTATCTTCATTGGCATGATCCATCATTGGCATATTCCAAACCTGTGAGAAAAGTAGATCTTGCTGTATCCAAATATAAAAAACATTGAACAAAAATTTACTTGTGAACTTTCAAGAAGCCAAGGATGTTGCATGTAATCGCCCAATAATTCCGAATTCTGTGTAGGAAACTCCCCGGCATCGTATTGGTTCAAATCCGTCCTGTGATCAAATGTCAGTTAGTACAAATAACATGCAAACAAAAGCTTGTACATACTCAAGATTTAGACAGAAATCCCCTAGAACATCAACTTCATCGTCGTCTTCCATTTTTCTTAACAAATGTGTTTTCACAACAAGCTTGATGCCTCTATCACTAATTAATTATATGCCAATTTGCTGCAGACGACGTGTTGGGGGGGGGGGGAAGGAAAATGTCGTATGCGATTCGCTTTGGCTGTCCCTAAACTGCGAAAGCGAAACGCGAAACGCGTAACGCCTAAAATGCGGAAAAGCTGTGCGAAACGGACCCAAAATTTGGGACCCTGTTTCGCATTTTAGGCCTTGGGTCCGTACTAAAATGCGAAATCGGTGGGTGCGAAATGTCAACAGAACGTCAACAGACGACGCCATTAACATACTTGCGTCACAAAAATCTACTCGTCAAGGGGCGTATCAAGTAAGTTATCCGAGCAATCGCGATTCCATAAGCATACACGGGAAAATCCCTCTACCGGGAATCAGTTCGAACTAAATTTTCCGTGTATAAAATTTGATTGCTCCCCCCTTTAAATAAAATAATCCCACAGCGCCCAGCGGGGTACATTACTACATTAACACATTGTTACGTCGTCGACGTTCTCTATGTCATTCGATCAATCTGTTTCTCTTAGCCGGAATTTCTCTCAACAGTTGTTCGCCGAAGAAAATCGGCTGACCAAGTCAAATGGAAAAAACTATCAGCCGATAGCAGCCCGGCGTCTAAATATATATAGCTATTCGATTGAAATTTATTGAAAATGCCACCCAGCTAAAACGTGCTGAAAGCTTCTTCCGCCTCTATTCCACAAAGACTTAATTGGAGATTTCTCATTCAAGAGCTCATCCGAGGGACCCCCGTGCTCTTGAAGAAACAAGAGTAATCGAGTCGACTAAATAAATTTAATGTGATAAGACTGTTTTCCCATGAAATACAAACATTTTATTTTCAAAACTCTAGCGAAAAGTAATATTCGTTAATATATAGTGTACACAGTACACACATTCATATCCATACATACATTCACATTACATATACTATGAGTCATGAAACATGGCGGCCTAAACGGGCCTCATCCGTCAATTTGCACTCTGGTGGAGAAAAGAAAACATTTTCGTTTCGCATTTTGAGGTTTCGCATTTTAGTATGCCCTCCGGCATTTGGTCCCGCGAAACGGTCCAAAAATTTTGGTCCGTTTCGCACAGCCTTTCCGCATTTTAGGCGTTTCGCGTTTCGCGTTTCGCTTTCGCAGTTTAGGGACAGCCATTCGCTTTACAAACAGAAATGCAACCGCGCTTTCTTGCAGAAGACACTCGCAGTCGCAGACTCGGCTCAACCAAAAACAAAATCAGTTTCAACTTTCAAAGAGGTGTTAGTTAATGCTGGACGGTAGTTATAATGGATCGGGGCAAGAATTTGCCGCCTAAAAACTCCAAGTCAAAACCCCTTGGATTCTCTGGTGATTTTATTGCTCTTGGACCAAAGCAAAGTCGAGCTGAACCAGTTGATGCAAAGAAATCAGGATCTTCTTCAGGTGGTCCATCAAAACCCACTCCTGCTCCACTTCCTTCTTTGGGTAAAATGAGAACAAAAATATTTCTATTTCCATTCTTTCTTTCCCTGGCCCTGACCCTGACCCTGGCCAATAACTTGCTTATCATATCCTTTTATAAATTAAGTTTGAACATGGATTATAAGATTTTAAACTTATCCCCATTCCTGTTTAACAATCCCCTTTAACTCGTTCAGCTACTATTATTATTTATTCTTTCAGTCTGTACATTAGCATTAAAAAATGATATGTTTCATGAATGTGTAGGTCCTTCAGATAAAAAGCGGGAAGCACCAAGCCAGCTGCCAGGTTCATCTCAAAATCCAGCTAAGAAAGCAAAGCCTGGGCTCCCAAATACTGCATCCTTTACTGCATTGGGAAGACCTGCTTTGAAGGCTGCTGATCCTCCCAGTCCAAGTTCAACTGGGAACAGACTAGAGCCATGGGAAGAAGCTGCTATAGAGGTAGAGTTAACTCAATCTTCTGGATTTTATCAATTTATCTTTAAATAACATTTCTTTATAAATATTTATTCAAGATTGAAGCATCAGAGTTGTTGAATGCTATTGGAGAGGCTGAGAGTAACGAAGATGAAGAAAGAATTGAAGCAATCCTATGTGGATCAGTTAAGCAACTGAAAGCCTTTAGTCTGAGTCAACGGAATAAAGTGGAACCCATTCTTGCGCTTGCCCTTGTCTACTTAGCTAAATGGAGATCGCACTATTTCAACACCGAATTGATTGTTGAAGCTTTATTGGTATTACTCAAACGAGACGTTACCGCCAGTATTGGTCCTTTTAAAGGAAGGACAACTGCTTCTACTGCTTCACTGGCTTGCAATTTGTTGTTAGCCGGTCTAGAAGATTCAACGGAATGGCCAGAGTCTTTCTTGAAAGTTTTTGTCGAAGATTCCGTTGGAGAAAGAGTTTGGGTAGATCGCGAAGAATGTCAAGGGTTTGTCGAGAATATCCTAACTGCATTCAACACCAAAGTCCCTTCAAGGAACATCCTTCAACAAGAAAGTGCTACTGGCACTGTACTTGGATCTTCTGGTGCTGCTAGTTCTCCTAGTATAACTTCTCTTGGCACCACTGGTCTTGAAGATGATGCCAGCGTGGATTCAGATAACAGTCAGGGTGGGCTGCTTCGAGGTTCAACTCATCTCGATCAGCAACAGGTAACAAGTGTGATTTAAATTATGCACATAGTTGTATTTTCATTGTTACCTTTTTCTTAGGTTCGAGTTATTCATCGATTTCAACATCTCAAAGACATGGCAGAAGCACTTGTCATGGAAATAGTAAATCAACATTTTAGCAGGTATTAAAATATTTGAGTTTGCATTAAGGTTCGGGTAATATAATCTATGGTATCTCAGACGGCAGCAACCGGCATCTGACCTCACTACAAGGAACTTCTTAAAGTTTTTGACATCAACAGCTGGTTTGCCCGCTGTAAGAACTCAAGCTGCCCAGCGATTGGAAATGTGGCTTTCCAATCAAAAACTTGTGAGACCAGCCACCGACCTCCTCCTCTCGATCTGCGTCAATTGCAGTACCGAAGCTCCTACAGACACAGATGTTCTAAATGCTCTTCTACGTTTGAGATTAAAGGTTGTAATAACGTCAATGTTTTTGTTTAATTTCAGAACAAAATAGTAATACTTTCTTCTTTTGATTTTCAGAGTAAACCGCTGCTTCAGACGTATTTAACTTGTTTTAAAGAATTGGTCGAGCAGCAGGCAGACCAGCTTCCACTCATTGTGCGGTTGTTAATATTCAATGAGCTCTCCCCTTCTCGAGGACCGAATAACATGGCAGTACTGGCTGTTTTGGTCCAACCGTGGCCTGATCGTGCTGCCACCATTTTAGCGGACGTTTTTATGGAACTTCTACTCAATCGTGACGATTACCTTCGGGCACTCAGGTATTTTGCATTTGCAATTCACAGACGTGGACTGAGTATAATGAATGTTATATGTTTTTAGAGCACTATTACGTGAAGTGGTTCGCGCTCTCCGCCACGATTTACCTTTACCGACATTTTGTGCAGCTCTCCTACACGGTTGTATGCAAGAGAGACGCAAAGTTGCAATCAGAGAATTCGAATTCAAGGTTCGGCAGTATTTAAAAAAAAAAAAACATGTTAGTAGCAATACGAAATAATATAATGACTTTTGATACCAGGATCGGCTTTTGAATTCATTGGCAGACTTGACGACTTTATGCATTTTCCTTGCCATAAGTCCAGGTGTGCGTGAATCAGCATCTTTGGTCGCCCGTGGAGATTTGAGAGAGATGGAACTTTTCCGACAGTTTCACGTCCAAGCATCGGCCGTCCAAAGAGAATCGATCAGCTGTTTAAGAACGTCCATCCCGTCCGTGTTTGAGCCCAATCGGGTCGATTATATTCACTGTCTCCGTAAAGTAAGTGTTGTAACGTTTAATTAATAGTTCGATGAATCTTAACCTACAACTTTATTAGGTTTTGTTTATGGAAAGTGGAGAGCATTATTACAATAAAGACGGTTGGCCACTCGAGTCGGATCGACCCATTATGATAAGATTGGCTTCTGAAATTCCCGTTATGGAGGTATTTTCCAATTGAAACCCAACTTTTGCGACTGATGATTTGTTAACCACATTTTAATTTTTTAGGATTCATTGATCCAAATCCTGCTCATTGGTTTGTCAAAAGATCATCCAATTACGGCTCCTGACGCATTAGAACTGGCTGATCAATTATTAAGACGATGTGCAGCAGTTCATAATCTAGGATTCCTTATGCTAGAGGCTGATAACCAAGAAATTTTTGACATGGTTCTTCGCCTCACTGCTTATCATTATCCTGAAAATATCGTCTTGCCACAAGGTATTCAAGCGTGTAATCTTATCTTAATTCGTCACAAGCTAATTTTTTTTTACTTAAGGATACACTCCTCCAAATCTGGCAATTAGCACACTTTACTGGAAGGCTTGGTTGATGCTATTGATGTTGATTGCTCATAATCCTGGCAGTCTTGGGTCTGAGGCATGGAATTCGTTTCCTACACTCCGAGCATTGATGGAGATGTGTATCACAAATGATTTCGCTACTTCTTCTGGTACCACAGACCAGACAGAGTTGCAGGTGGCTGCAATTGAAAAGCAAACCATCTTGGAATTCGAAACACATCTAGCAGCCGCCTCTACAAAAACTGTTATTACCGAGAACAATTCTTTGCTGCTTAGTCAAGTATTAAAATCGCTCTTAACTTTTGATTTTCTTGCAAATCATTGTAATATTTTACTTTAGTTGACATCGCTTGATCCACGAGGATCTACGCGACGACCTCCTCCGGCTGTTATTGAGCAGCTTCGAACTTTGAACGCAACACTTCGACTGGGTCACCTACTTTGTCGAAGTCGCCAACCGGACTTTTTATTGGAAATTCTGCATAGGTATGTGAAATAGTATGACTTTAAATAGCTAAATTCTATTCTAATTTTCTTCAATGCAAATTTTTTTTTGTGTAGGCAAGGAGCTGCGCAATCGAAGCCATGGCTGGCTGATTTGGTCGAGTCTAATGAAGGTGCTTGGAACGTTCTGCCTGTTCAATGTCTTTGTGAGTTTTTGCTTCACGAAGCAGCTGATGATCTGCCTGTTAATGATCTAATGGACGATAGTAAGCAACAGCTTGGCAAACGCAAGGAACGTCGTCACAAACACCAACAGTTGGTCCAGCATCTAAGACTTTTGTTGACTGATCCCAATCAACTACCCGAAGCATGCCGTGAAGTCCTAGACTATTTGATGAGACGATTGAGTGCTCAGAAAGCTCTCGCCCGTCACCAAGCCCTCACGGTAAGAGTTTATTTTCATAATCAACGAGTTTGCTTAAATAATTATACGGCTCCATGATTATACATTACGTTTGCATAGGCATTGAGTGTGGTCTTGGCAGTAAAAGACGATGATATTACCATGAGTGATGGTGCATGCTTCGAAGGAACAGGAGACGATTCCCAGTTCTCTTGGCTTGTTCATCAGTTACCTACCATCCCACATTTCGAAGCCGTACGCCCTGCCGTGATTGCTGCTCTACGGGCCGCCTTTCTAATTGAAACACAACCACTAGCCGTAGCGGCGTACTTGAGGTTCTTATCCACCTGCGCTTTGGAAGAGCCAATTCAAGACCAAGCTGATCTAAGCTTGGTAAATAATTATATTGTAACTTTTTTTTTTATCAGCGAAAAGATATGTAATTACTGTGGTTTTGTAATTACAGGATCTTGCCCAGGTAATTGTAGAGCGTAGCAGTTTAATTGCTGCTCTCTTACCTTCACCATCAAACAAAACGCTGCAAGCGGCAAAAACGCTGGAATGTTTGTTGCAACTCTTTTGGCATTACCTTCTCAAAGTAATTAATGCTGTTTCCAATTAATTTTTTGGCCAGTTGAATTGATAAAACTTGTATTTAATAGGCACGAGAGCCAAACAAAGGATCCTACACTTGGTCGGAGAATCAAGACCAAGTTTTGATACAGTGGCAATCTGGCGAAGCAGCTTCCCTTCACATTATGGTTGTTCACGCCATAGTGAGTCTGCTGACTTACGGAGCCCCTCAGCTTGAGCAACAGTCAACCTGTTTCGGTCGACTACTAGAAATTTGGTTTCCTGCCAGCGGGGTACAACCCCAGGCCTATTTAGTCGAGACGACAGAGGAAGCTCATCTTTATCCTGACTGGATCAAACTTCGCATGATTCGAAGCTCTGTTGATCCTATAGTCGATACTGCCTTAAAGGATTTGGAGCCGGCTCAGATGATCCTATTTATTCAATCCTTCGGCTTTCCTGTATTGTCTATGTCTAAGCTTCTGCAAACTCTGGATCGAATGGTGCAAGATAATCCTTTTGCCTTCGTCGAGGTTGACATAGACAAAGTTTACATACAGCAGTTGCTCCAGGTATAATTTTATTTTTTTCATATTCAAAATCTTTTATGTTTTATTGACCTAAACATTATTGCAGATTCAATGGGCGAGAGGAGCTCGAGGTGGATTGCTTTTTGCCGATATCATGCAGTTGGTAGATACCGAAATTGGTTCGACCGCCGACAGCAAGGCGTTCAATCTGACCCTGCGTCCTCACCTGGACATTTCATCTCATCCTTCTAAGATCAGTTCAGCATCCACTTCCTCGATTGTAACTGTCGATCATGCCTCTGCAGTCCTGAGGCAGCTTTTTGACATAAAAACTGTCATTCGGATCAGTCAGCTGGAGAAGAACAAGGCCTACCGGAGTTTGAGCAATGCTTTGACTCGAGAAATTCGTGCCAACACTCAGCCGTCCACTGAAGCTTGTGCCATTGCTTTTGATAATCTCTTGGCGTCTGCCAGTGTGTCAAAGAATGAGTTTGAACTTTTGCTAGCGGCTTTAGAGCGCCAACCTGCATTCTCGTGTGGTTTACTCCGACTTTTGACGTCAGCAGCATCTTCACCAGCGGCTTCTCTTGGTACTGGAAATATTGTGGTGATAGTGATGAACATTTGTCAGAAGATAGCTCCGGTCACTCCTGATGGACATAGTTCACTGAAAAGTATCGCTCTTCAATTTGTCAAGTCCCGCGGACTCTTGAGATCTGAATCGACTCCGGCCGATATCAACACATTGAACCTGTCCTCCAAGCGGTTGGAGCGTCACTTGCAGCAACTGGCTGCTCGTGCACTGGAAACAAACGATACTCGTTCACTTGTAAAAAGTATTGTGAGCAGTTTGAGCCAAAGTGGGTTTAAGGCGAGCTTCGTTGGCCTTTTGGTCGACTGGATGGAGTTGCTGGATCCCGAAATTATTACAGCCCAGCCTGATTTAGAGGTACGTTTCATTTTATTGTGAGAAGACCAGAACATTCCACTATGTGCCATTGTTTATGGGAATGTTTTTTTTTTTTTTTTTTTTTTAAGATGCGGTTGCTGTTTGGTAAAACGCCTAACCCACCATCTTGTCGTCCGTATGCCCTCGCAATGTTGGTGCATCAGGCCAGTTGGGCTACGCTGCGCAAATGTATTCAAAAACTACTGGGTGCTCGCGATATCGACGCTTTTGAGGCTAAGGTCGTTCTAGACTTTCTAGCTGCTTTGATCAAAGTTCCCAAGCTTTGGCAGGGTAGAGACAAGCACGTTCCCAAGCATCAGCAGCCGGAAGAGCTGCTTAACCTAAATCATCAGCAGGTTAGTGTGGATCCTCTTACACACGTTCTAATATTATTAAAAGCTTGCTGACCTTTTGGTTATATATTTATTTCTTCTTAATTTTGTAGTTGTTTCGACTGGCCGAATATATTATGAGCGAGTTTGTACATCAGACTCAGGAAAAGGATCGTGCACTTCACATCCTTCAAGAGCGGAGTCAATTGCTACTCTCATGTTGTGGAGGTTCCACCAAAATGGAAGTGTTATTGGCTCGAGATGTGGCAGACCTTGCGGGCAGTGCGGTAAAGAGCGAGAGACAGAAAGCAGCCCAACAATTACTTCTACGACTTTACGTTCGGGCTCCACATGTCATAACGAGACTCCCCAAGACGTCGTTTGCCCAGTTTGACGACAGCAAAACCCTACTGACGGCCGTGCCTTGCTCCATCGATTCAATGGCCCTGACGCTAATTTCTTCCCTTACGTCTCCTCAGCCGGGAAAAGAAGGCGCCAGAAAAATGGCAGACTACGAGACTGCCCTCCGCAAAATGGCTGCCACTCATCCACTTCTGCTTTTAAGGCAATTTGCTTGCCTCGCTGCCGCCCTTCGAGGACGCTCTCACCTGGACGTGTTTGTCTTGCGTTCACGCAACTATATGAATGTTTTCTCCTCTATTCTTGGAATCGCCCAACAACTCAGCGCCAACCTTTTCACCCCTGATCATCGCGAGGCCCTCGAGGACATGCTCAAATCATTTTGGTGTCTTTTTGGCAACCAGCGAACGGTGAAAGAATCAATCGGCCCACTACTTCAGAAATTCCTGCAGTTTTTATTGGATTTTGTGGCGACAGCTCCGTTCGCCGCGTCACACTGTCTCCAACAGCATGTGCCTTTATTGCACGATCTCCAGGTTTGTTAACTGTCTGCTTGTTTATTGCTTTTATCGCTTTGGAAAATCCCTCGCGATAAATCATTGTGCTGATGGCGTCTCTTTTGTGTCGCGCGCGTAGGTGACCCATCCAGAGATGACGGCTATAAAGGACCTCTTGTCGGCGCTATCGCGACCCCGACCCACTGATAACGAGGAGGACCGCCAGCCGTCCACGGTTCCAACCCGCCCCAGCATCCGAATAGGTCCTATTCTGGCAAGATTGCGCCAATCTGATAATTACGAAGGTCTGTACATAAATCACATGACGGCACCTTGAGATGCACTTCACTTTTAACGACCTTGTTCTCTTGGCGTATTTTTTTTGCCGGGGTTTGTTGTTGCGCCTTATAGAAGTGGTGACGGTTCTCCAAGACTTGGAGAACGTTTGCGGTCGAGTTGTTTGCGCTCCGCTGGAAGGGGCCATTGCCGATCTTCGCCCTCTCATGTCGTCATCTAACCAAACGGTCCGCAACATGACGTACATGCTCATCTTGCGCTATCTAAAGGACAATCCTAATGCATCCTCTGATCTGCTGCCGGATTATTTGGACTGCCTGGATAATCGGAATGCTGCCGTCGTAACAACAGCTCTGGAAAGATTGCCAGATTTCCTCCTCCTATGCCAAGGTGATTTTTGTTCAAAAGGTTTTAACGGAACTTTTTTAATTTTACGAATTTATCTGTGACAGAAAATGGCGATGTTTTACTCCAGAAAACGTTCAACTTGGCGGTCGAGAGCGGATACAATACATTGACCAATCTAAGCGAGGCCGTTATGCTCCTGCAACATCAGATGGGCACGTGAGATTTCAGTGAACGCGACTTGGGTTTGTTTTCCTCGTAGATTTGTTCCCCCTTTCATAATTCTTTTGATTTCACAGAATTTCGACGACTTGTGTGGTCGAAAATTAACAAAATAAAATAAAAAGAAATGTCAACGTCGTTAACGATGTATTTACACACATTCTGCTATATGTAGAACATGGATAATGGGAATTAATTCAGAGAGACTTCTACTAAATAACATGAAGCGCGCGTTGTTTGAATAACCCTTTTTGTTTGATGTAACGAATGTTTGATGTTTTTATCTTTTCTTCTTTTTTTTTTGTTTGGGCGAGGTATATTTACACGCCAATGGAACGGCGAAGAAAACCCGGAAGCCTTAAAAAATTGGTTGTTCTTTTTTTAAAAGGTGAAAACAGAGATATAGCTGATAATTTTGAATGCCGGAGTAGAGTCGAAAGACGAAGAGAAAGGGAGCAGCAAAAGAAGAAGGGAAAACATAGCGTGTCGAGAGATTGTGTAATTGTTATAATAATTATTATTTAGTAGACCATAACTTCGCATAGAACGGAGAAGAAGAGGCGGGCCTTGCGGTTGGCCACGGCCGAAGCTCGGATGTAGAGATAGCGACCTCGAAGATCCTCTTGGCACTGGATGTGGATACGTGGCTGGAAGAGGCTGTCATTACTGCGACTGACCTGGCCACAAGATGCCTCCGCCAGTAAATCAGCTGTCTCGAGACGAGGTTTATTGGAGACGTAAACGGTGAGTTTCTCCAAGTTGGTCTGGTAGTCGCGGTAAGTGGCCGTTTTGTCTGCCGATAAATGAAATTCTTTCCATCAGCCCAATGTGCCCCGTCCCTTTAATTTGATATCATCTTCGCTCCCAGCCGTTGCTTACCTTGACCTTTACCCTGCCATGTGGCAATTACAATTCCAACGATGTTACTCTTTTTGCCAAGATCGACCATCCAGACGGGGTTTTCCACAAAGTAGTTGTCCAGGATGGCGCAGCGATGGAGGCTGGCGTCCGAATCGCCGTCCACCGCCAAAGACGCCCGTCCGTATTTCCAATCTTTCCACAGATGGCGCTTGTCATTCAGCCACGTATTGTGGTGATAGGCCAAATTTTCCACTAGCAAACGAGAGAGAACGAGAGACAAACAGTTGATGATGGCATTAGACGCAACAACAAGAAATCAATGCCAGGGAAAGCGATCAAGCGCAAGCGGCCGTCCGTGGAAATGTTTGTTGGGGCCAGGGAATAAGGGAAAAAACATTTCGGTTCCCCATCATCGATCAAACTCAAAAAGGCTCTTGTGGCGGCTGTTTGGAGAGTCAACACGAGAAAAGACAGACGATGGAAAGAAAAAGAAAAGAGGAGAATGTATTTATATTTAGTTACGTACTGCATCCGGAGACGGCGTTGACGTGGAAGAATCCCGGCCCGCAGTCGCTTCCCGCTTTTTGAGGGCAGCCCAGCAGGGCTGCGCGTAAGCCGATGCCGTGCCGCCAGGTCAACGGATGAAGACGGACGTAACGGGCACTGAACGGGTGATTGAGGTAGTGCCGTCGCTCGGTGTCTCCGTCCATGTTTCCGCCGAAGATCTATTGTAACAAAAGTGGGTAGCAGACTCTACAGTTACAGCTGAAAGCATCTGTTAGATATTAGATCCGTTTCCTCTTTTCCTTCTTTCTTTCTAATCTAATGTTCTATTTATTGATCTCTTGAGAATCCGATAGAAAATCGGATCTCTCTGTTTGTTCCAGCAATAGCCCCCTCCCGCTCACGTAAAAGAGGAAAATGTTTGAGCAAATAACAGCGTTCGGTTGCAGTCGGGGAAACAAGTTGAGTGTACCGCGCGGACGGTCGTCCACGGTCCTGCTGAATGGAAAGGTCAACAGTGTCTGGAGGGACGACTCTAGCGCTTGTACGAGATGCCTTTATCGCCAGAAGAGAAAGGTCCACTTGGAGGGAAAAAAAGGGACAGACTGCAAACAAGCAAATAAAAATCTGCGGCACAATAGATCCCACCACTCCTGAGATGAAGCCATGGCAGTAAACGTAAGGATACACACATATTTCCATGGAAATATCTCTACCCCACTATCCCTTTCCCTCATCTAAAGACGTCAATTTAACGGCCAAGACTTTAGGCGAAAAAGGCAAAAATGTAAAAGGAGGGGAAAAAAAGGCCGCCCAGATCCTCACCGAAAAGCCCTTTCAGGAGTTACGACCCACTTGAATGCCAAAAGAGAGGCTTTAACACACGGGCAGACACTTGGAGCACGAAACCCGCAACACAAGAAGTAAAGAAGGAAAAAAAAAGGAGAGTTTGCCGTGAATCTCTCGGTAACCATGCTCAATATTTTGGGAGGTTGCTGTCTAGCTAAATCCTCATCTTTATTTTCTCTTTTTCCAGATCCTGCCGTGCACGGTGGTGGTGTATTATCTCTTTCGTGACATCTTTTGAGATTCTATTCTTGATGTGTTTCTTCTCCACCCCCCCCCCCCCCCCAACGGTCTATTCTCTTCCAGTCCGGAGACATCAGAGCTCATTTGAATCTTCTTTTAGCAATGAGCGTTTCCGTCACTATTTTGCCTACGCATGAGGAGCGTGAAAGGCGTCACAAGGAGACGCCAGAGATAAATAATGTCTCCAGCGTGCAGCCTCTGTCCATCAGTGTCACAGTCTCAACAA
This sequence comes from Daphnia pulicaria, assembly GCF_021234035.1. Taxonomy (NCBI): domain Eukaryota; kingdom Metazoa; phylum Arthropoda; class Branchiopoda; order Diplostraca; family Daphniidae; genus Daphnia; species Daphnia pulicaria. Next base: position 12,402,235 of record NC_060913.1, read on the forward strand.
AATCGGGTAAAGGTTAGAATTGCAATTGTGGACGTACATGGAGAAAAGATTTTTTTTTTTTTTTTTTACTTTTGATTTAGAGGAAAGAAAGAAATACCTTGGGATCCAGGTGGTTGCCATCGCGGTAGGAGAACCACAGGAGAGTGTCGTTGCTATACGACAGGGTGTAGGAGCTGACCCAGGAGACGTGGTGCCGCTGTTTGCTCTCCCATCCACCGTGGCCACGTGTCACGACGCCCGTAATCTGTCTGGGCGGACCCAAGTCGTATTGGATCCATTGATCCGCTAATTTATGACACAACAACAACAACAATCAGATGAAAAATGAAGGTGGATCTCTCTGGAGGGAGAAGAAGGAGGAGGAGGACTGGCTATATTGGACGCAATCATCACATTGGCGCATGAGATACATTGGCGGGACTAAGGAGAAAGAAGAAGAAATGATGATGATGATTCATTCCCGCGTGTGGCACGGCACGGACGTTATTTATTACTGGCGATGGATGATGGAGTCTGGTGTGCCCCTACGGTTTGATGATGGATTGGCAACTAATAGTCGATCCAAAGTGGTAATTATAAGACGGGCGATGATTCTTTTCTTTTCTCATTCCTTTGATTATTCCCTTAAAGATATTGCCGGCCCGACGGGCAAGGGCAAATGAATGTCTTTGTGCTTGCAGGAAAACAAAAGAACCCAGCTAGTACAAGGGAATATAGTGAGCTGGAGAAAACGGACCCGTGAAACTGCATTGGGATTGTTGTTTTGTTCAGTGTTCCTGAACGCGTGTTGTAATTAGACGCACGCCAACGGAACATCAACTGGGTGACTGGAGGGATGTGTAACAAACTGTCGGGCTGTTGGGCGCCACCACCACAACCACCCCACAGTCTTTTATTCTTTTTTTTTAAATGTAAGTTTGACTCGGGAGGTAGAAAAGTTTGCCGTAAAAGAAGGCGATTGATAATAATTCTTCCTTTCAAAAGTTTCTCTTTCTTCTAACAATGAAATTATTACCGTCTTGCTTCTTAGCGCACCATCCCGTGTGACTGAATAGGTGAGCAGAGTCTGGCTGGCAACTGTGCTTCTTGGCGGCCGTCGGGACGGAACTGGAAGTCAATTTGACGTTGGGCGATTCCGTGATGACTTGGTTGCATTCTGCGTTATTAAAGGTCATCCGATTTGAATTAGTTAAAACCAAACTTTCCCATTCAAAAGAAACTTTTTCTTCTATTTCTAGCGGACCTTGGCAGCCGACGATTTCCAGTCTGAGACTGGGCCGCCCTCGCCATTCAATGACGTGCAGCCGGACGAAGCGCGTTTGCAGCGGCGGGTCGAGCAAGTTGTAGCGGACGCTGGAAGCGTCTACGTTGCCGCGATAAACGCGTCGATTTCCGTAGCCGTCGACGACGTAACTCCACTTGAAAGCGTCGGCGCTGTAGGAGATGCTGTAGGCGCTTACCCATTCGTCGGCCTCCTCTCGCCCTTGCGTCATGACTCCAGTGACCTAACCATTGAAACAAGTTACGGGTACGTACACACGCACAGGGATCATTATTTGGGAGATGAAATTTGAATCCGGTGGGATCGAATTGCATAATAATCGAGTTACTCAGTTTCACTGGCAATTTGTTATTAGGGCAAATAGACGTCAAGAATGGAACGACAAAGAGAAATCGGATCTTTGACTAAAGTGGGAATGTATTTTTAATATTCGAACCTGCGATATAACACCCAGATCTACTAGGATCCATTCGCCGACGGATCGATGCTTTGCGCACCAGGCTTTGTTTCCGCTCTGATAAAGCCGTGCGTATTTCGGTTGGCACGAACCGCCCTGGCTGTTAAAGGCGTTCCCGCCACTGCCAGTGCTGCTGCTGCTGCCACCTCCGAACTCGACGAGTTCGCCCACGCCTGTCCACTGGGAGCTGGATGCAATTTGCCAATCTTGGATAGATCCGGAGCTCATTCCGAGTAGACGGGGGCATTCCGTCGTCGAGCCCGTGGCTGTCGCAGACTTTCCTGTAGACAGAGACACAAAAAAATGGAAAGTATTCATAAAACATTTTATTTATCCCGTACGATTTAGAACTGCCGAGAATCGAAAAACATCCGGTCGGAAGGGGCGTTGAAAACGTTTAGTGATGGATCGTTAAAAACATTGAAAATGAAACGGGGCAAAAGGCGTAGGACGACATGGTTGAAATTCACGCCAATGTTTTTATTAGTTTTACTTCGTTTTCGATCCATCATCGTTCAACACACCGCAGAAATAAATTTCGCCATTCGTGTTAAGTAACAAGACCCTGTTTTTTCTTCTCAAATGTTTCTTTTTTTTTTTTTTTTTGAAAGGTTACATGCAGTAAGTTAACAGGACTGGAAAAACGATGAGCTCACCTGTGGCGAGATGAACCGACGAGATGAGCTGAACGAGGAGGAAGCAGCTGACAACGAGGGGAGATTTTTTGAGAGTGAGATGAAGTGGTCGGCTACAATTCTTCACCGAGGATTCTTGGTGGGACGTTGAGGTCCTGCTGGGAGCAGCCGCCCCAGTCGAGCGGTCGCCACTTCTTCTCTGCCCGTTCGAATTCTTTGAAAGGTAAGAAGAAGAACATTATTATCATTCTCTCCCCCCCTATCCACCCATTTCGTCATCCATTCAAAAAGAAAAAAAGAGAGAATAACCCATCAGTCTGAATGGGAGGTGTCGTTTCGATAAAGTGAACGTCAAAGTCCTTGTTGAACATTCGGTACTTGGGTATTTGTACGCGCCGGGCATATGATAATGAGCCGACTTTTTTGGCTCCTCCGTGAGAACGATTGACTAACTCGTCTATCTCTCTATATCTTCGGTGTCCGCGCGCTCTTTTTTGAATGGAATTTCTACAGCACACACACACAGCACAGACAGACAACTTGAAACTGTCAAATTCCACGATTTTGACGGAACGTTTGAACATCATTTCCCTTTTATCTGTCGGCGCGAAGGGGATTCACTATTTTGTGTTGTTGTTGTTTTTTCGTCGACTCATCAAAAGGAACCGATTCGGCGCGGCCTCACCAGCAACGGTGCCGTGTGTGTGTGTGTCTCTCTCCTCGCCTTTTTAATGTTTTTTCCCCCCCATTTGGGATCGTTTACATTTTTTTATTTTACGTTGAGCGATTAGTAGTAGCTGTACAAGTCTTAAAAGCTTTTCAATCTAGCGGGGTTTTTTCTCGTCTCATGCAGATAGAAGAGAGACGGGTCTTGTCTAATTTTATGAAAGAAAAGGAGGGCTTTTTTGTTGGGTGGAAATCACGGCTGGAAAACTTAAAAAAAAGAAGGGCATAGCCCCTCATCGTCACCGCCGCCGCTGTGGTGTACACATCAGCACAGCGTCGTCTATAGGAAATTGGCCTTTCAACGGTGCGGATGATTGATCAAGTGCCGGTTGAATAGAGCCGTAAGGCACGGGAAATTAGATAGTCCGAGATCTATACTCTATGCATGTAGAGGCATGAACGAGCAACGGGGAGAGATAGTTTGGGTGTAGAGCGGCTTGTTTGAAAATGTTGACTAGTTTCTAAAGGATGGGAAATGCAACTACGCCTATTATGTAAGGACTCTAAGGTTTTTGATTGGCTATTGATCGTCAATCCGAATCGATGACACGGCGCAACGAATTATTGATTGACCGTCTCGCGAGACCTACAAACTCGAATCGCCGTTGATTTTCTTTATTTGTGTTTCCAATCTGGCCAGTAGAAATCCAAATATTTTCCTAGAAATCCGAAACGCTATAGAGAGCTGACGTATAGTCGCATCCAGCAGTTTGGGGGAAAAAAATAGGAATGACTGGCCTGTCCGTCCGTCGTCGAGTGATGCATCGGCGCTGACGGCTCGTTGGACATTCGACATAATATAAATATTTCTACCACAAGAAGAAGAAGAAGAAGAAGAAGATTCTCTTGGGTTGTCTATCGCCATATTCCGTGTGTATGTGTGTGTGTCAGTTTTCACCGGTAGATTTCATCGCGTAGCCCGTGCTAGCTGCCCCGCCTATCCATCGCACCCCTGGTCCATAATTTTATCGAGAAAATCAGAAACATCACGCAGACAACCACACTAACGGGGGAGAAAACAATCCTGGTGATAAAAGTGTAATGGAATAATAAGAGAAAAAGAGGAGGGCCCTTATTCTTTTTCCCCCTCATTTTTTGGTGATGACGGAGTGGTGTGATGTGCTCCGCTTGGCGAGTGGATTTCACGCCCATTTTTCTGGGGCCCGTAATAATTCCCGATGGACAGAGAGAGAGAAAGAGAGAGGCTGGATTTTGGTGGTTAATGTATCCGTTTCTAACCTGTTATCAAAGCGTGAAAACGGATCATCCATTTTCGGTTGGTTTATAACTCGTCTTTTTGCTGGTAACGGTCTGTGTTTGATGCGTGTTTAATGCCTTGTTCTCTCTCTCTCTCTCTTGTGCTTTTAACCAGCACCTCAGATTTGCTGTGGGTGTTCTCCTCTTCTTTTGGGCCCCGTGAAAAGAAGAAAAAAACGGCCCCAACGGCGGCTTTTTCTACAACAACAACAACAACAAGGCGATGGGTACAAGGGGGAAAAAAAAGGAAGAAAGAAAGAAAGCGGGACGGCATCGGGAATAGACTAACGGGTCGGGAATCCAACAGACGGATGGAATAATAGAAGAAAAAGAAAGGAAAACCCTCGAGGACGTTGATTGAATATTCCGAAACGGAGGAGAATCTGAAAGAACTAAAGAAGTGTTTGGCGTTTCGGCATTTCTCCCCTCTCTCTCTCGCCTTTACGAAATGAATTCCACAGTATCGAATGGAAAACAAAACAACCGGGTCTGATGGGGGTAGAGACACAGCAGTTCGGAGTCCTCCGACAGTCCGACTCTTGGTACATCCGAAAATCATCCAAACATCCAAGGGTTTCCGTTTCCCTTTCGACTCTAGCTCGTTATCTTCCAAGTTTATATCTGACCTCTCCTCCTCCAGTCTTTGGCCAATGGCCATTTATTTATTTTGTCCCAGTTCCAAAGTATTAAAACAATCTTTTGGCGGCTAATTTGAATACGATCGGGCACACCTTTTTATTTATTATTATTTTAATAAATAGTAGTAGTAGTAGTAAAAAAAAAAAGTTGTTGTTTTTCAAGCTGTTGGACCAAGACGAATGATATTCCAGTGGCGTAATTTCAAGATTAGTTTACATTGATACGCTACCCGTCATACGACGCATAAAAGGGGAACGTAAAGTTGGGTGTAAAAAATTCTTAACCAAGAGAGAGAGAGCGAGAGAGACACCATGTAGACCGACCTGTTTGTCCAGTTGAGTCGATTCCATCATCGCCGATGATGCATAATCAAATAGACACGGCCAAGGAGGAGGAGGTTCCATCATTCGTTTCGCCGCACCAACTCTTGCCGGCCAATGTCATTCATGACAGTTTTGACTCAACACTCAAATCAAAACGCGGGAAAAACAATGACGCAAACAATTTGTGTGGGAGAGAGAGAGATGACACAGCAGGACGTCCGGTAAGAGGAAAAAGAAAAAAGTAAAAAACCACAGTTTAACAAATGTGAAACAAAACTCAACGGTAGGGCTTAAAGTTTAGACGAAAGCTTTTTGGTATGTCCGCACCGTCCCGCGTCTGGTGAACGACTGAAAGCTTTTGAAGCGCAAGACTCTCTAATATATCCATCGAGACGGGCGAGCTGGGCTCTCTCTCTCTCTCTAGGGTGAAACCAACACGCAATGTATGTGTTGAACTTACCTCATCTGGTGATCTTTTCCTTTTTGCTCTTTTTCTTCCCAATGTGTTTCTATTCATTTATCACGTTTCGTCTTGTTGAAACTGTGTGTGTGTAGGCCTAAAAAGATTTTCTTCTTGTATTCTTCTTCCTTTTTAAGGGGTGGTGGGGGTGGGTGCCGGATGTAGGCCGCCAAGTGAGAAACAACTTATTATTCTCTAGCGACTTCCTAATCGGACCATCAATCTACACATCTGTCGGCGTTAGTATAGTCGTTTTTTTGTTTTGTTTTGTTTTGTTTTTCTCTCCCTCGCTTTTCCCCCCTCTCGTATTTTTACACCTCCAAAGTGTAGCTCACTTAATTGTCACGCGCCAGCTACTCTTCAAGCGGGTGTGGACGTGATCCGGAATGGTGAACGACAACAATTTTCCAGGCCCCCCTTTTTTTTTCTTTCTTGTTTGTAATCGCAATTGCTCCTAATGCGTTGCACCTTTACGTGTTGAGAAAAGAACAAGATTTCGGACAAGGTGCCAGGCAGGAATAACAACGAGACATGAAAGGGCGTGGTTCACTCGACAACACAATACAGAAGCCGGAGAAAAGAAAAAGAAAAAAAAAGGAAAACACAGAAAAGATATCCGAGAAGTGATAACCCAATATATACAAGTTGTAGGTCCCTATTGTATAGGGCCACCGTTTTCGCTCCAATGGCTTGTGTTGTTGTTCTATGACGTGGGACTCTCCTTTGTGGCGTCAGCCCCCCCCTAAATCGGAATTGAGTGTGTCACCGTCTATGGTCGTATAGCGTCGTCATCCTATAGTCAACTCCTCCGATCTTTGTTACGACTCCCGACGTGTATACAGCGAAAGGGCCCTTTTCTTTGGCATGTTTGACATTGTCTAATTTTTTTCCTTCAGAGTTTGAGTGTCTTGTCTGGTTTGTTACGATTGTTGTTGCTGTTGTTATCTTGATTATTCCACTGTAGCTGCTTCTCTTATATTTCTTTTTATTGGTAGTCTTAACAGCAATCGAGTCGAGTCACTCTTGGCTCATTTTCCCCATCGATTAATACGCTTCAGACACCTGGAAGCTGAACTGCTGCTGCCGGCTGCTTGCTCTGCTGCTTCTTCTTTTTCTTCTCCTCCTGTCAATTTCTGTACACGCCACACACTCGAGGAGGCACTAACAGCAACGGGGAAAAAAAAAGAGAAACAAGATGGTATCGCGCTGACGAAAACGAATTGGAAATCATTCGGGGCCCCTTGTGCTGGTGCTACTTCTACCACCCGGCCAGAGGAAGCTGTCGGGGCAGTTGTGGAAGAAAGAAGAAGAATAATCCTGCCACAAAGGGGAATAGAAAAGAATAGTCCCGAGTATGACAAGGGACAAGACGACCGAGAGTGTTCCCTCAGCCGTACTACTCACTCGACAACAACGAGAAGAAAACGTCATAATTTATCTACGTGTCTCTCTCCGAACCCGTAAAGGTCTTTTTTTTTTTTGAAAGAATTTTGAATAATGCATTAATAATAATTTCTTTTTTTTTTCTTCTTTCCCCTACTGCACGATAATGTCGGAAACTGTTTGCTGGTCGGGGACAAAACCAGAAGAAGAAGGGGGGGGGGGACAAGATGTAATGCTATTACATTTGAAACTGAATAACCTAAAAAAGGGAAATAGGGAAAAAACAGCGTCTCTTATCTTTTTGGAATGCGTCCTATTGAGCGCCTCTTGTCCAATCCTCTATCATAAAACTATACGAGACCTAGGCGCCCGATCATCACCGCGGATGTCTGGCGTCCAACGCAGGCGACGAATCTCTCCACCACAATCAGGACAACACAAAAATGTCGCAGGCCTACCATATAATCTAAAAACTTGCATCTACCCCCCACCATCACCACCAGGCCTATTCTTCTTCAGTTTGAACGTGTGAACATAACTCCTTTTCTAGGATCTTGGTGTCCCGATTCTTTTTTTTTTTTCTTGGAGGGAGAATGTTGGGCGAGATGTACATCTTGGACGTTCCATTTTGTGTGTGTTGTTTCCATTTTTACGATGTCCTGGAATGGCAACAATAGCGGGAAATTCAATTTGTCTGATAATGCCGAAACGAACTGTCCATTTCGCCGACATTTTTTACACACAATAGGACGAAACAATTCTCCTTTTTATTTTTTTCAAATCCGAGTAGAAGCAATCGAAATTGAAGTGAGCGACCAAAGTACTGGGATTAAATGCTATAGATATATAAAACCCCCGAGTGATGTATAAATCCTTATATACCTTTTCTTTCTTTTTTAAATCTGTTTGTACCCAGTAGAAAAGGAGAGAAGATCCTACAGGAAAGAAAATGGGATTTTCAGGTCCTGGGATTTGTGTGCAATGAAGAAAAGATTGGCGGCGGCCCTTTTCTTTTTTCTTTCTTTTTCCAAAAGTCAAATAGAAACGGGCGGTCAATTCTCTCAAGAAGGAAAAAGAATTACAGCGCGCGGTATTTCTTGATGAAACGGAATTTAGTAGCTCCCACGCACGACGGGCACGTGTACGACGTACCGATGGATGGCTAACTTACAATAGAAGACCTTTGATTCCCATCCACCGCTATAGGACTTTTTTTTTTCTATCATGAATTATGGATTGAGCCGTATGCGCTTTATTTGAAATTGGCGGCACCGTGTGGGAGGAGAGCAATAAATGTGAGAAGAAGGAGGGGATCATTTCCCTATCGCCTCCGTGTGAGCGTGTGTCTGATCCACCCCTGGATTATTCCGAATCATTTATTTATTAGATTGCCTTTCGTTACTTTTTTTTTCTTTTTCCCCTCCTCGTTGTATAGTCAAAAGCCTGTGGGTGTTGCTTTAGCTCCTTCGTCTTGACTTTTATTAAGTTCTTTGGTTGGTTTGTTTGTATTCTTCTTTTTCTTTTATCCTTTTGTATTTTCGCAGGCACTTGATCATCAAAGATTCAGCCAGGATCGACGACTGTACCGAACGGCTGGGTGATGACAGAAGGCCCATCCATCTAATCCCCCAAGCATTTCGAAATTTTTTTTTTCGGGGTTCCTTTTGGGCGGATGATGACACCGGAACGCGCGCTCACTTGGGGAACCCCGTGAAGATGTGAGCTGCTGCACGAACTTGTGTGTCCCAGTCAGGGTTCCATGACGAATGAAATTTCCTCCTCTGAATCCCTCGACTACCACATCATCATCCCTGCAGGTGATGGCCTATCTATTTCGGATATTCTTCAATCCATTACAAACATATCTATTTTTTTTTTCTACCCCAAAAGGGTGTCGATCGTCGACTCTCTCTTCCGTTTTTTTTTTCTGTTTAGGTTTATCCAATATCAACATGGAATATTACACACACGAACAAAAAAAATAAAAGGGGAGAAGCTCAAAAGGTATTGTTTGATTTTCTCTTTTGTGTTTTGTTTGTTATTTCTTTTTCTGGGGCCGGGTGGAATCGATCAATTAACAAGTCAGAGAGTGGCAAGTGGCAGACAGCATCAAGGGTGTATACGCATATACAGCATACCGCGCTGCTACAAAGGGGGAATCGATCCATTCTGACGATTCCATATGTAAGTTACGGGTGTTTACTTTATTCTTTCCATGTTTTTCACTTCAAATTTGATTTTATTTGTTTTTTTTTTGTCCAGTCAACGATGTTTGTACAATGACAGCTGATAGTATACCTGCACCGTCTTTAGTTTGATGCCAACATAATCAAAAGAGTCCAATAACAAGGTAAAAGAAGAATTTTTTCATTTATACTATCTTCTATCCAGCAACTCTTTAGATGAATGGAATTATTTGCGCTTCAATCAACATTGTCCCATTGATGGATTCATTTGATCACATCCATCCAAGAACAGTCCTTACTCCCTCTCTCTTCTAGTCTTCTTCTTCTTGTTCTCTACATCGGGCACCGAACCGAAATCCACAAAGGTATAAATGGATTTATTTCCATCGCTCTCGCCCACTCTCTCACACTCGGTTCGCTATGGCTGGCGTGTGAGTATATGTGTCGCTTATATTTGTATTATTAGCTCCTTCCGGTACGACGGACGTCATCACCAGGCGTGCGTGAGTTTCTACCACTCTTCATTCTCTCTCTCTCTTCAACATATATTATATAGGCTTTCGCTAATTCTCTTTTGTGGAGACTAGCATGAAAGACCACCCTAGCTATCGTTTGGTTAGGTTTCCTTTTGTTTTTATTTCGTCCACGGTTGGTATATCGATTTAAAAAAAAAATTCACCTCCTACTTCAGACTTGTAGCCCCCCGATGCCCTAAAGTTCAAGTTCAATGAATGCGTCAAAGCCTTTTGAATAATACTCCCCTCGTTGTCGATAAACTTTTCGAGGGTGTACACCAAGGGGAATTCAATCAATGGCAGGTGTTTTTTTTTTCATCCATCGAAATGCGTGGGCCAACTTTGAGAAATTCTTTTCCTCTTGTCAAGTCTCAAGTTTTTTTTTTCTCTACTTGTGAATGAATGGGAAAAAAGGGAGTGCTTCACACGACCAAATTACGAAATCATCTCTCAACATTTTCTTCGTTTCTCTTTCTTCACGGCAGTCGCGAGTTTTTGACATCAAGGGCCCCCTATAGTACTGTACGGAGTTTGAATAAGAGAATCGTCTTTTCATTTCGGCGTGCAGAGTCTCGAAAGGCTGAAATATCACCCCATATCTTGTTGCTGATCCTAGAAGGTCTGAGGCTGAGCTTTTGTTGCCGTAAACAGGTCATTTGCAGGCATCTTCTTTCTTCTTGCTGCTGATAATGCTGGCTCCTTTTTCTCTCTCCCGACTCCTCTCGTGCCTGTCACTATTTTTTTTCTTTCAGGGAATGACTGGTAATTTGTGATTAGAGAAACCATCACACTCGACTAGGGCGACGAAGGCGGGTATTATAATTTGAGAAATGGCCGTGGCTTTGGTTGACGTGGTTGGGGCCCGGCAGTTCGTGACCGTTTTAGCGACCGCTGGGGACAGATTCGACGGTGACACGTAATATTTATACGCCCAGTGAGCGCGGCTGTTTTCAAATTCAAACGCTGACGAACGTTTCCGGTCCAGGGCGAAATCTAGTTGGATAGATGATCATTTTCTAGTGGGAGGAGAGCGCAATAACGGGCTGCTGCTGCTGCTGCCCAGTGCGGATATGACCAGATGAATCAATTATCTGCCGCTTGACGTCTTTTCGTTTACTCCCTTTCTGCAGGATCAATCCGTGTCCCGATGGGGGGCAGCAGCATGCACGGTCAGTCTTCACGTTGATTTGTTGAGACACGGAATTATCTGAAAAGGCTCGAAACAATTTGTGGGATACCCACGTTGTCCCCCCTGATTGCAGCTCTCCTTTCTTTGGGTGTTATTTTTAGTCATTTTCAACCCGTTGGATATTTATTGACCTGTTATAGTTTAGGTGGTGGAAGGAGAAACGTCTTGCAACAGGAAAGCAGCTGACTCACAGGGCAACTCTTCTCTGCCGGTGATATTTACGGCCGTCATAACGGTAGCTTATGGTTTGTTTGGCATGGTGGAAAATATTTGGAAGGATTTTTCTTCTTCTTTGCTGCCTCCATCAACCTCTTGAAGGCTTATATATTCCCGACACGATATAGCAAGACTATGATCGTCAGTTATTATCCTCTCCCGGGATTATATTATTCCTCCGCTTCTTTAGACCTTTTCCTCCTTCTCAAGATTCTTCTCTCTCTCTTTTTTTCTTTTTCTCTTTTTCTCTTTTTCATTTACGCTAGAGAGGAGCTTCTTTTAGTCGACACTCATAATCTCTGCCTCTATCCTGCCCATCTAGACGACGAGGCCTATGCAAATCAAGCGGTGGAGAAGTTACGACTTTGAACGGGGCTGAACGCAACCAAGAAGAAGGAGGAAAGAATGAACGAATCACCTGGCCCACTTTATCGAGGCCTGTCAAGACATTTTTACCCTTGTGGCGTCCGGGTGTCCCTGTCGGCGGTGCGCGCAAGGTGGAATTTTTTTCTTCTTCTTCTTCTCGCAGGATCTCATAGACTAATGAGGAATTCTTGTATACAGGCGATAACGCCAGAGAGACACACTGCTGTGTGCACACACACACACAGACCCGAACTGTGTGTGTTGTAAATTGGCTTATCTGACGTCAGGGTCTAGCGTGACGAGTCGCGGGAGAAGGGGGGGGGGAATAGTACACCAACACAAACCGAGTAAAAAAAAATCTGGCCACTAACGAGCACCAACTCTCTCTCTCTCTCTCTTTCTTGCAACACGACCATCTGAATTGATGCTATCAATTCATTTTTTTCTTTCTTTTCTCTATTGTTTTCGGCCAGGTCATGGCGTGTAAATCAATCAATTAGCACAAGGTCCAAGAGCGAATATTCTTAAAGTGAGATTGAAGATTAGAAAATGTGTTATTTCACCAGCCGAGAGAAATTGCGTCTGTTTGGAATCGAACTCGGAATCTTACGGAGCTCAACAGGGAGCACGACATTAAAGTACTCGATCAATTACACACTCCACAACTAGTCAGGCCTCTTATGCTGGCCGTCGGGGGATTTAGTTTTTTCTTTTTGGTGGGTGTGTTTAATTAGCTGCTCATTTTGCCGTACGGTTCAACTGCAGAGGCCTTTATGGTCATCAATCTTGGACTGGACGTCACCGTCCAGTAGTGGCTTGTATAAAAATGAAAACACAAACGTTCGCCAACGGCTAGCTGTGACTCTATTTTCGACTCGGATTAATATCACAGCGTAAAAGAAATGGGAAGAAAAGGGCTTTTACGTTAGATACATATTTGAATGCTCTGAACTGATGAAATAACCCGTTGTGATGGAAAGCGTGAAACGCCGCGGCGCCCGGCCCCGACGGATTTTCACGCTGCTCTGCTGACACGAGATCGAGTCGAGCCGAGCCCGCGCCTGTTTGTTTCAGCAACCTGGGCGTTTAACCCTCTTAACTAAATTTCGTCTAGACTCTTATGTATTTGACTCGGAGGATGGAAGCCTTATTCGTCTTGCCCGTGGATTCACGACAATCAAGGAAACCTGCTGCTAAACAGGTTTTTTCTTTCTCTTTTTTTTTTTGTAATAGTATTATCTTTTTTCTTCTCTTCTTTCGTTGTTGTTTATAACCTCTGGTGTAATGCCGTTGTCGTTAACCATAGCCTTGCAACTAAATAAATCAAAGTGGGAGGACTCTTGAATCTTGATGCTGGGGTGGCGCGGGTCGGTCGGCCGGCTTTTGTACCGTTTCCTTTTAGTTACGCTCTTTAGCATTGTTTTGCGATTCCCAGACAATAATTCGTATAATAATGTGAACGAGAGAGGAGGCCGAACGAATCTTTGTTTCTTATTACATGGTCATGGGGCAGAGATGATTCCTTTCTTCTGATTGCGATGAATGGATGGCCTCAAGCTGGCGCATCGTATTGAGTTGCTATGCTTGTCTCCGGGTGATGGGTGGTTCCGCCGGAGAAGGATTGTAGAAAGGAGAACTGGGCGATTACTTATCAACCTGGGCGACACGCGAATTGTCAATTGCCAGGAAAGGAGTTATTATCACAAGGTTTTCTTTTTACATTTGCCACCGGGTTATCAACACTTCTTGCTGGCTCGTGCCTCGATGGTCTTATTCTGCGTTGTTATAATAGGTATTTTACAATCCCTAAGCGTTAATATAAATGTTGTTATAAAAAGGTTGATTTCTAAGGCTCACTACGATCCATTGTTTTTAGTTGTTCCACTCTTTGATTAACTTAAAAACTTAAAAATGAAAGATTTTAGAATAAACAGTTTACATGACGTTTTTAAACAAACAATAATTCATGAATTTAATTTAGATGTGTGTTTAATTTAAACGTGGTTGACTGATCGAGTGATCGGTGCTATGCGTATGCGTAGCAATTTCCTTTTTTCAAAATCACGCTACAAGTTGCCATCTAACGGTGAACGATACATTTAAACGAAATGAAAGAAGGAATGTAAACCAAGGGCTCTTTTTGAAAAAAATAACTTTTTATTGGGCTGCATTTAAGTATTCAACGAATTAATTACGAATTTTATGGTTCATCCACCTTGCTGACTTCCTCTAATTCCGCTCCGCTAATAGATCCAGAAAAATGTTGTAATTCCTGAGGTCAACCCGGTCAACCATTTGGAAAGCTTGACGAGTTTGGAGTTCACGGTACTAAGTTTTACTAGCCTACCAATCAAACAAAGACCGAACTTGTTATGTTAAAAATGTGAGAAGAATTAATTTTTGCTAATAGGTTTCATTAGAATGGGTTAATCCTTTCAAGAACCCGAAATTTATACGCACCTCTTTATCTAGGCACTCAGTTATTCTTTAACGCACAGTTTGAGGGGCTATTAAATTTCCTCGGTACCAGTTTGTATATCGGACAAAAAAGAAGAATTTTGAGTTTGTCCTGAGATTTTTACTAGCCATTTGTTTAGACAGATGGTAGAACAAATTTGCCGAATCCCCCCCCCCCACAAATTTTCCGCCATTTGTGTCTCGGAAGACAATATCCGCAAGGGTTTTTACTCGTAATCAAAGAAACCTACGCAATATAGCCTTTTGTCGTATTACAACTACAACATAAGTAAACTAAGCACATATTCATGAAACAAAAAAATGAACTTTAGGTAAGAAACCATTGCGCGTTATAAACTATATCTTAATATTTTATAAATGAAGTGGTTTTAATGTAAATCGCATTCTTGTGACGCTTCAGGTGTTAGCTAAATTTATAAAGAAATCCGTACTTAAAGAGCCGGTTTACTACTATTAATTTAGACATATCCGATCTTGTATCCTTGAAGACATGTGCATTCGTCATGAAGATCAGATCAAGTACTGATCTTCATGACATGGTCGAGCGATGCGGGTTATATAATTACAATTAAAGTGTTAATTGCAATTATGGATCGTGGAAGTAAGGATGTCGTTCTCCAAATGTCGGATAGTCAAACGTCTTAAAGGATGCTTGATATAATTTTTTTACGAGTGTTTCAATGAAAACACTTCCTGATAACTTAATATAAAACCGCTACAATATGATTAATATATAATTAAGTAAACAATTACAATCCCATCATAACATTTATTATACTTCTGAAATCTGACAACATGTCCCAAGTGAGAAGCATTAATCAGCTACTTCGTTGTAGTAGATTTAATTGTATTAGCCGCATTGCATTGGTTTCTGGCACATGTCGAAAGTTCTGGATGTTTTCTTCCATGTTTCTTCGTCCTTTTATTAGTGTTTATGAATGAATTCAACGCCATTTTAAGTGTAAGTTACTTTACTGATTCTAGTGCTTGCACAGTTTATTTTTGTACTCATTTTGTTTCTACTCGAAATTCTAGATTATGGGCATCTATTACTGCTTAACAAGTTCGATATTCATCATTTTCCTTCACGTGTGAAAACTTCCAAGCCTCCTCTCTTTTTGGTGATGACTGACGATAACTATTCCACCAACAAAGCTCATTTGTTAATTTTTGATAATTGCTTTTTTTCTATCTACTTAATGTATTTCACGGAGAGGAAAAATATTTTGTTTTTTTCCGTCCTTGGATTCTAAGGGCTGTCATTAGGTGGCTAAATATTTCAGTGTGTTTAGGGATTGAACTATTCAACTCTAGTGTGGGTTTCCAGAGGGATGTAGGGGGGTGGGTCATCAAACTGTCAAAGACCAAACTGTCAAAGTCCTGAGACGACTGACTAAGCAGTATTTCTTTTGTTGTCGAGACGCTGTCCGAGAAGGTTGAATATTGTCCTTGCTGGGTACTTTCTTACGTGACATTTTTCACCACACACATGGTAATTCCATCTTTTATTCTTTAATTTTATCAAATGTAATTTTGTGTGTGGTTAACTGGTTATGTTAGTAATTATGTTGCCTAACTTTTCAATTCAAGACTTTGTTTGTGAATTAAAATTTTGCGAGTTTTTTTTTAAGTAGTAATTGAGTTTTACTATTCTATTAACCGCTGAGTAGTAAAGTCTGAGCTTCATTGGGTTTTGTTTTTCAAATTGTTTCAATTTCTAGTTGAGTCATGCCAAGAGCTTTTGCAGTCATGCACTTAACTTGTTAGAAAACTCGAGTGGGTTAGCATTTTGCCTTAATGAGAGTATGTGAAAAGTATGTGTGCTACACATGTGTTTTTTGTGAGAAATTGGGTTAGACATTGAATTCTTGATTTAGATGATGTTTTACAAGAACCTTATGTTTCCACATAAGAGCTTTTGTGAAAAGATTTGCTCAATAGAATTAAAAAAAATTTTATTATGAAACAGAAATTTGCCCTATTTTGTATTTAAAAAGTAAGTGGTTCATTGTTAATCTTTGATTTATAGGATTTTTTGGTTGGTTTGATGTTGGAGCTGCCAATGGTGTTGATGCAGCGTTCATGGTGTGAGCAGCGGTTTTGCAGTCATTTTCCAGTTGAGATGTCTTGAAATGGAGCTTGTGCAGACATTCAGTTCAACATACTTCAATGTGTTATTTACCTATGTTGATGTCTTGGTGTCCTTGCCGTGTCGAGGTGCAAAATAATTGATGATGCCTGGTGGTTGTCGGGCATGTTTTATCGGCTGCCTTTTGTCGATGTGTCGTCTTGTCTCTTGCCGCCTGTACACACGTTAAGGTAATGCTTGATGGCTAATTTCATTTTATTATTGATGACTTGCAACTGATTTTTTCGTTCTCGTTTCAGTTTAATCGTTTGCTGCCGTTCCATCTACTTGATCCATTGGTGAAACTGAGACGAGGTTGCAGAAATTGAAGACTGATACGTTATCAGATTGAGACAAATTAAAAGTGCATGCATGTTCTCCCTTTTCCCTAAGTAAACAGTTTCCGCCATTGGTTAACATCTGGTCGAATGGGAAATAGCAATATTTTTGGAGAAAAATTAATGTGACTATGAAGTAGTTTTCCCTTATGATTCGATCAACTATCCTTTCAACGTGTTCGCACTTCACATGTATATGACGAATATCAATATTGTTAATAAATAAAATATGAAATCAAACTGTTTTCCTACATAAATTATAAAATTTTACAATCTGCATTTCAAAATTATTAAATTTTAACGAACTACCTGTCCAAATTTTTATTAAATTTTTCCGCTTTATAAACCACCACCATATTTATTTACTCCACCACCATATTATTTATTTACTCCACCACCATATTATTTATTTACTAAGTCTTTTTCGATAAAAATTGGCGATGTTCATTTACCCCGTAATTTTTTAATTAGAAAATAAAAAAAAAATAAAAAAATTGTTTCATATATATATTCTATTTATTTTTTATAAGCACAATCACATATATATTTTATGGCCCCCAGGGAGGGGGGGCCTGTGACTTTCCCAACCACGATAATAACATATGCCGTTATTATTTTGTTGGTGCAGAAAGCCGGAATTTAATCTAGCAGTTGTCGACCGAGTCAAACCTGTCATAGGACAACTTGCCTCAATCGTATACTGCACATGTGCACAAGTAAAAACGCCAAATACGACCAGATGAAACGATTTCAAAACAGCCACACGGGAAATCAGTGGTAGAGAAAAAAAACACGCACAAATGAGAACAGATAGAAAGATTTAAAGACTGCAACACAGGATACCACTGGCAGAGCAAAAGACACAAATGAGAACAGAGAAAAATAACACAGAATAGAGCTAAAGACACAAATGAGAACAGAGAAAAATTTCCAAGTCAACAACCCGGATATCACTGGCAACTTCAGGCTTCAGGCTGCTTCAGGCTACTTTGGATACTGCCACACTGAACAGCTACTTCTGGATAACACTGCAACGACACGCTGCATACAATGGTTCAATTAGTCATCACACCTTTCACCATCTGGCTGCAACAAGCAAACCAACAGCGGACCTATCAAAGAAAATAAAAAAATTACCATTGGGGAAAGGCATTGTGTCCACAGTTACACAGGACTCTTCATGGGAAAAGAATACAAGGAGTTAGACAAAACTAAGCAGTCCAACAGATCTCTGCAATATCTCAAATTTCACTAAGGAAGTTGGAATTGGCAAGGTATTCAAATTGCAAATTGATCTCTAGTCATATTAACAAAGTAATTTAGTATGAAATTGTATAAAAATAATTACTTTTGCTTTTGCATGGGACGAGACGTATGACTGGGACAGGCAGCAAGACACACACGAGGCACGACATTTCGGCAATATGAACAGGCACTCAAGTCCGAGTTAGATGATTTTACAAAAGTGGCATTGAAACCATCTGTAAATTTACACATCGAAATTCAACATTAAATATTTATAACCCTAAGAAATTAACAAAAAATACCTTTGTATTTTCATCATGCGAAACGTCACGACCGACATACCACTTCGGCTGCGTCAAGGAACGAAATGGCCGAATTTGGACCCCTGAAGACACTCGCGCCACCTAGCGACAGCCAATTGAATTGCTTGCTTGCAGACAGCACGCAGTAGCTAAATTTGAATTCCTCACGTCTTTCAACCAGCTGGCACGAAATGAATCAAGTGGGGATGAACACTAGATAGCCTAGATCATAGCCTACGTAAGTTACGGCCAGTCAACGTACGTTCGCCCCTGCAAAAGTTGGGGAAGCTAGAAAACATAGCCAGAAGGCATCCTGTACTTCTGACTTAGCATTGGGGTATGCTATGGCCTAGATTACTCCAGCAGCTTTCCCTATGACACAATACACAAATTCTTTAGTTAGCAATTTCGGATCGTTCTCCTTAACTAATTTAACATTAACAATCTATAATACTAACATCAAGTATGGAGGGTCAAGACAAAATAATACAACTAACAATTTTGTGAGGAAAGTGGAAAAGAATCAGTGTTTGAGTTAGAGTTCCAACTAGCTTTGGCATCAAATAGTTAGTAATGTTGAATCTAAAGGAAATATTTCAATAAACATTCCAACATTAATGCAATAAACTAAAGTTAATTGCTTCTACTGCTTGAGTAAAACATTCAGAAAAATACAACACATGTTGGTATGTGCCCTGCATCTTTTCATGTGAATTCTTCGAGTTGCTGCAATAAACCTGATGATTATTACCCTTGATTATGTGGGTATCTGACTATCTGATTAATGTAAAGAGGTAATAATTCACACAATTGTGACAAAGTTAAAGTTGTTATGAGTGTTTACCTGCATTAATAGAATGAAGCATTCAATAGAACGACAATTTTTAATGAAAGAATTGATGGTAGGCTACTTGTACTTGGCTAGTTGCCTTTCGCGTTCCTTCCTACACGTTATAACAAGAAATATGAAAGGTAATCAAACACACATAGGGAATAAATCACATACAAACAAGTTGCACAGAAATAAACTTGAATTTACTTATGAATTCAAAAATTTTCATGTAAAAATTGGAAAATATATAAAAATAATAGAAAACTTTTGACAACCACACAACAATCCACCATCACATGATAAACAAGAACACCTATGTCATCTATTGGACACCTCTTACACTTCAAGTCCCAACAAGCAAAACGCAATTTAGTTTTGTAAGACACAACATTGATTTTTTGAATTCTAGTGGTATTATAGATCGTAAAAAAACATTACTGCTTTGCAATAAAACTATTACATATATAGGGTACCGAAAATGTTTTCACCGCACTGGTTATCGGGCTGCAGTTCTGTTATCTGCCATGATGTAACTTAAAGCAATTCAGTTCTTTAGCTACTTGTATAACTTGAACGGTGCATTTTTATGTGCTTCCTTTAAGCTTGAAATCTTGAAATTTCTATGCAGAGAACAAAGTTCACTTGCTAGTTTTATGCAAATTTTCCGGAAGTATACCGGAAGTAAGCGATAGTGCCTTAACCATTGAGCTGCATACAAAATAAACCAAATATTCGTGATCTCCGTGAAATTTGGGGTCGATTAGGTGTAATTTAAAAATCGTCAATATCGAGATTTTTCCTGAACTATAGTTCAGGATTATTCTCGTAACCGGAAGTACGCGTACGTACAATAACATACATGAACTTTGTCACAAATTTCACGAGAATCGCGAATATGTAGTTATTTTGAGCGTCGAATGAATATTTACTGAACTACTGACTGAAATGAGAAAACCGGAAGTAGAAAAAAAACACTATTAAAAATCGAACAAGTGAACTTTATTGCTGTAACAAAAACTGACAGTTATCACCCAAAACTTTTTAAAAGTAGCATTAAGAAAATTCTTTAGAGATGTGCAAAGTAAACGTAATTAAACTGAGTGGATAATTGTTCCGTCAGAAAAAAGAAGCGCCAGAAAAAAAAAAAACGTTTAACACTTAACTGTAACATAAAAAAAAAAGTCCGCTCTAGTCGTCGCTCTAGCTCGTTGACACCATGGTTGACACTCAATTGAAAGAACTAACAAAAAAAGGCGTTGATACTCACGAAATATTCTCCCCTTCAAATTTGTGTCTCGATCGTCTTAAGCAAACAAAAAGCCACCACCACAGAATTACACAACAAACAGACGAAATCCCTAAGGTGATAATGCTTCTTCAGTGAGGGGAAGGCAGCTTGAAATTCTCTCATGTCTCATCTGTTAGTGATTACTGATTCCAGATTGTTTACGAAATATCGTCTTCTGCTATACCTCTACGTATCACCCTTTTAACTTTATCCCTGTTACTCTGCACTGCGCCTTACCTGTGATAAACCTTTCTTTTTTTCTGTAGGTTTTGATGGCCATTGATAGTTGGAGAGCAGCATAAGAATAATGTGACAGCTTTGTTTGGGCTAAATGCCCTACTAAATAGAAATATAATCCTCTTGGGAAACTTTGTCTGCTCCCAAGTTACACAATACACATCTTAAGGGTAAGTTGCTTACTTCATACTTCATACTGTACTTCATGCTGCAAGCAAAAGTGTGTCAAACAGTCAAACCATGAAGTACAAAATTTGAATGAAGTATAAATTTGAAAAGTAGGCTAAAACGAATTAATTTGACGATTAAGTGGAGCTGCGTTTATATCTCCCGTGTCCCGTCTGTGATCTCGTTCTTTTGTCTCCAATGTGATTATGTCAATGCACACAATCTACTTATCGCGTCTCTCCATTACTGATAAGAATTCTTTACCATTTTGTTGAACTTTATTATTTCAGTCAATAACAACTGTTACCGAGACGCCGTAACGAGAAGTCTAACACCAACTTGAAATTCATTAGAAAATTCTTTATTTTACCCTAAATCACAATACCTAACAGCATAAATAAACTAATAAAAGAATGCTTTTTATCAACAGATGGTTTTTGGGTGTTAGTTCCCTTTTTTGGCTAATTGAATTGCCTCGCGTTGGTTCTGGTGAGTTCCTTTCTCAACTTACAAAGCTTACCGCAATTTAAAAAAAAGGGGAAAAGTGAAATTAATGGAGAAACTTTCAATTGAAAGTGAAAGCAGGAACAACCGAGGAACTAATAGAGGAAATTCACTTCCAATTGTTTACAAGGTATGGAAAAACTATTAATAAAATCATTCATCCCTAAGAAACGGTAGTTTTCAACAGGGAAAATCCCAATGAGCCTCAAATACTTGAACTGGACAATGCTACTTTACTGCACCAATCCAATTACAACAACAGTCTGAAAACCAAGTTCTTTGCTCATGGACTCAACGGTTCTCCCACGTATAGCTACCCCACAAAAGACGGTAATAGACCTTAATTGCAGGAAATCTATGTAGATTATTGAAAATATGATGCCAACCTACTTCAAAGGATATTTGGAGCGGCAGGACTGCAACTTTATTGCCATCGATTGGTCCACCATGGCAACAGGGAATTATTCTTATGTCTCTACCAATTACGTGCCGCTAGCTGGAATGCTCACCGGCAAATTTATCAATTTTCTCGTAACTGAAGGGGCAACACTAGACGATTTTCACCTTATTGGCCACAGGTATTACTCCGATTACGATGTTAGCGGCCTTCAAAAAGTTTTCCTTTAAATATTTAAAATAGTTTTGGGGCGCATGTGGTTGGGTTTGCCGGAGCCGCAGTTACATCTGGAGAGAGGGTAGCCAGAATCACAGGTAATCAATAATCGTACTTATTAAATTTAATGCCAAAGGCAAAATAAGGTACAAAATAACTAAAATACTAATACAGGTTTGGATCCTTCTCACACTGACGAGTTTTATCCGCTAGAAGATACTGATGGGAGGCTGGACACGACTGACGCTCATTTCGTCGACATCATCCACACGGAAGGTCGCTTCACGGTACCAATCGGCCACATTGATTTTTTCCCAAATGGCGGACTTGTCCAACCTGGATGCGACGGTGTCAGCGGTCTGTAAAAAAAAATTGTTCAAAATATTTAAAGAAAAAAGCTTTTATCTTAAACTTACTGGTTTTACTTTTACAGGATGCTGCGCCCACTGCCGAGCTGTCGATTATTTTACTGAATCCATAACAACCGAGATAGGATTCCGTTCTATTTATTGTGATTCCTGGGATAATTACTTGTCTGGCGCCTGCGATGAAAACGAATCCGTTTTAATGGGAGAATACGTCGATACATCGTAACAATAATTAATCAATCAGTCATAGATTATTTTAAACATACTTATATTCAGTGGAACATTTTTTTTTGTTATAGAGCTATTGGCGCCTTTTACCTGACTACCAACGAAGTGTCTCCATTCGCAATGGGATAGGCCAACAGAACTATTTTTTGAATCGCAAATTAAAGAAAAAAAAATTTCTACTTCAGAAATTCTGAGGCTATCTATTTTTTCCATACAATATAGATCCCGTTATTATCGTGCGTTACTGTCAATCACTTGTCAATCATTAAATAAAAACTTCAAGTGATAATATAAAGCGAAATTATCAAATAATACACTTACGCCAAGGCTGCTTTGGTTAAATAAAAGTGTCACCTCAGTAAGCGGAGATTGTTGCTGGAGAAATACGCAAAAAAAGATGGCCTCTGTTCAATCGATGGGCGCAATTTTAGTGCTAGTTCTTGCTCCTACTTTGTGTCACGTCACAAGTATTAAATAACCAATTATACCCGAGTTGAATTCCTTTTTCGTTATCAATGTAAAAACATCTCCGTCTAGGTATGGGCGCTTCCATCGAGGGGCGAGCTGCACCGAATGTCAGCACAGTAGTCTTTGAACTTTTCACACGGTAAGAAAAATGTCTGATAACGAATTAAAAACTAATCTCCCATAACTACTGTTAATTGCAATTTCGAAACTTAGATCGAATCCGACGCAACCTCAAATCCTGGAACTCGACAATTTGACATCACTTCAACAGTCATTTTATGAGCCATCATTACCCACGAAGATGTTCGCTCACGGCCTGCATGATACCCCTGGCGCAGCCTATTCTAGCAGAGATGGCAAGTTTAGAAATACCAGCAAAAAAAAATAAAAAAATAACAGGGTAAATTTCATTAGCTTACCTGACTCGAGAGGCATGCAATTTCATCGCCATTGATTGGTCCGTTTTGGCATCAGGTATTGAATATCCCATAATCGTAGAGCGCGATGTTCCACGGGCTGCTCTGCATACAGGGTCAGTAAATCAATAGCACTAAAAAAGTTTATGACAAAATAAAACTTACATTTTTGCGCTGGAAAAGACAATTCATTGATTTCCTCGTCGAGAATACGGAAACGTCGTTTAGCTCAATTCACTTGATGGGTCATAGCCTTGGGGCTCACGTCGTAGGCGGTGCAGGAGCGGCAGTCAGTCTAGGAAGAGTGCCTCGTATCACCGGTAAGTAACAACTTGTTGGTTAATTTACATAATTTCGAATTACCGAAATAAATGCATGGCAGGATTGGACCCAGCCGGACCTTTGTTCACCCTCAACGACACGGAGACGCGACTGGACACGACAGACGGTGACTTTGTCGATATCATTCACACAAACGGCGGTACATTGTTGCACGACCAGCAAGGCTTTTTACCACCTATCGGGCATATTGACTTTTACCCCAACGGCGGTCAATTTCAACCTGGATGCACAGCGAATCAAATGGAATCGACAGGTAGAAAAGACGAGCTTTAAAAACCCAATCAAAATATGACTTTCATTTTACAGCTGACACCCTATCAAAAAGGTCAATCAAGAGGTGGCTGCGATCACGCACGAGTAATAACTTACTTTGTCGAGTCCATCAACAGTGAAATAGGTTTCCGCGCCGTTGAGTGCGAAAGGCAGGACGATTTTGATGCTGGATTGTGCGCCAATAATCCGTCCGTTCTCATGGGCGACCCAACTCCTCCATCGTAAATACTTACATTTGCATGCAATTTCCCATTAGGGATACACATCCTGTTTTATGGTTTTATTTATAAACAGAGCTCGAGGCGTCTATTATCTTGCGACTAGCGACAAAGCCCCATTTGCTTTAGGATGACGCCCTAAATCGATACAAAAATAATAGCCTCGTTAATTGAATGTATACCTTCCACATTTCGCAACATACTTTCTTGGAAACCTTGTTATAAACTAGTTCAAATCGCTTCTAAATAAAATCATGCCAATTTCTATTATCCCACAATATCAAAATTTTGAAAAAGAAAAAGAGTTATCGTTGTTTTATCAAGTAATGTGAACCAAATAGCCAAGACCAAATAATTATCATGGTCGTCACATATTTTATCGAGCGATCACTATCTAAGAGAATACGCCTCTTGCAACAATCAAACCTCGATTGTACTTGCCTATATGATCAGAGGCAGGCGGATGTTTGTCTTGAATCAGCAGTGCTGCTCCAGTTAGTCCAGATATTTGCAGCTCCCGAGATACGACAACCAAAGATGGGCTTCTTTCAATTGCTGATCGCTTGTTTAGTGCTCGCATTAGCTCCCACTTGGTCCTACGTCATAAGTAAATCAAATAATCTTTTTTTAAACACGATTACTTATGTAATTGAATCATTTTCAATACTTAGAATATGAAGAACCACTGGAAGCACGGGAACCGAACATCACCACGGTTGTCTTCGAGCTATTCACACCGTAAGAAAAAAAAATAGTCAGCCAGCAGTGTTTGATCAGTCACCTTTGATTTTGCATTTCAATTTCAGATTTAATCCGACGCGACCTCAAATTCTCGAGCTCGATAACTTGGAATTACTTCAAAAGTCCTACTTTGATCCGTCATTGCCGACAAAGATCTTTGCCCATGGCTGGAACGGTAGTCCGATGTCGGCGTATTCCACTAGAGATGGTAAATCATTTTTTAAGAGATCAGAATCAGAAATCAAACTAAATTTGATAAAATGCATTTAAAAAGCTTACCTGTATCGAGAGGAATGCAATTTCATAGCAGTTGATTGGTCCGTATTGGCTTCGGGTATCGAATATCCTCTGATTGTTGAACGCGACGTACCCCGAGCAGCGATCCACACAGGGTCAGTAAATCAAAAATCCAATTCTTCCGATTACTTCATCAAACAATTCTGATTGTAAAAATTGCTGGAGTAGAAAGTTCATTGATTTCCTCGTCGAGAATACGCAAACGCCGTTTAGCTCCATTCACTTGATGGGCCATAGCCTCGGGGCTCACGTCGCAGGCGGTGCAGGAGCGGCAGTCACTTTGGGAAGAGTGCCTCGCATCACTGGTTAACACAAAACTGAAATTGCATTGCCCGAAACCGAAATTACTGTAAATTCTCTTGCAGGTCTGGATCCGGCTGGACCGTTTTTCTCACTCAACGACACGGACACGCGACTGGACCCGTCCGACGGTGACTTTGTGGATATCATTCACACAAATGGAGGCACTTTACTGGGCGACGAGCTAGGTTTCTTACCACCAATCGGGCACATTGACTTTTATCCCAACGGTGGCCAATTTCAACCTGGGTGCTCTGAACTTGGATTGACAGGTATACCTAGTAAAAGAAACACCATAAATGGGCTGTCAGCTAGAACATCAGTTTTGTTATTTCACGTTTTTTTAATTGTAGCCCAGGGGAGAGGTGGCTGCGATCACGGACGATCAGTTACTTACTTTACCGAATCTATCCTAAGTGACGTGGGATTCCGAGCTGTTGAATGCGCAACAGAGGAGGATTTTGTGGCTGGACTGTGTGATGATAATCAAGCCGTTTTCATGGGCGATCCAACCCCAACGACGTAAACAAACCAAACTTTTCCTTTAAAAAATGTTGCAATTGTTGCACCATCCGTTTTTCAATCTTTAACGATTTCTGTTTATTATGCAGAGCTCGAGGCATCTATTACCTGAGAACGAGCGACAAACAACCATACGCTTTGGGATAATTTCTACTTTTTACGTTTGGAAAACAATTTTAAAAAATATAATCTTTTGACTAAAACTATATATACCTTATAATGCATTTGTTGACAACTTGTTCAAATCAACCATCAATAAACTAGTTTGAACCCGTCTCGACAACTCGTTCATCAAAGTACTATTTGTACACTGATAAGAATTGCTTTGTCAAGTAATGTGAACCTAATAGTCAAGACCAAATAATTATCATGGTCGTCACATATTTTATCGAGCGATCACTATCTAAGAGAATACGCCTCTTGCAACAATCAAACCTCGATTTTACTTGCCTATATGATCAGCAGCAGAGGCAGGCGAATGTTTGTCTTGAATCAGCAGTGCTGCTCCAGTTAGTCCAGATATTTGCAGCTCCAGAGATACGACAACCAAAGATGGGCTCCTTTCAATTGCTAATCACTTGTTTAGTGCTCGCATTAGCTCCCACTTGGTCCTACGTCATAAGTAAATCAAATAATCTTTTTTAAACACGATTACTTCTGTAATTGAACATTTGTAATACTTAGAATATGAAGAACCGTTAGAAGCACGGGAACCGAACGTCACCACGGTTGTATTCGAGCTATTCACACCGTAAGAAGAAATTGTCATTAGTTAAGCAGTCTGTACCCTTTGACTGTACATTTCAATTTCAGATTCAATCCGACTCGACCTCAAATTCTCGAGCTCGATAACTTGGAATCGCTTCAACAGTCCTACTTTGATCCGTTATTGCCGACAAAGATCTTTGCCCATGGCTGGAACGCTAATCCAAGGTCGGCCTATTCCACAAGAGATGGTAAACCGTTTCCAAAAGATTTGATCATTAAACAAATTCAATTTGATTAAATTGATTTCAAAAAAGCTTACCTGACTCGAGAGGCATGCAATGTCATAGCAGTTGATTGGTCCGTATTGGCTTCGGGTATTGAATATCCTCTGATTGTTGAACGCGACGTACCCCGAGCAGCGATCCACACAGGGTCAGTAAATCAAAAATCCAATTCTTCCGATTACTTCATAAAACAATTCTGATTGTAAAAATTGTCGGAGTAGACAATTCATTGACTTTCTCGTCAAGAATACGGGAACGCCGTTTAGCTCCATTCACTTGATGGGCCATAGCCTCGGGGCTCACGTCGTAGGCGGTGCAGGAGCGGCAGTCACTTTGGGAAGAGTGCCTCGCATCACTGGTTAACACAAAACTGAAATCGTATGAATCGAGACCGAACTTACTGTAAATTCGCTTGCAGGTTTGGATCCGGCTGGGCCTTTTTTCTCACTCAACGACACGACCACGCGATTGGACCCGTCCGACGGTGACTTTGTGGACATCATCCACACAAACGGAGGCACTTTACTGGGCGACGAGCTAGGTTTCTTACCACCAATCGGGCACATTGACTTTTATCCCAACGGCGGTCAATTTCAACCTGGTTGCTCTGCATATTACCTTGGATTGACAGGTACCTAATAAAAGGAGTAAAAGAAACACCATAAATCGATAGTCAGCTACAACTTCAGTTTTGTTATAATACCTTTTTTTTAAACGTAGCCCAGGGGAGAGGTGGTTGCGATCACGGACGATCGGTTACTTACTTTGCCGAATCTATCCTAAGTGACGTGGGATTCCGGGCTGTTGAATGTGCAACAGAGGAGGATTTTGTTGCTGGACTGTGCGATGATAATCAAGCCGTTCTCATGGGCGATCCAACTCCTTCATCGTAAGCAATCCCAAACTGTTCCTTCTTTAAAACATATTGAAAATCATTAGCGCCGTCCGTTTTTCAATCTTTAACGAATTCTTTTTATTGTCCAGAGCTCGAGGCATCTATTACTTGGCGACGAGCGACACATCACCGTTCGCTTTGGGATAATATCTATTTAAGTTTGAAAAACCAGAATAGAATCGTTGACTAAAATTATATACCTTTAAAAATGCATATGTTAGCAACTCAGTTGAAATCAACTACGAATAAACTAGTTTGAACCAGTCTTGACAACTCGTTAATCGAACTACTATTTTTAGATTGATAAGAAATGACTGCCGTCAAAACAAATTGTTTGATCAAAATGTAGAAAATAATACGTCGTTTTTCTTTATTCAAACAAAAATAAAAGATAGTAAACGGCAGACAGACGATTAGGGTGTCTAGAAAGCGATAAGCAGTGTAAAATAGTAAACATTGAATTTTGTTTACGTGTTATAAAGTGAAAAACCACGACCTTATTTCTTACGTTTTGGGAGAGACCACGGGAAAAACATGGCTCCATTCCCGCATTGGTTTATAGCCTGCGCCTTTCTTCTTGGAACAAGTCCCGTTCGATCCTACGTCATGGGTAATTGTCATTCGTTTGTAATACGGGCACGAGTATTCGTGCTATAAATGCTAATTTTAAATCTATTCAGATAGCGATGTATCCGTCCAAGTGCCCGGCTCGTATCTCGCCAATGCCAGTTCGGTCTTTTTCAACCTGTATACGAGGTAATAAAACGAAACGACATTTGCATATTTCGGGAGTAGTACATTCTCTTAGCCCCTACGAAACACGATAGGAATAATCCGTTCGAGCCTGAAATTCTGAGACTTGGCGACTTGGAATCACTCCAACAGTCGAATTACAAATCTTTTCTTCCGACAAAAATGGTTGCCCACGGATATAACGGCGATCCGGGAACTTTTAATTCCACCAAAAATGGTAACCTCTTTTCTTTTTTTCTCCGGCATTGCCAACTGTTAGACCCGCTCTCTAAAAGGACAAAAATTCCCCCCAACACAACAGCGTTCCTTAGGCGTGAGAACTGCAATTTCATCACCATCGATTGGACCGAGTTGGCTTCTGGATTCGACTACCCATTGATTGTTGTTCGCAATATTCCACTGGCCGCATCGGAAATCGGGTACGTAAACATTATCAAGACGCAATATCTAAGTTCTACCAGAACAATATGTTTTTGTTCTATGCACGCGGAACCTACCTTCTTTGTCGGATTGCAGAGCATTTGTCGAATTTCTCTGTGAAAATACCGGTGCGTCGTTGAAATCGTTTCACTTGATTGGATTCAGCTTGGGGGCTCACGTCGCAGGTGGTGCCGGAGCCGCAATAGGTTCGGGAAAAGTATTTCGCATTACAGGTAAGTCTGCAAATGTACACAATGGAAATTCGAGACAAGTGACGACACTCGAGGGATGAGCACCAATGTTTGACTACACTACCTGTGTTATTTAAAGGACTGGATCCGGCCGCCCCTGGGTTCTCCGTTAACGACACAGAAACGCGATTGGATCCGACAGACGGGGACTTTGTTGATATTGTGCACACAAACAGTGGGTCGCTGATTCAAGGTGGGGAGTCCATGATAGAACCCATCGGACATGCAGACTTTTACCCGAACGGAGGCCAACAGCAGCCCGGCTGTCTGTTTACCAAATCAGAAGAAGAAGTAGATTTCCAAGAAGGTAAGCCAGAAATATGTTAAAAAGAAACTTTACCTTTCTCTTCTTTCTTAATCCTAAAAACAAAACAAATAAATATTCAAATCTCTTTTAGCTGAAACGAGAGACTGCAACCATAGTCGGGCGGTGATGTACTTTGACGAATCCATCAACAGTATGATCGGTTTCCAAGCCCTGCAGTGCGATTCTCTCGAAGAATATCAAATGGGATTTTGTGACAGCAACCCCGCAGCTTTGATGGGAGAGCCAACTCCAGTCACGTAAAAAATAAAAAATTCTTTCCCCAAGTTTTTTAATTTGTTGTGATTAAATCAGCCGACGGCTGTTTCTATTTACCGCACTAATGTGCGATTTCTCATTCTATTTCTCATGTATAGAACCCGAGGCATCTTCTACTTGATAACGAACGATGTGGAACCGTTTGCCATGGGGTAGAAGAATCCCATCCGTTGCACAAGTCCGTGCGTTGCGGGAGATAAACGTACCGTACCAAACGTCCCAAAACACAAACTGTTACAACAGAACACAAAAAGAAAGGAGAGCGAGAGAGAAAACGACTGGGAGAATAAATCAAATAAACAGTTAGGTACATGTCAAAAAAGGAAAGAGTTTGCTTCACTCATTTTTTTTTGGTACCTTTGACGAGAGTTGTACGTACGTATACATCTGGATTTTCGTTGACGGCTTGACCCGATCTTAATTCCAACTATGACGCAAGTCTCGTGGGATTTCCTAAAATTTCTCGAGTCACGCACGCGATTTTCTTTTCTTTTTTTGCAACTGGCCTCGATTGGCATTTTTATTTATGGACACTTTTGAAGATGGAAAAAAAAAAACATCAAGTGGCAGAAAAATCGTGACACGTTTCAAGAGAGAGGAAAGAACTGTCGCACTCGAATAGATTGCATAGTCATTTCGTCAATTTGTTAAAAAACACGATCATAAAAAAATGAACGGGTCTGTAAAGATTTTCTTTTAAAAATAGAGAGTGCGGAGAGCAGTCGTCGACATGGCAAAACGGGAGCCCTGAATGGATTCGGAAAAAAAACGAACACTTCACTTGCGGGAGAAAGAAAAGATGAGTAGAAAAAAAAAAGTAGCAAACGAAACGCAGACGTGCGCAAACGGCCCCCCACTACGTCACCGAATGCTTTCTGCTCGGATGACAGCGGTGAAAGAAAAAAAAAAAGATAAAAATAGGAAAAAAAGAAGAGAGATTACTAACATGGTCAATGACTAGAATAACAAAATGCGTGAATGTGTGAAAGTGTAAACGGGAAAAAAAATGAAATAATAGGAAAAAAAAGGGGAAAAAAAACCGTTCGTCGTCTCTCCTCTCATGGGCTGCGTTAGTCCAGCGAGTAAGGCCGAAAGGACCGCGTCCTTAGATAATACAACCCGGAAGCACTGAATAAGGGCATCATAAATAAATAGTACCGAAACAAGAGAATTAAGGCAAACGGACTTGCGTAAAATAATAATAATAAAAAAACTTGTTTCATTTGATTCGAAAGAATCGAATTACCTTGTTGTGAGATATTCACCCATGTAGACACATTTCGTCGTGGAATTGGTGCTGCAATTACCGCAACTTCCCTTCAAAAATTCTTTGTACGACGAGCAAGGTACTGCAGCGAAAGCGTATGGCTGGACGATCGATTCCACAAAGTACTGCCTGGATCGCACGTGACTGCATTTGTCTATCAAATCCCATCATTAATCACCGACATTTTTCGCACGCAATCCCAAATTAACTTTTTGACGGAAGGGAATATATCCTCACTTGTTTGAAAAGAGAAACCGATACAACCAGGCATCCGGGAGCCACCGTTGGGATAGAAATCGGCGTGTCCCAAAGGCGTTTCAATGCCGACCGCATTACTGAGGCCGGTGCGAGCGTTCGTGTGAATGACGTCGACAAATTTGGCGTCCGACTTGGTCAACCGACGTCGGGCATTAGGCCCATCGAATCCAGGGTACGCCGGATCAAACGCTGAATAACAAAACAAACAAAAAAGATGGCAATAAAGCAAAACAAAAAGAATAAAGAAACCTCTTGTGATTGTCGGCAAGACATCACGACGCACTGAAGATCGTGACCGCGACAAATGTTTATGAAATGCGTGAGGGTAAACAAAAGGAAATTGATATCAATCAAAAAGAAGAAAACAGGGCGGATAGACGAGTACGTAGTATGCGGAAATTGGAGTGCAGAGAGAATGGCGGTCGAACCGCAAATACAGAAAGAAATAAAATCGTGAAAAACTATGTACCAGTTATTCGCGGCAGTGTACCGACTTTGAGACTTGCTCCAGCCCATCCGGCAGCGTGAGCACCCAGACTGAATCCCAGCAAGTGAATGTAGTTGATGGGCGTCCCTTCTTTAACGAGGAAATCCACCAGACCGGCAGCTGCTTTGCCAACGTCACGTGTGTTAGTTGCTGCAGAGTTGTAGAACGGAGCTCGGGCCAATTCACTCCAATCCACCCCAATGACGTTGTAGTCCCCAACTGACAGGTACGCTGTGACGACCCATTAAAATAAAAAGCCATCAGGAAAATGTTGCCTTCTGCATACGAAATGCGGCGCTTCACATCCGACAAGATCTGACACAAGATGAAAAGAAGATTTTTTGGTTTGAAATACCGTTGCGCGTCTGGATGACAAACTCCGACACAACGTCGTTAGTAAACCCGTGGAAGAGTATCTTGGTGTACCTGGCCGGCGAATAAGTGGACAGTTGGAGGAGCCGAGGCTCGTCGACAAAGAGCTCGCGGGCCACGTGTGCATTTTGTCTGTTGGCGATAAGAAAAAAACCAAAAAAATTCATCAGTCGGTCAAGCGGAAAAGGTCAATTCAGTTTCTTCCTTTTCCGTCCATCAACCTTGACCTTCCACTCTTGATCTGATAGTGTGAAGAGAAGAAGCAGCCGAAGGATACACTATTACGTCTTTCAATCTGATATCAAATTTACCTGGTCCAGAGGAAAAAGCGAATGTTGCGTCGAGTGAGTGAGGGTCGAAGATCCATTGATGGGTCATCCATCACGGCAGGATAATAGACCCAGCCATCAGAATCAGGAACGAAAAAAATGCTGGTAGCTGGGTTGACTTGGCCACGTAACGCTAAAACTGTTTCAAAGATTCAAAGCGTTACGGCACACGTCACTTATTCAAAAGATTTGGGAGGGAAACTAAAGGGAAATTTGTTTTTCTTGGCAGGGAAAGTGAAACTTTGTGAAAGAAAAGACAAGGGCATACGCAATTTACTGCGAATGTCTGGGTCAGATCCCATTTATAGTACAGTTGAATAATAGTCGTAACTCTCTCGCCATATGTGGTATCTAATGGCAAAACCATTACACATTTCTCTGCTTTGGGCCAGACTGTCGGGACAATAAGGGCTTGGCAAATTCCGTTGGCTGGGTCAGGGGCATTGGATAGTAAAAAGACGGTTTTACTCGAACCCTATGCCGCTTTCCAATCACGTTTGCTTCTTCTCTCTTTTTATCCATTCATACTTCTTGTAGCTGACCACTTGGATACAGTAGGGGAACTTGAAATCAATAGGCAACGTTTAAAAAGCAGCATGATTGGAAAGCGACATGCGAATGTCGAAATATGTTTCGCCTTAACAGGACATACGAATGGTGATCTCAACGATCTCTCTCTAAATCAGCAATTTAAATGACTCCCGCTGTGCCATTTACCTGTATACTGTGGAGTATGGAAGCTGCACCAGAGAGGTTGAGGCAATAAAAAAAAAGGGGGGGTTCAAAGAAAAGAAGAGGACAACGTTTAAAAATAGTAATTAGAAAAATAAAACTTACAAGTAACCTGTAATCCGGACCATATGGCCCAAATAAATCCGAGTAGAACCATTCACAGAGCAACGAAGAATCGCCGTACACAGGTACACACACACACCCAAGAAAGCCGTCGAATAATCCGATACATATATAAAAAGTGATGAGAGGACGTCCTTGTCGTTCTTGGGGATATAGGGTGTAGGGTGAGAGAAAGAGCGGAGGGCATCAACCAGATGAACCGGTGAGCTTCCCTCTCTTTCGATGATTTTTCTTCAGCTGTTTCGATACACGGCCATCGAGAACGACTGGCGAGACAAGACTGAACCTCTAACACACGGCCCGCTCTTTTCTCTCCGTACCTAGGCAGTAGTCGAGTGGCCTCAGGTGGGCACGCATCCACACTAGCGGCTCTTTTTCCCTAGTCCTCCCAACCAGAACTCACTCGGCACCTTCCTGCGTGCCGTTAAAACGACGCGTAATGAAGAGGGAGCAAAAAACACTAAAAACCTATTTAAAAAGAAAAAGATCGCCATCCGTTATCAGTTGATCACGGTGGCGTCTAGCGTTGGCTGAAACCAGACACCATACAGTTACGTCATTGGTTTGATTAAAACAATTTCAAATGTCAGAATGAATTGGCTGGTCCACAAATAAATGACTACCACGTTTTTTCTCTTTTTAACAGTTACTTTCTCCTCTTCTCAAATCGTCTCCATAAGTCATCTTGTCACGGTATTTTGCACAGTATTCGACTAGTGCGCGTGTTTCTTTCGCCGTACATAAAGAAAGAAGAAAAAAAAACTCACCTTGAGAAGTAGTTTTGGCGTCAGGTGCGTGCACTTCTTCGTACGTAATTCCCCTCATGCTAGAAATGCATTCAAAAACCATCTGTCTGGGGTTGGATAAGAAATAAAAAGAGTGAGAGAAGAACACCAGAACAAACGACCAAAATGGGAATAACTGTTTTCTTCTCTTTTTTTTTTTTGTCAATAACGGTCCAATCTAAAAGGAACCGCCTCCCTCTCATGGGTCTTCATTCCAAACAAGTTTCAAATTTTGAAATCGACAGACCTTTTGACAAATCACTTGGGAATCACAAATCTAGAAAAAGGAGAATCATTAAGGTCAAGGTTTAGATGATTTGACCCAAATGGAAAACATTTGAAATAAATACAGGTTTTTTCGTATTTTTTTTTTCTGATACTTGTTTTTTTCTTTTTCTCTATTACAGAAGCTAAATTCGGAAGGTGAAGAAATTCCATAACATGTTTAGTTTGTTTCATAAGAGTGCGGGGTTTTCAAGATGCGTAGAAACATTAGGAATCTGAATGGGGTTGGAATCAAATTCCAAAAATGGTCCTACACATAATAATACAAGAATTGCATATTTCAATTTTTCGTAAAGGAAATAAGAAATGTACAATTGCTGTTCGAGTTTTAATATTAGATATATGTGCAGCATCGGGAGATACCTTACAACGCCAACATTCATTTCAAATGGCTCGCGTCTGAATGATCGGCATCGTATTTTAGGTTTCTCCGGCGAACACGATCGCGATGCGATGGATCGAGAATAGGGGCTAGAATGGCAGCAGTAGAGTCAATTCTTTCCCGGAATCGGTCTGCATCACGAGCAAACCTCTCCCAATCCCCTTTACGGGCAGCTCGATGAGCGTGGGTCCAGGTGAGCATTGGACGGATGCGAGTGAGTTTGCTATCGACAGGGAAATGAACCTATAATCGAATAAAGAATTTAATAGAAGAGCAACAAATCAACAGACATCTTCCAAGTACCTGCTTGGATCGACTGGTTTTCCGAATTCCGTCCGTTTCGTCGACAGCTGTCGACAAATTTCGATCCCATCTGCGATTAGCATCCTGGATACGCTCCTCAGACAGTTTGCGTTCTCTGGCTTCCTCCTCATCGTCAAAAACGTACCCGCTTCCGCAAGAGATCAACACACCATCACTCTCGTCGCTGTCGTAGTCGTCCAAGGCAGCAGCAGGCACTGGGGGCGTCTGACTAACGGGTGACGAAATTGGAGATAGTGAATCACCGTTCCATTTAAAGTCACTAATAACTTCGCCGTTTTCGCTTTGGAAATCCTCGACGCAGTCCCAATCTGAGTCAGATTCATCAGAATCGTCGCTGTCGCCAACACAAACCACAATGTTTCTCAGCCATGGATTAGATAAGAGCACATCTTGATTCGCTTCCGGACTCACACTAGCCCAACTGCTTTCCGAGCTTTCACTAACGGTCCGGCAAGGGGCAGGACTCAGTTGATTTTCTTGCTGATTCGGCATAGTAGGTGATGAAACAGATACGGCTTGCGTCACTGCGGGGGACGATATCACTACGTTTGGTGGTAGATATTCACTTTTACTTGGCGATGTTTTCGTTTTCGCACAACTATTAGGAATAGTCACTGTCTGTTTCTGACAATACTTTTCACCAAATAGTTTAGTTTGAGTATGATTAGATGATTTGACATTAGGTATCACTGTGTCCATTAAACTTTCAAACATATCCTTGAAATTAAACGATATACATATACTTTTTTGTTCACAACTTTTGCTGCCAACAAAACCGCCAACAACAAAAGGTGGAGCCTGAAAGAGCTTTGTACCAGGATCCAATCCTTTTTTCACATGAAATGTTAAGTCATCAAACCCATAGTTGTTTAGAGACAACATTCTGTTAGGCCTACTGGAGGCTGATTTCACACATCCATTGAATGATGGAACCCTGAAACGGGCATCAGGGCCTCTAATGTAATCCATGGAAATATCTACAGCAGAGTATTTCATAAGAAAATGAAACCTGATAAAAAACAAATAATTGGACATACCTTATCAATTTAATGGAAGGTTTTGTTTTGTCCCAAAATAGTGCTGTACTTCTGAGAATGCCACGGTTCCACAGCAACAAATACATCAACAATCAAGTCTTTGCAGAAATAACCACAATCAACAAGGTGAGACATGGAAACGGAAGCCAATTTTTTGTCCGCAATTGGTATGATAACGTTCGAAACTTTCTGTGATACAGCCATTCCTTTTTGAAATGTCGATGAATGTCGATTGAAAAACGTTAAATCACAAAAACCAGGATTTGTATTCCGATTTTAAATTGTTGATTGGTCGAACCAGATTCTCTGAATAATTTTAAAAGTGGGTACGATTGGGAAGAACACTAATTTGTATCAAGGAAATCTTTCTGATAGCGTGCTATGATGTTACTCTTTGAATGCTAGAAAATGTCTGTACTCTGTAGTGTCGGCCATGATGGATTTGGAATGGAAGCCCTTGAAGGAAAGTTGCTGTTTAGCATCATGACGTCAAAACAATTGCATAAGCCAATTCCTATTGGTGGATTTTTCCAGTTATAGTTCAAACAAGGGACCTTGTAGTTTTCCGAATGTAACACGCACAAAATATCATGCAACAAGCGACAATTCGAAATTTCTTGATCTGATGTCAGAATGCTTCGTCATTAATGTATACCAACAATGAATCGACAATTTGTTGACATTTTTTTAATGAATTTGCGTTGACCAATCGGGATCTTCCAGCATGAAATTCGTTATATTCCAGGGGTTTTTATCTCTATAATTTGTTTTCCACAACAATTCACGATAAGCGTGATAAAGTCAACAAACGGTGAACGTGCCA
The DNA here is from genome assembly GCF_021234035.1 of Daphnia pulicaria. Lineage (NCBI taxonomy): Eukaryota > Metazoa > Arthropoda > Branchiopoda > Diplostraca > Daphniidae > Daphnia > Daphnia pulicaria. The sequence goes on from NC_060913.1 coordinate 12,439,273, forward strand.
GGTGACACGTAGAAATGAACTCATTAGAACCCATGTGTTACTTACGTAAACAGACGACAATTCAAATAAAAAAGGCACTGCTAGTTGTCACGGAACAATTGCGTTGTATTTAGTTGTTCCATAAGCTGAAAAGTTAGACATATCAAATTATAGTTGTGTAGCACATTTGGGTGTAGTTTTGACTAGCGAGTATTCAAGGAAAGTTTTATTTTGTCCTGAAATGCACAAGATTTAGTTGGTTTCTTTTAAGTCGAGTGGAACAATGAGGTCAACAAATCGATTTACCGCTGAGCTGAGGGGGTGCGAGCACCTTTTCCTGTAAGGCGCGCACTGGTCGCCGACCGAGATTTCATTTTCGCTGATTTAGGACGAACAGGATCAGATAAGCCAATGATGTCGTCATATGAGAGATACACGTAACTGAGATCCAGTTCAGGTCTCTGTGGATTGCCAAATTCATTAGTGAAATCAGATCGCTAAGCTCGGTAATAAGAAGACGTACGTAGGTGGAGCGGGCAGATCGTCGAGGAGAATTGTACTGGTTGATGTTATTTCCAGCATAGGCCACGCCTCTCAGTTGCCATTCACCGTACTCTTCACTCCAGTTTACATGTTGTTCGATGATTTGCTAATGACAACATTGCAATTTCATTGACAACTTACAAGAGTTTGATTACAAAATGTGAGGAATACCTGATACGCAGCCGGGATGTATTCGTCGACGAGCAAAGTAGAAAGCTTTAATTCTTTAGAGAGCTGTCGTACACCCTCGAGGAGTTGTTCCATTTGTGTCTGATGTTCCTGCCTCATATCTTCAATCTCGCTCTTGGACGAGTGAAGTAGCGTCCAGACTTTGCGCAGTTTTCTCGTCTTACCCTGCACCTCTTCTTGCAACGAGCTGTAACGCTCTTCCATATCTATCCGCTCGGCTTCTTTCTCTTGCAACTGTTGGCGCAGCAAATCTTCTTTGGCCTTTCGTTTCTCCAGCTCTTTTCTCGCATCCTCTAGCAAACTGGCCTGTTGTTCCACCCTGTCAAGCAAATTCTCACCTCCTACGATGACTTTGCTTTCAAGTGAAGCTAGTTTCTGTCTCAGACGCATTTCTTCTTCCCTGTTTGACACAGATATTGAACAGGGGATTTATTTGAAATTCTATGACGCTGAAACTTACGCAGCAGTCTGCAATTCTTTCTCTTGTTCCGCCAAAGTTTGGGCCACTTTTTTGCGCTCCTCCTCCGCTAGTTGGCTACTTTCCATAACCATTCTTCGCTCCTCATCAATCTTGGCCTGTAAATAATGAATTCTCAGTTGCCAAATATTTATCAGATAGACGATAGGATTACTTTGATGGCAGCTCGTTCACTCTCCGTCCGCGGTTTTCGTTTCTTATCTTTGCGCAGCTCGTAGTTTTCTTCGCCACTTTCGTCCGAACTGGCACTACCAACTGTACGGATTAGATAAGATTACGTCAACAAACAATAATTCTCATTTAAATATTCAAACCTTCTTCCAACTGTCTACGAAGCTCTTCAATCTCTCTTTGGAATTGCTTGAGCAACGCATCCTTAGGATCCTCGTTGATACGAGCTTTGTTTTTGATATTTTTTGCTCGGCTTGCGTAACGAAGTGTGTTCAAAGTTTCATCAAAGTTGAAAGATGCGGGTCCGATATTTGCGCACTATCTCCAACAAGTGCCAAGGTGTCAAATGATTAAACTTAGAAAACGTGTTGAGGATTCACGTTTTATACCATGAGGGTTTTGGCGTTTCCACCTAGAGAATCTTGCAACAGCCTAGTTAGCTTGGAATTGCGGTATGGAACGTGAGAGGCCTTGCCATCAGCCAAAGATGAAATTACATTTCCCAATGTAGATAATGACCAATTGATCTTGGATGCTTCTCGAAGTCGAAGACCTGAAGCTCCACTTTTGGTCTGTCGTTCACTTCCAGCCAAGTCCACCTTTCAAGACAAAATAATCGTAAATTCTTCTCAACCGATGAACAAAAGATGATGCGTTACAAACCAGATTAAGTCGCCCGACATGAAGAGTGCTGTTTCCATCTATTCCTTTCTCGCTGCACTCGACGGCAACAGTGAAAATGGCGTGAGAACGCGATGAATGGATGTTCATTTGGGTAGCACCCACCGATCCTGATAGTTTCGATCAAAGTTACAGATTACCACATATTCAATGTAAATATAAAAGGAAGCATCTTACTATTTTTGTTGCCCATCGTCATTATACGCTCCATGTCTTCGGCGTTATTCACAACATAAGTAGACAGATCTTTGACATAGACGCCAACGTCGGGCCTTTCTTTGATTTCCAGATGGACATTTTGGTTCTTGCTCAGTAAATCCCTGACTTCTTCATTGTAGATTTCAAGGTAAGAGACACGAACTAAGAACCTGCGGAAAATTCCAGCCAATTCATAAAATTAAAAGTTCTGATTATTTAATTGAGCTATCTACTACACACTTTTTTCTTTCTGATTCTTTGGCTATATGGCCAAAGATGTGTGCAAATGAATTTGGAATGATTCCCCTCAGTTCAGGGGCTTGAGGGTTGCCCTCCATGGTGAATGTTTTGCCTGTCCCAGTTTGCCCGTAGGCAAATATTGTGCCATTATATCCTTCCAGAACATTCTGAACTAGAGGTCTTGCAGCATGGTTGTAGACTTCCATCTGGGATTGAAATGTTGTAGTAAGAACATTGTTTAAGTCTAAAAAAAGAACCAACAATACCTGAGAAGATTCTTGTCCGAATACAGAATCAAACACAAAGCTTCTGTCCACATCATTGTACGATTGACCAGTCCCATTAGCACCATTATTTTGGGCTCGAAGAATAATAGTATTATTAACTGAATCAACTTTGACGACGGTTTTGTAACCGGCAGTCTTCTCAGTTTCGCTCAGTGGTCTCACTCTGACCACAACTTTGACATTTTCGGATATAGAGCTGGTGTCCATCATTTACCAGCACATGAAAATAACTGGCAATTCTCAAATGAGATCTATATGAGATCAAACCCCACCCTTTTAGATCACTGGTAATAAATTGAGAATCGCATGTTTCTACCAGATTCTAGCAGAAGACAAATTAATCGATACTGTTGACGTTGCGTTGCTATGGGAGATTCAGAAGTAATTGATCGGTGCCGCCATCTGACAGCGAAATATTGTGGCAATTCTGCGGGAATGAAATCGTTCAATCACGAACGCTGGATGTCGTCTCGGAGGAAATAAAGGAACGACAATGTCGTCGTATATATTCTTTCACCTGAAATCACGGTCAGCACAAATCGCCTTTGGGGCTGATGGTTCAATACGACGTTGCTGGGGTAGGAAATCTTGTCAAATGAGTTCCCTGGCGTCCCCCTTTCCAAGTCAAACGAGTGAGTACATTAGCCGTTTAATAATACGAGAGAATCTCTTGAATCAACATTGAAGGGAAAACGGATATCGTTTATTGCACCTCGAGGGGGTTGGACGATGAGCACGAGCTGGGAAGTAATGTCAACACAATAATGCACACTGTAGACTCTCTAATATGTTTTCTCGATCGTCGTCGTCATCGCGGGACGGAAGAAGAAACAAGTCGAACCGTTGATTGGTTATGTACATGTTGTGTGTGTTCACAGTACAGTTTCGGTCACGGGAATATGTCGTCTATTCATTATATTGACTAAAAGTTGTGCACATGTGTAATAATAAAGCTTATAGCTTCTTCCTTCATCGCCCGTGTATTACAATTATCTTTTTTAGGGGTCCCTGTTGTTGCCTGCGTGAGCCTCTTTGGTTCACCAGGTGACTGCCGTTTCCCGGGTGCTGTTCATGAGGTGGAAAAAAGCGTTGTTTGGGGGGGGGGGGGGGGGGGGGGCTCCGCCAAACTTCACGAGAAATGAGCGGAGAGATACGAACGTGAACGCTGGAAGATGGGAAAAGCGGTTATCGGGATTGGAGAATAAAAGCGGCAGAGTCGATTCACGGTCGACCAACAGTGGCAGCTGCACATCAAAGAACAAGTCTGCGCTCCTGCTGCTGCTGCGAGGATCCATCGAGCTATAGGATGTACACATCAGAGCAATATAGATCAGTTTGACACGCGTGAATGCAGCCACTCTAGTAACTCGTCCATCTCACCGAAAACTGCTGCGGGAGTGGAGGAGCATTTATTGCCTCCCCCCCTCCGCACTTTTTCTCAACAGCCCCCCCCCCCCCCCCCAAAAAAAAAAAAAAAGTCTCGAGTGTGTTCCAGTCAATTTCACTGTTGCCACACCCTCTTTTTCCATTTGAAAAATATTTAAAAAAAGCTAGCCAAAGCCAGTACATGTGTGTGTGTGTGTACTAGAAGCGCGTGTCAGCGTGTATAATCGAGGGCGGGGTCCTGCCGGCAGTGGAACGCCGTAGTCGCCATCGTCTTTTTGTCAAATCTTTTCATCTTTTTCTTCTTTGCGTTTCTGAACGAGTCATCAAGTTGTCGGCCGATATGGCGGAGAGGGAGAGAGAGACAAGAGGCTGGCGCAGAGATAAAGGGGGGGGGGGGGGAGGAAAAAGTCTAAAAAGTTCTAGAGAGAGCCAATTCTTTTCGACTCTATTGGTTGGGAAAGCCGATCGATCCCGGTCGGGACTGTTTGTATGCGAAGCGGGAGCGGGATGAGAGCTGTCAGCAAATATTCGGAAAACGAGTTGGAGACGATTTTGAATGCCGAGCTTCTTCTTCTTCGTATTGAACTGCCGGAGAGCAAACAAAAGGGGGGTGGGCGGAGGCAGCAGCAGCAGCAGCTGAGATTTCATCACTGTTGATCACTGGTCGCGGGTGCCTGGGCGCTAGGGACCATGTCAATATTGGAACGGCAACGAAACCCGAGAAGAAGATGTTCGGGATCCTCTGGTGCTCATTCAAGAATATCTCGTCTAATCCCCCCCTTCTTTTTTGTTTCTCTCACTGTCGGGAGTTTCTATTGGCGCATATAGGCCTTTAAGGCTGCTGGTCTGGTGTGCCGTTTCCAAAGCGACGGCCGGATGCAAATGTATCTAAGCTGCAGCTTTCGGCGATAACAACACTTTGGCAGCACACGAAGGGCGCAAGCGGGAGAAAGTAGTACCGAAAAATGTTGAAACTTATGTAACGTTGAGTTTTTATCTTTTTTCGGTCTCTTTTAAATCCTGGGCGTTTTGGCGGTCTATCCTCCGGAATATTATGTACATACTATAGCTCCTCCAGCCTCGGCAACATCACGGACTTCCACTGGATGTGGACACACTGGAGCAGCAGCAGCCCTGGTGGTGGAGAATCGTGCCTAGCTTGCGCCATAAAGGCTCTATCCGTCCCTGCCGAAAGACACATAATAGAAGCTCGCCGAGAGAGAGAGAGAGTAATATAAATATGGATATTTATATAGAGCTTTTGCTGTGTGTACACAGACACACAACATCGATGGAATAGAGCGCGGAAGAGAGATATAAATGCTAGGCGGAGCGTATAGGTTCTATGTGACGGCAACTGGATATATATTGCCTCATTGAGTTTCAACAATCGCTGCTGCTGGATGATGGCTGAGCTGCTGCCGTCTTTATTATTATTATTGTTCTTTTCACCGACGACTTTTTTCTATTTCCAGTCTCGATTGTTGCAGCGGCCCTGGGAAGAGCAGGAGGAAAAGAGCTAGAAAGTATATAGTAGATCACTGAGAGACTCTGAGGTATAATAAACACATATACTTACACACAGAGTGGCCTGGTCCCCCACCATTTGCATAGGCGTAGTCTTGCGGGACGATAATGGGCACAAAAAGCAAAGGCGCCGTTAAATCCCCCGTTGAATTGAGCCTCTCTGGCTGCAACATATTCCTTCGATTCTGTACGTGTGTATATTTGGGAGGCAAAATTCACCTATTCAGGAATCAAAATGGAGGAATAAGAATTTACAATCCGCTGCTTTTTATCTCTCCATTTTCCATTGTGCTCCTCATCTTTTTCCTTTTTCCTATCGCAGGATTTTCGGTCACTGATGACTGGATCCATTAAAAAAGGATTTCAATCCCGCACGCTTTCCGTTCGTTTTCATCGCCGATTTTTTTTTTCTTCTTTGCAGGTTCCATCTGAACGCAGAGATTAGACGAGAAGAAAAGCTCCTGCTGCTGAAAAAGAAGAAAAAAGTTAAGGACGTTCGACACCCTCAGCTCCTATAATCCTGCAGGAAAAAAGGGGAGTCATTCAAAAACGCCATCCACGTCTTTAGAGATCCTTATGAATATAATCCCCCCCAAATACTGGCATCAAACTTAAACGACCAGCAGAAAAAAGATATTAAAGAGGATGACCATCTAAATTTCATTTCGTTTGGGAGAAATAACAAATTCCGCACATTTGAGCTGAGGCAACGCCTTATTTGAAAAAAGAAAATCGTCAATCACCAAATTGACATTGGCATTGGGGCGATAACATGAGAAAGAATTTCTAAGTGTAGAGCGTGAAGAGAAAACGAGAGGGGTTGTATATACCATCCGGGCCCAGCAAAAGGCTTTTTGATTGCTAGCGCAATCCATCAGCCGGGCAGCACAGCGCATCCAATCGGGCGGCACATATCACGGCTGATTCCATCGGTGGGTTATGCGGGGTCCACCAGCACATCCTTTAGAGCACTAAAGCGAGGGGTAGGGTTGGGGTGGGGGGGTTATACACATGACCAAAATACACAACAAAAAAATAATAAAAATTCAAAAAATAGAAGAAGGAAAAGGAAAAAAATCAGATCCGTTGGATGGCGGTAAGGTTCTCGCTGGATCTGTGTGTGTGGGTGTGTGAAAGATGGATCGTCTAACCAAGTGGAAAGTCTGATAGAAGAAGAAGAAGAAGAAGGGGGGAGAGGAAATAATCCTAGTCTATATCTCGGCCGACGGCCAGCAGCAGAAGAAGAAGAAGAAGAAGCTCGGAGCCAATAGTCTTCCCTCCCATCACAAACTGACGTCATCTCCCGAAATCATTCCCAATCGCAAACTATTGATTTCCCGCTTAACATCAATCAACCTGACCGATATTGCTCAATTAAATTCGATAGACTAAATTATAAATATAATGAATGAACGTCGATCAAAATCGATGGCAAACACAAACACAATGAGATTTTCATCCGTTTCGACGATTGCTGCGGATGCCGCCATTTCCGGATGTCCGGAACGACATCCACGCAGTAAGTCCTTGACAGAGGATGGATGCGGATCCAAAAGCGAATCATATCAACTGTACACGCACACGAACCGGCAGCACAGCAGACGAGAGAGTATGTACATAGTAGAGCAGCACTTGACTGGCTTTTGATTCGGATTGAATTTTGACGTTAGCGCGCGGGATTGAAAGGGGCCGGGCCGTCAGATCTTCTTCCTAGCTCAGAGTGTCGTCTAGCCATCGCCCTCCCAAAAAAGGCGAGAGCAGAGTAAATAGTAAACACACAGTCAATAGAGGCAGCCAGCCCGTTTCTCATTTCCGATCAATTAATTCAACGAAGAATCTAGGATAGCGCTAGATGAGTGCCGAGTGGAGCGAAAGCTTTGCACGATCCTTTTGGCTATTGGTGGGGGTGGGGGGTAACTTTGTGTGTAGTGGAAGAAGAAGTTGTTTTTCTTCTTCTTCTTTCTAACTCACCAGAAAGAAACTCTTTTGTGTGTATATGTCTGTTTCTCGTCAGCCAAAGTCGCCCCGGTTGAACGAGGAGGGCGGGGGCGACTGTCGCCTCCTTAATTGCTTTCTCTTAGCTCCTTCTTCCATCTTACGAGTCTCTCCCAACAACAACGATCGGAAATATCAACCCGACGACGCCGTTGCTCACTCTCGGTTGGTTTATATTCAAAAACCGGGCAGCAATTCATCACTCCCCCCTCCCACAATCTTCCATTGTAGCTGCTGGGAAGAGAAAAACAAACGCACACAAGATAAGAAAATCTCTGCGACTGGTCGTGTGTCGTGTGCGGGAGCGATGCCAAGTTCTGCGCCACTCTTATTTTCTTCCTTTTTATCTGTTTTATCTTTCCAGTTTTGATAAACAAGATTCATCTCTTCGCAGCATGGCTTCTTCTTCTTCTTTTTACAAGGAGCAAGGACCCGAAAGGAGTGATGAATACGCAAGAGAATCCGAGCCGTCGTCAGCATCATCACACACACACAGCCCTCAGTCTAGTGAGTAGTATTGATTGCGCGCAACACAACTCTGAAAGAAAGTCCGCAGCATATCAACCCCCCCCCCTTGTAGTAATAGTAGTCGTCGAGACGATCCTGTGTGTGTTGGCTCTTTTTTCGGCCGTCCCATTATTCTCCGCACTTGTAACATGGGGGTGTCCTTCCTTTTTTTGAATTTTTCTGCTGAGCTTGTCGTGACAAAAAACATCGTGAAACAGCGTTTTCATTTGTTACGCACCGAGTGCTGATGATGAAGCGCTTAAAAAGATCGCCTTTTGTTTTTTTTTGTCTGACCTTATGGGCTTGTAGTTGACAAGGAAATCTATTCATGGAACGTATTACAATAAAGAATTGGTAAAATATTAGCCTATTGATGAAAAATGTTGTTTCGGTGTGTGTACGGTGGTGATAAGAAAGCCATCGTTCAACTCCGTTGAAGAAAAAAAATGAAATATTAAAAAAGGTGGACATGTTTTTCTTTCCTTTAGACTAGTGCATAGACATGTTGCTCACGTCTGTGCAATACATCTAATTGAATTCCGTCGGCGGGAAATATAATAATACATCACATATCGACTACAACAGAAAAAAGAAAGAAGAAGAAGAAGCGTGCCGGGTTATACTCCTCGACGTGACTGCATACATCAGACTCCCTGACACGCCTTTTTCTCCTGCCCCCCCCCCCCTTGTCTTTATGTTCCGCGTTACATCATTTAAGCTACCGGGAAACACACAGCCAAAAAAAAAAAAAAATGTCGCCTGAAAGGGCTGAGTCATACACCATGCCCTCAGCGCATCATCATCACTCCATCTCAATCAACGACATTACATTTTACCGCTGGCGGGAAACAATCTCTTTTTTGAAATGTAGACGATTGAAGGAAATCTTACAGAAAAAAGAAAGAAACGCAATCAATTCGAGCGCTCCGTCGAAAAACGCTGATAAAAGGAGAAAAAGCGTCCGACCAAGAACAAAGAATTTCATTTCATCGGGAATAAACTCCTACGCACCGGATGACATGAATTTTTGATGGGTCAACATCACCAGGTAATTCACTCAATTATCTTGTGATGACATTTGACCTGTTTGGACGATGGCGACGTTGACAAGAAAGGACACATTTCACGGGTTCGTTGTCCATCTCATCAGAAACACTATAGGAATATTAGAAAAGTTGGTCGAAAATGTTTCCAGGCTCGTGTTGAAAAGGGTCAGAAAGGCTTTGGCTGATGATCGGTGGTGTCCTAAACCAGCCATCAGCCAAAGCTTTTTGCGTCGAGAGAGAAGACGACACACAAAATAAAGAAGAAATCGATGGCGTATATAAAACAAAAAATAGGAGAAGAGAGAAAAAACCAACCCGGCTATAAATAGAGTTGTTGTGCTGGGTATTTTGTGTTTTATTCGGTTTGAATTGTTATTGAGCGCTCGCGCTCTATTGCACTCGGCTGATCGATTAGACCACCTCAGCGCCACCAGCAGATAATAAACACACGGGCCGTCCTCTATAACAGATGAAGAGTTCAAAGAGTTCATCTCCACACAATCAACATAATTAAAAAAAACAAAATGACCAAGTTGATGATTACACAAGATGAACATAATGGTCGAATATGATTGCCATGTCGAAACAATAAAAATAAAAACTTGCTGGCCGGGCGGAGGATCGTATGGAACTCTGACAAAAGAGTGGCACAGCCACAAAAAAGAATCAAAGAAGATTAGTTTCCGGTCGCCATGTCGTCATCACAAACCGAACCCATGGCGACGTTCTACACCCCCTCCCGGCCGATGAGCCTTTTTGTTATTTGCGCCCGGGGTCGTTCCGTCCGTCTCCCTCCCCCACCAAAAACGTACTACTGACGTGATGCGTATAGCGATAAACATCATAATAATCTAAATATCTATGGCAATAGAGGCAGTGAAATAATTCCCTTGATTCGATTAATTTCAACACTAAATCAAATTCAATCCCCCACCCAAAAGTCGAGTGTTTTATTTTGTTACAAGGGCCGGCGACAGGGCGCAAAGTTTCGCACAGCTCATAAAGCTTTCAATTGCTAACGACATCATGTGTACTACTAGCTGCTAGTAGGATATAGAATTGTCCCAGTTGAGTAGTGTGAGACATGCCACGCTCGGTGCCTCCCTAATATTCTCCGTCCGTCTGTCCCGCTCACTTGGGCGGCAAAAAGGAGCTGGACACTTTATTCTCTGTCCGTCTCTCATCTCTCCCTCTATATAATGTTAGCCGTCGTTCCATTTCATCGCAGAGAGTTGGAGAGCGGGGAGGGGGGGGGATGTTTTAAATTGTTAATGAATCTCTTTGCATTACGCAATGAACATGAAGCCGACGACGGGGGCAGCTGTCAAAAGGCCTTCTTTTGATTATAAATGAGTTTCGGTCACCAGATCTAAGCAAGAAGAAGACAGTAGACACCGTCTTCAAAAGGGATAAGAGAAGAGGAGGAGGTTCCTTGTCAAACTGAGCGGGTGGGAGGTGGCCATCGTGAGCGGGTTGGTGGTGGTACGGAGCGGCGCCAGCGCGGGCGGGAAACAATCCCCAGAAAAGAGACCCGAGTGTATACGTGTAGCGACGGCGTCATGCAATCGCAAACTTACCCAAAACTACACGGCAGAGAGACGATCACACGGGCGTTTTCACCGCTGTCGTCGTCGCGCTCCAACCGATCCGGCGACCAGTTTTGCTTTCGGTTCGCCCATTCCGGCCACTGGCGAATCCACCGAGACCGACAACTCTCTCCAGATTGAGCCAAACGCTCGTCAATTCCGGACTGGAAATTGACAACATTTTAAATTATTATTTTAGTCAACAACAGGCGGGCACAACCAGCTGAAGAAACCAGTGCGCGTTGCGGTTTAGATGAGCGTCCGTGTTTCAGTGTTTTTGAAAAATTTGAAAAAAAAAAATTTGTTAGCGCCAGAAATTCACATTCGTCATGTCGCAATTCCTGTACGGCATCAAAGACCGGGCCATGTCCAGTCTGGCCGATTTCCGGTAAGTTTTTTCGACCTTTTTTTCATTATTGATAAGTGCCTAGCCCTAGCCTATGTATGTATATTTATACTGACGCAATTCGGGTACCAGCCACCGAATTAATGATCCGGCGCGATTGGTCTCTACTAAATAACTCAAAATTGGGCAGTCCGTTTCATAATTAAGTGGCAGATCATCAGCGGAAGTGGATGCGCTTGAGCGCGACTTGAAAAGTTATTACTATTATTATTATTATTGACTTGGTTAGCAGAAATCTAATAGTCAAATTGAACGAGCGGTTGATCAAAACAGTTTGGCCCATTTGGCATTCAAAACACAAATCGCTCAACTCCATTTGTATACGACGAGAGATAGGCCAGAAGAAGAAGAATGGCATGGATGAATCTTTCATAGAGAGAGACGCCCTTGTTACATACTTTATTCATGACGGATGATGAGCAATCGGTCGCGATCATGTACGAGGGGGGGGGATAGTAAAAGATCAAATCAATCAATCACCCACAGAAAAAGGAACTTTTCTTGCTCACCAAGATATTTTGATTATAAAAAAAAAAGCAAAAATAAATTCCGGACTCCTTGTAGAGCCAAAATCTTCTTGGCTACGAAGAGAAAAAGGAAGCGGAAGAGCGGACGGACGGACGGATGCATATCCGCTCAGTGTGTTTTTCCTTATACTATACCAGTCTAGTATAGTTGATATATCTATTGGTTAGATGAGACTGCTGGTTCACTGCCCCCCTCTCTATAGACTTTCATGAGTCGTCGAGTTTTCTCTTCTTTCTTTCTTTCTTTCTCTGCGGGCTAGACGTCGTACGACGTACATAGTGAAGAGAAGATATGGAGGATATCCGACTGGAACGCTCAAAGAGGGAAACAAAACATCCCCCCAGCTCCTCCGCTCCCTCCCGCAAAGAAGAAGAAGAAGAAGAAGAAAAAATGAAATAAAATTCCTCCAAGTCTAAAAGAATGGAACAATGGGCGTGGAGCCAAAGAAGGGCCCAGAAGATCGACGACGTCCTTTTTTTCTCTGTGCAGAAAGAGAGAGAGAGAGTGGGGGGTATATATATCTATCTATCCATGTTTTCACGACCCTGGTTCGTTCCCTTTTATCTACAACTATACTTCTTCTTCTTCTTCTTAACGGGGGTCGAGGTCGGTTGAGGAAAAAAAAGATATGGAGGATATCTCCCCTTCTTTTTATTTTATTTTATAAGAGCCATGAATGTGTATGTGTATTATACGACGACAACAACTTCATCCATAACTGGCAGACAACGCTGTTGGCTCCACTTTCAGCCCCCCCAAAAGTTTATTTTTTATTTTATTGGATTCACAGGGAAAAAGAAAAAAAGTTTCCTATTCGACAACTGGTTGATTTTTAGTCGATTAAAGTAATCACCAGAAAATGGCTACCGAATCTACCGAATCAAAAATATGATTTGATATGGTCGACTCTGGCGACGTGAACGACAAGTCGGCAGAACAACAACTCTGCTGGGGCGCCCGGCACATTCGGTTGGCTGGGATATATCGAGAGTGGAAGCAGGTTGTTGTATTCGGTTGTGTTGCCCGGGTACCGTTCCCTTAGAACTCTCAATGTGGATATTCCTGACTCTGTCCTATTGTTTTGCAACCCACACAACAACGGCGATGGTCTCGTCAGTTGAATGGCAGGGAAGCCGCAGTCTCGATGGATGTTAAGTGCTGTAACCAGCACCTTGAGCGCCAAACACAATGGAACCAACCAACCACCCACCCAAATCCGGCCAATTGACTATTTTACAATTTTGCCATCTCTATGGGGTAGAGCTCGGCGGTTAAATTCTCCTCCTCTGCTGGTGTCAACACCAGCGGCACATGCCAGTTAATTATAGTCTGTGGCACGTACATAACCTGCTGCCAACAACTGGCACACAATCTAGTACATTTCACTGGGAAAAACCCCTTCGCTATTATGTAATTTCCATTAGAGCTATTTGACTCCCCCCTCCTAACGATTCGCTAACGGCCAGCATCTGTCGCATCCGGATGCTGGATCCCTACCTCCGATGAAAGATCCTTTGAACTCAAAACTAAACAAAAGGAAAAAAAGAGAAAAAAGGATTAGGCGTAAACATCAAAATTGACCATGTAATGTACATTCTGGTCGAAAGTAAATGTTGCGGCGACCTCCGACCTGGACGACGTCATTCAACCGATGACGTCGTTTGTTAACTGAAACCTCCTACAATGTACACGACTGTCAGATAGACCCCCGCACGAGTTGCTGATTAAACGGACTCATGCAGAGACTAGTCTAGTCCACTATTTAATATCCGGTCACCTCTCTCTGCGCTGTTGCCAATCTTTTGATGTTATCCAGGATCATTTGATTAGATACACTGGGCAGCATCTATATAGATCCTTTTGAAGGGCCTGCAATAGTATACAGATATATTCATAGGACTGAAATAGTTTGGAAATATATAAAAGACATTTCTGATATCAGATAGGAGACGGACAAGGAACCGGAAGACAGGATCATCAGGAGCCATCCTCCTCCTAAATCTTGAATGCTGAGACCCTCCCCCCTCCCTCCTTGTGATAGATCTATATGTTTTAATATGATGATGAAAATGCTGGCCGAGTAACATAGACACATTTTCCGCGGATAGATGTAGTAATATAATAATATGAAAGCCTGGGCACACACACAAAGACGTCTAATCGCATCTAGGCTATAGCTAGCTCTATATATATGACTCTCCTATAAATAAATATATAAGCCGATCAGCAGCAGAGAATAAGAAAGGGAGAACTAGACGGATTGATGCTGCTGCTGCTGCTATAGCTCTCCGAGATGGACTCGGGTCGTCATCGATATATCAACGATGGCCAAACCAAATTGAATCTTCTTCTACTACTGCCTATAAGTCATCATCTCTGTCTGGACAGAGTTTGGCAGAGAGAGAGTCTACAAGGCGAGCGACCAACTGGAAAGAGTTATATATTATCACATAACACACAAAAAAAGGGAGAAAAGAAAAAAGAAGATGATGATTTTCATACGCCCGTCTGCCCCCCCCTTCTCTCTTGAATCTCAAATTCAATCTTTTGGCAGGAGGCCTATAGGGTTCTCATTAGTGGCACTTCTGGATGGAAGGAACGCGAACCTCCTGATCAGATTTATAATCTATGACGATGTGCTCTCGACCATTTTTCTCTTGCCAAACTCGATTGACATCCCCCAAAGGAGGACGAGTACATCCACCTCATTAACGTATACATGAATAGCAACTCGCATGAAATTATACGTTTTTTGGGGGGCGGCTTTAATTTAATCCAGCCCTGATTGTGAATCCGGCACTAGAATTCCACTACTACTATTACTACTACTCCTTTGGGTCCCTTGTCGGAAACAACTAATTCCATTTGAATTCGATTTTTCAAAAAATATACTGGAGGGAGAAAATGTCATTCGGGGATTGGCGCGTAATTCAAATGTACAGATATGGAAAATGTTTAGGCAAAAGTGGAGGAATTTAGTCAGTCCTCTAGGGGGGAACAACAAGCAGACACACTTAACTTGATTTCTTTCTCCTCCCTTTTTTGGGTCGTCCTATCTCTAATGCTATTGGCCCAGATTGGTTGCCACCATATCCGGATGATACGATTCTTTACGACGCAACTGTCTGTCTGTTAACTCGGCACCGCCATTCCTCCATCCCCTATACTTTTTTCCTTTTTTTGTGTATGGAACCATTTTGCTCTTTTATCGTTTATGCCATTGGGTTTCGCATGCGGATCTCTCTTCCTTCCAATTTCAAAGTCGGACGTCGTCCCCCGACAAAAGAAGTTTGCTTTGCTGGCTTGTTATTATTCTATTGCGCCACATATACTATACAAATATAAATATCAATAAATTCCCATTTTGACGATTTCACCACCCAGCGACTCTACACGGCGCTGCCAGACTCTTGATATATACAAGAGCAGCTACACAGCATAACTTTATTATATTGATGCGCTAAGCTCCTGATTTATATCATCATCCTCGCAAAAGAAAATAAAATATAAATGGAAATCAAAGAAATTTCAAATCAAAACAAACGAATTTCATCCGGCGAGAGTTGTGTGTGTGTGTGATGAAGTGATTTAAATGCCAAGAGGACGGAAATGATTATATCCGAATATTATTTAGAGAGGGGGGGGGGGACGAGATCCATCGGGCGGCTGATAACTGAGCGGAGACTTTTTGAATGAAGACAAACTTCTTCGTCTCTTGACATCCGCAACTTTTGGGCCGCATACACACACATCCGACATTGAATATACACACATCATCCATCCACTCGCTCGACTCCGCACCTATGGCATAGCGGGCGGATGAAAGTTTTCTCGAATAAGAGTTTTAGATTCCCGAACGAAGAAATTTTCCCATTTTTTTTTCAAAATTTTCTTGTTGTTTGGAATTTCATTTCGTACGGGAGGACGGAAGAAAGTGGGGTTTTGTGTCGTTGTATCAGATGTCGGCGTCAGTTCATGTGTCGGCGACTCACGAACGCCAATGTGCCGGACGAACACAGTATGTGTGTGTGCGGAGGGAAGAGAATAATAAGAGCCAAAGGGGAGATAGAAGGGGTTGGATGGAAAAGCAATTTCCTGTTTGTTTACTCGGCAACCAGCTAGGAGGAGAGAGTCGGCTACTATATACGGGAAGCAGCCGGAAGAGACGAGTCGCGAGCCATCCAACCGAACGACTGTATCCGATTTGAATGAAAGAAAAAGAAAATAACAAATAAAATAAATGAAAAGTTCAAAATAGAGGAGGACGAAAGGTCACTATGGCAACGGCTGGACACTGGCACCCATTTATTGGATTCACCAACGAATAAGAAATAACGAAAGTTTGAACGACGACGACGACAAGTTTACGTATTATCCCATCGAATTGTCAAAGTTATTAACTCTATAGAGATGCTTGACAGCCAGAGGCAATCATTCGAATTGTCCATCATTCCCCCCCAAACGAGAAAAAATGACAAAAGAGGAGAAAAGGAGAAAAACAAGACTTTTTCATATAACTGTGACACGAGTGTGTGCAAGGCGACTTGCTTTTGTCAGACATTTGAATACAAAAAAGAAAAAGAAAAATGGTTTCCTTTTATATGGGCGAATGATAATAAGACGTTGCTCGTTAGAGCGAGAGAAAAAAAAATACGAATGACGCAATCGTTGGAAATGTTTGCAACAATAGACTAGTAGCCCCTGCGGGTTGTTGCCATTGGCTCTGTGAATACAATAGAGCGAAATAATTTATTGTGTGGCTAATAAACCGACCCACGAACATATTTCTTTTTTAAAAATAAATATTTTGTTTTTTTTTTGGCAATTTCCAGGCGAGGAGCAAACTACGAAGAGTTTGAGATGCCCAAGATGAGGAACCTGAAGAACATCAAACCCAAGTAAGTTGTTGTTGTTTGGTTTCTATAGGCAAACAAAAGCCTTGATGACTTTGGTAGTGGTGGGAGGAGGAGGCCATTGAAAACGGGGGTCTAGGGACGACGACGATATAATAACTCTTTCATGCATGAACGAGTACATCTCCAGTGGGCAGTCTCCTTTCTGTAGAGTGGCAACAACATGGGGAAATGGAGTGCTCTCTCTCTTTGGCGGAGATTACACGCAAAGACGGACGACACATTTAGAGACGGGCGTCTTAAAAGAGACGACGACGACGCTGTTAGTCGAGTGGTTAAAACGGGTGGGGGGATATGCTGAAGAAACTGAGCGACGCAACCGCATGACTTTCTGATGTGCAACGACCAAACCATTTCACAATCCCTGAACTGTGTGCTGCTCTACCCTGTCGACGCACACACACACACAGCCGATTAGATCCCAAATCTTTTGATCCGATTACATTAGACGCCGTGACGCGGCGTCTTACCAGGCGACGTCTAATGAATTGTCGTTCGCCTTGCATGTTCTATCTATTCAATGCGAATCTGCCGAGTGACGATTGGATATCTGTAGCAGCAGCAGCGACTCATGTTATTATGATGATTATTATTACAAATGGCAGTCCGTTTAGCAAGCAAGAAGATGAGAAGGGATTCATTACCACTGACGGCGGAGGGGGCACTGTCATGGGAGAGCTCGGATCGCCCGAATCACTGCCCGAAATGGAACGTCCGCCTTTACGCAAAATCGACATGTACATCCGACCAGATTGCCCTTGCTGCAGCATGACCAAAAGATACACGGTGGCTTTTCTCGCCAGCATTGGTAAGCTCTCACTTCATGACGTATTATTACAGGCGTCATTTCAAATTTCAAATAGTCCCGCGGAATAGATTCAATTTAACGAGATTGTTCAGTTTGATGACAGACGACAAAATGGCGTCGGCGGTGGGTGGAAACAAGTGCCAAGAACATTTGCATTGCAACCGATGCAAATAACACGACATGTAACGAAGAGATATAAAAGTATTAAATGGGCTTACTTCTTGTGGTGTATCCAGAGCACAATTGACGCGTTCAGTTGTAAACGCGGTTTTCCACGACGAGAGATTTTGACGTCATTCCTTTTGGTTGTTGCCAAGTGAAGCAGACGACGACGTCTGCTAGTCTCCATATTGCCAGCAGCCCAGCCACGATGCGACGTTAAAAGATATCTTCCAGTTCAGCCAAAAACATAATTCAATTGGCGACTTGGCGTGCCTTCTCTCTCTTGCTTTATAGTTGGTGTAATTGGTCGGAATCAGTTCCCCCCAGTATGGCGTTGACATTTAATCTGACTCGAGTGGTCGCACGACGAAGAGACTCTCACGAATTTTCGACTGTGCACCGACGAGTAAAATGCAAAATCTACTTATAGCTCGGCGCCATTTGGATTTCTCCCTTGTTTTCCTCTTTTCATTTCATGAGCACTGTCACTAGAGTTATAATATGCACTTTGAGAAACATTTAAGAATGAAAGGGAAGGGCAATGACGTCATTATGACGCTAAATTGGCGAGAGGGATCATCTCCAACATTTTTTTTTTTGGTTCCCGTCCCGGCAGGTTTCCTGATCTCGTTCGGCATTCGATGCAATTTGGGTGTGGCCATCGTCCAGATGACGGCCAACAACACTGAAACTGGGGTAAAAAAAATGACGACGACTAAGTCTATTGTGAAATGATAACACAAAAATGTCTACTGCAACTGTAAACAGGAGCCAGAATTTGATTGGACCAAGAGAACTATCGGACTGGTAGATTCTTCCTTCTTTTGGGGTTACCTGATCACTCAAGTCCCAGGAGGTTTCCTCGCTTCCAAATACGCTGCTAACAAGTAAGAAACTCACACACAAGTTCGTCTTCTTTCCGACTGTAAATCTTATCGTATACCGCCCACTGTTCATGTAAGCTCATTACATCTCCGGCAGAGGTAGCATAAGAGCTTGGACTCTAGCTTATCATTCACAAGGTTTTCCTCATTACTCTTACTTAGGCTCTCCCTTTGGAAGTTGTTGTCAAACTGTTGACAGTTTGTCGGATCATTTGTTTCGTTGTTATTTCCTTGTAAAAGCGACTAATGACCCCGACAAACAAATAACTTTTGTTAACTAAATAATTAAAAAAAAAAAGGGTTTTCGGATCGGCCATCGTAGTCTCCGCATGTCTCAACATGCTCCTACCAGGAGCGGCCAAACTGCATCCGGTCGTGTTCACCCTCGTCCGCATCCTCCAAGGACTGGTCGAGGTAATGCTCACATTGACGGATATACAATGGAAAGAGAAAATAAATATGTTTTCCTTTTTTTATTGCGTAATACAACAGGGAGTCACTTATCCGGCGTGTCACGGCATCTGGCGGTGGTGGGCTCCGCCACTGGAACGGTCCCGATTGGCCACTTTGGCATTTTGTGGATCGTACGCCGGGGCTGTAGTCGGAATGCCCCTGTCCGGATGGCTGACGGATGGCATTAGCTGGCAAGCGCCGTTTTATTTCTACGGTAAGGCACCAATCAAACAATCCAATTGAAATGAATTCAATTGAACAAATTCAATTGAAATGTCGACAGGTGTGTTTGGTATCATCTGGTACGTCTTTTGGGTGTGGTTGTCGTTCGAAAAACCTTGTCTCCACCCGACCATCACGCCCAGCGAGCGACTTTACATCGAAGAATCGTTGTCGCACGTCCAGCGAACCATTCCCAATTTCTACACGACTCCGTGGCGATGCTTTTTCACTTCGATGCCCGTCTACGCCATCATCGTGGCCAATTTCTGTCGCTCCTGGACGTTTTACTTGCTGATTCTCTCCCAACCGAGTTATTTCAGACAAGTCTTCAAGTTCGACATTGGAAAGGTGAATAATAATGCAGGAAATCATTCATCCACCAACGATTTTAATGACCTTCTTTGATTCAATTGGAAGGTGGGAACGTTGGCGGCTCTTCCTCATTTGGTGATGACGATCATCGTGCCTATAGGAGGACAATTGGCGGATCATTTGCGTCGCAATGGAATTCTTACGACGACATCCGTCCGTAAAATTTTCAACTGCGGAGGATTCGGAATGGAGGCCATTTTCTTAATGGTAAAAATGTCAATCCCACGCAGACTTACCCTATTGATTTTTTTAAAATATATTGAACCTGTTGAACGTAGGTGGTGGCTTACACGCGTGACACGACCATCGCCATCACGACTTTAACTCTGGCCGTCGGTTTCAGCGGTTTCGCTATATCAGGTAGCGTCTTGGTATCAACTTGTAATCAACTGGATGCAAATGAATGTGTGTGACATATAAATATATGCATTCAGGTTTCAACGTCAATCATTTGGACATTGCTCCCCGCTACGCCAGTATCTTAATGGGAATCTCTAACGGAGTTGGAACGTTGTCGGGCATGTTTTGCCCCATTGTTGTCGAGTCGCTCACCAAAAATGAGGCAAGTGTCATTTGACGTCGCCGCCAGAAGCCCAAGAGACTCATTCACTTTTCTTGATTAAAAATTGAACAGAAACCGGAGGAGTGGCAGACGGTCTTTGTCATTGCATCGGTGATTCACTTCCTGGGCGTCGGCTTTTACGCCGTGTTCGCGTCTGGCGAACTCCAGCCGTGGGCCGAGCCCAAAGACGACGAAGAGGATGTGCCAGCTCTCACAGCAGCTCCCACAACGGCCTGGAATCCATTCGATTCTCAACAGAAACCCCAATACAACGGAGAGCAACAACCAAACTACGCCTCTACGGTAGACATTTTTTAAACTAAAAAGCTTTTTTTTTTTTTTTTAATTTACCTTGTTAAACCTCCAAACTTTTCTTTGTTGGGTGCAGGAGACGACGCCAGCTGTTCAGGGTAGCAACAATCCTTTCAACGGTCGATTACATTCCTATGGAGCCACAGCTGACTATTCCTATCAAGAGCAACAGCAAGCTCCGCCCAGACCACCCTACCCTGGTAATCCCGGATCATTCCAAGCAGATTTCTCAAACGTTCAACAGGTTCAACCAGCTGCTCAGGATATCTACATGCACGGCACTCTGCAAGATAGGAATTACTAGATAGATCAAAAAAGAATTAAAATGATTTAAAAAAAAATATCTACTATAAAAGAAAATGTTTTACATTCTAACTTTATATCTTGATCGATGGACTGAAAGTATACTCTTCTCTCAAGAACTTGTTCTTAAAAAAAAAAAAAAAAAAATACTGGATGTATCCACTGTCAAACAGTTGTGTTTCTTATCGTTTTTTTTTTATTTTTAAAAGAGTGACATCAATCGATTTGTATCATAATTGTGGCAATAACTCGTCGTTAATTTTTTTTTCTCTCTCCTCCCAATTCTTTTAATTCCGTGTCTATATATAAATATATATAAATGTTCGGGAGTTTTTCTTCATCGATAAAAACTCGACGTTATATATAAAACTTAAAAAAAACTGATCGAGAATTTTGATCTCAGTGTTTCGCGACAGGTACCCCCAATTTAAACTTCTTACCGATAGAATTTCCTGAAATCCTTTCAAACTCTGTAATCTGACTAATCTCTTCAACAGAATCATGTTCCACATTCCTATTACATGTTGGATTTGAATGTTTTGCTGTCATTGCTGTTATGAGTGAATATATAGATAATCGAGATTGACGCTCTAAAAAAAGAAATGAGACAAAAAAATATATAAAAAAACCAATACTCCCTCAAAACTGTTTATTAGTAACCAGTGACCACAATTTAGAAAAAGAATATTTTACACTGGAAAATGGAAAATATCTTTTTTTTTTAGCCAATGGAGAATACCATTACACAGGACGGCATTTTATAATCATATGATTCAGAATGATTATTTGCGGGCCGTATTGTAGTTGAGGTTGAACCACTGAACCGTCCGATCAATAGCATCCTTGAGTGGCATGAATTGGAAGTCGGGTAGATAGCCTCGCAATTTCTTGTTAGAAGCCGTCTTTTTGAACTGTCCGTCCGACTTGGTTTCGTCTAAGACAATTCCATGTTCCAACTGGAAAGCATCCGCAATCATCTTCGCAACCTCTCCGATAGACACCTCACTCGATTCATCAACTAATGAAACAGAACATTACACAATCTACACGATACACCTTGTCTGAAATTATTGTTACCTGACAAGATAATGGGCTCAATCTCTTCATACTCTCGAAGTACAAACAGGAATAATTTAGCTAAATCTATCGAATAAATGAACTGACGCAGCGGTTTCCCAGATCCAGCAACAACCAACGGCTTCCCTTCCTTTTTCGCGATGTAAGCTTTGTGAATAAGTCCTGGTATGACATGACCATCCTGAGATAAATTTAAAAAAATAAAAAATTAGTATTGGAAACAAAGAACCAAACCAACATGCATTTCAATAGACCTACCTCCAAATTGAAGTTATCATAAGCTCCAAAGACATTAGTTGGAATCACAGAAGTAAAGTGACAACCATGTTGCTGATTGTAAGCATGGTTCTGGACATCAATCAACCGCTTCGCATAGCTATAACCAAAGTTTGAAGGGTGTGGAGGACCATTGTGGATCTGTAAACCAACAATTGACATCATATCACATCCAACAAAAGAAAACAAATCAACCAACTTACCATAGTTTCATCAATTGGGTATGAAGTTTTGTCTGGAAATATGCAAGTTGACAAGCATGACACAACTTTTTTCACACCCAACTTGTGGCTGTTGTGAAGTACATTATCATTGATAAGAATATTGTTCCGCTGGAAAAGAAAACCAATGAGTTTAAAACTCCATTCAACATGATTCACACAATTTAAGTAAGTCATGCTCACAGTTATACCAAAAAATCTAAATTGTGCTGCATATTGTTGAATAGCCCTCCAACCATAGCAGCAAGATGAATGACATGAGTTGGTTTATATCTTTCAAAAATTCTTTGTGTTGCTGCAGGGTCCCTATACAAACCAACCAAAAAACAATTTCATTAAATAAACTCACAATGACATGACATGACAGTTGGGTAAAAAAAAATTTTTTTACTTAAGATCTCCATCTTTGGAGGTGAGGAAAATAAACGTCTCGTTCTCCCTGGGATCTTGCTGCTTGGCTTGCTTGATGGCCTGTCCTACTAAACCGCTGCCGCCGGTGACCAGAATGATTTTCTTTTCACTTCCCATGACTGAACTTTGGAATTCTATCTCTAAATAATCAGCTAGATGAAAATGTACGATCAAAAACTAAAGACTCGAATAGTAAAGGTAAAGCGTTACAGAACGTCGAATGCCACTCGAATTCGAGAAGACATGAACAAGAGAAGTGAAGTGATATGCGGGGATGCCACGTCTCGCAGTCTGTGATGCCGGCAAATATTTCACCCCTTTAACGGCTTTACCACCTGAGGGAAGCGCCACGAAACGCCTCCCGCATTTAATCCGTGAATAGAAAAAAGTGGCGCATTACGTCACACCTTATGTGAAAACGGGACAAAGAATAAATGTCTGGTTTAGCATCTATTTTATTTATAATAACTTTTTTTTCGTTTATGCGATATTCATAAAATATCATTTAATTGAATAAAGTAGTACAAAGAGACGGATTTATATTATCCGGAATGAGGACAATGAACGAAATAAGATTAATGTCATGTATTTGGGTCATTTACAGACAGTAGAAAAACGTTTAATCATATTTTTAAGCAACTGATTGCAGCCACTTTTTCAATTTCTCCAAGTCTTCCGTTTGGGCACTTGAAGCGGCAAATTCAACACGTTGGGGATAAAGATCGGCAAATTCAAAATTCTTTCCTTCTTGACCGAGATAGCAAGATTTTCTGTTTCCACCTTCAGATATGGCTTCCAGTTGGTTGGTTTGGGTGTTTCTCAGTACATTCCTAATTTAATTGCATGAAAGATCATTTGTTAGAATGCATTTTTATGAAGTTTAGTCTGATTTATGAGACTGACATTTCTTTTTCAAGAACAGACTGAATGACTTGGGGTCCTTTAGCTAATGCATGATCCTGTTTGTTGCACAAGATAAGCATTTGTGGTCTGTTAGATAGCACAACTGGATCACTCAGGATAGTGTAGAGGTACCTGGTTAAATTGAACAAATTAATAAACATAATTTAAAATGTCATGGAAATTATAGTATACTCTGCCACATCACGAATATCTTTGTTGAGACTGAAAGAATCCAAGACAAACACAATCCCTCTTGCTGTTGTTTTGTAAGTGTCAAAGAAGCGCTGACGCACACGCTCATGGCCTGGTACATCAACCAACTTCAAAGCTCCCTAAAGATACAAAATGCATTTAGTATTAGTTAAAATAACAGGTGAAAGTTAATCACACAGCACCTTATTTTCAATTTGTAGCACTCCAACATTTTCTTTCATGGAAGTGAAGGACTCAACAGCCTTTTTATAGATCAATTGTGAGAAAATTAATGTTTTTCCAGATTCACACAGACCCACTAAACAAATTCCACGACGTGATACACGTCCTCTTCTCCAAACAAAAAGGAAAACCGCTAGAGAAACATGTCAATAAATTAGTATCATTTCAACAGCTGTCAAGAGAAAGAGAGAGAAAACAGTACCCAAAGTGATGAGACCAACTATCAAGGCAATCACGATGGTCACCCATTGTGACGTTTTTTCTTCCGAATCTAAGACACTACGAAGCGTCTCGTCCTTTTTTGACATTTTCAACAAATTAATGTAGCCAATATTTAGCTTGCTGTTATTGAATCAAGAATTGTTTTCTTTTCTTGAGACGTGTTCCGTCGTCTACAAGCCTCAAGCACCCCCTATCGTCTTTTTCGAGAACCATGTACATGAAAAAGAGCCGAAACGCACGCAAACAAATTAAAAAATGCGAAGGCCTAGAACCTAATAATTAATTATCAAATGGATTGTGTTGGATGTGGTTGTTACTTTGTAACATCTTTGCCAAATATGAAATTTTAATGACACGCCACTGCCATTGCGTTAGTCTGTATTCCATCAAAACATTCAAAGCGACATTCAATACAATTTTGATAAAATAAGTGATAATCATAATAGTAAAGATTTGTGGAATTAAAACAATGAATCCGGTTGGATGTAAGGAAAAGGACGAGAGAGAAAATCAGACTCTTCTTCATCGTCACCTGAATTAATTGGCTCCTCCGTTCCTGTTGAGCGTCCGTGATGAAGTGCAGCATGAAGACAAAAAGAGAAAAAAGTCGTTTAAAATTAGCAATGGACGGATGTCGATTTTCACAGCAATTTTCTTGTTTTATCTTCACCGAGATCTTCGCATTCGGCCCAGGGTTGTACTTTGCTCGATGCAAACATCAGAAATATCGTGTTTGAAACGAAGTAGACTCCGGCAGCGATTAAAAATACCAGACGCCATTGACCAAGTGTTTGCTATGCACAAGAAAAGCACTTATGAATTAATAAGAAAAAATTGCGAAGCATTTGCGAACAGTGAAACTCGAAAATTTCCCCGTTATTGCCGTAACCAGGAGTTGTAGAAATTGGATTAGTGCGCATTAAAGGTATGAAAGGTCTTAAAATAATCAAAACTCACGTTTCCTTTAACTAGCACACCCACAGCATAAGGAGCCATAAATCCACAGAGATTGGCCACTGCATTAGTAATTCCAAACAAAGTTCCGGCGTAAGGTGGTGCAATTTCGACAAAGTTCACCTGATTTTTTCATAATGAAAGGGTTTTAACGAGTTGAATTATTTCTGCATTATTTGTTTTAGAATGTACTTGAAAAGCAGAATAAGAAGCACCACTAAGTCCCACTGCCAAAGTAAGTAAAATTACGGCAGCTACAGTATCACATCCAATAAATCCAGCACCAATTAAAGCCAACGCGGGTCCGTATTGGCCTTTAATTGCAAAATTTGAAATTAATCTCACAACTAAACTTGAACATCTCGTTTTTAAAAATAGTTACCAATAGAATTAAATATCTTCCGTACAGTAATAACTCTAAATATTTGTTTGGAAATGAGAAGATCTGCGACTGTGCTGCAAAGGAGCGAGAAAAGCCACATCGCCAAGTAGGGCAGAGCGGACACAAAACTATTCTATAAAATTCATTCAAATATCAAACGGATTAAGTGACTTTTTCACTTGGCCTTGGCTCAAATTTTATTTTTACCTGTTTCATGTTAAAATGTAAAATATTATCCATGTAACTCGGTAGTTCAGTCAACAGCGTGTAAAATCCCCAGGCGTGACCAACATTGGCCGCCCCTACAGCCCAGCAAGCTTTTGATCTAAACATGCATCGCCACGGTACGGGAGCACTTTTCTATATTAAGGAACAAAAATCAACCAGTCGACTTTTGATTAAAACTAATAAATAATTACCCTTTTAATGGAGTCTTTCAAAGAACTGCAAATGTAATCTTTCTCCTCTTTGGATATTTTGAGATGTCGAGATGGAGAATCAGCAGTGAGGGGCATCCAAACGGCGAACCAGACGATACCCAAAGTCCCGAATACGTAAAACACTGTTGGCCACCCGCCGTCGAATCCGTGCTCGCAAAGAATTCCCGAAAGAGGCAGTGTTATTACAGTCCCAAATTGTGCGCCTAGAAATTAGAATAAACTTGAAATAATTTCACGAGGAACAGTATACAAAATCCAACGTACCTGTGAAAACGAAAGCGGCCATTTTACTTCTCTCCCACGGTGGAGCCCATTCGGCAAGCATTGCGTACATCGCCGGGAACGTCACACCCTTAATGGATGTTGAAACAGTCAATTATTCGCTAGATTTAAGGTTTTATTCGGCATGCGGAGGGCACCATGTCTGTTTCCCAGTGTGGCACACTAGCAGCGCCTTTTTATAATAATATCGTAATACCTCTCCCAATCCCATCAAGACTCGACAGAAGATCAGCAAAGTGTCGCTTGCTCGAGCGGCGAATGGAGTCAACAACGTGAAAAGTGAAGTGCTGAGTATACCATAACCAAGTAATTTTCGGCCGCCAAAAAGCTCCGCCAACCTCCCACCAGGGATTTGCGTTAAAACGTAGCCCCAGAAGAAGGAACCCAGGATGATTCCTTGTTTATATTCATCCCAGGCAAACTCTCCGTCCTTTTTTAAAAAGAAAAGAAAAAATGTTGAAGATCATTAGTTTCGCATGGGATTATGTTTGACGGGGAATGACAAATAGGCGGGCTTAAGCTGTGCACCAGACTGCAGACACGCGGCCATTTGCTCCAGACCATTTTCGTGCCTATATACAAAAAGCCAAGACTCGTGACAGGATTAACTCTCAGAGAGAACGAGGGAGATAGAATACGAGAGACGGGAAAAGGATGAACAAAGTCTAGCGAAAGCTTCCAATCCATCATCTCAGAAGAAAAGACCCAGGGGCATCGCCTACAAGGGGCCGAGTAGGGTGACTAGTCTTAGATCCCCTAGTGACTTTGCAATTATGTTTGACATTTTTTTAGAGTCATTTACCTTTACTATTCCGGATTGGCTGTCTCCTGGAGTCTCAGGGCAGATATCCACCGCGGTTTGATTGATGTGTGGGATAGCGCTCTGATTGACCATCGCTACGATCGTCACGGACAAATTCACTCTCATGGCATAGACATTGGCAAACCCCAAGAATCCTAGCAAGACTAGGGTATGTCTAGTCCCCCAGCATCCTGTTAATAGTAAAAAAATTTAATGATTTCTATCTGGAATGCAAGAAGTTAGAAAATTATTAAAACACTCGTAAAACAACTCCTAGAAACATTGTCTGTGGTTAACAAAGCAGTCACTTGAAGTTTCCTTCGTAGATAAGGAAACCAAACATGCAGGACAACATAACCCTGCACATGCGGGTAAAGGATGCTCCTATATCGACAGTTTTATACCTTGGTCTTCGTCATCGTGGGGAACTAGTCGCAACTTTTCATTTACTGTTTCATTTTCGTCTACTTCGTGTTGTTCTGTTACTGGGATACTAGTTTGTTGCACCATTATTCACAATTTGCACTAATAAGGGAGGGTTGGTAATGTTAAACTTTTAAAAGAAATGAGCCATTGGTGTGATTGTGCAAGGAGAGACCGGGAGTAGGTTTTGTGTGAGTGTGGGTGGTATTTTTTGTATAGTTGGAATGTAAATAAAAATATTAGCAGACCGATCGATGACACGTCGCAATAGCCTGTGGCTCTACTCCTAGATGTCTCTTATTAATTGAATGATGAAAAATAAATTTCACTTAGCTAAAAAGTCAGTATAATTTGTATAGTAAATAAAACTATAGAATTTATTTATCCCTTAATCAAGCCTGCCCTGACAGTCTTCTTTATTTTTATTTTTATTTCGTTAAAAAGATTTAAATCAACGATGACATTAGTAACTAGTGCTGCCAAATCAACTGGTGGCGAAGCATTGTTACAAAAATTCCTCTGCTACACACAATTGTTTGGAAATGGAGTGAAGTTTTGGTTAAGTTGATTGAAATTTATTGTTATTTATTAGTTGATTGTGATAATAAAAGACACAAAAATGCAGAAAGCACAAATGCATGTCGTCGCAAACACGTGTGCAACGGGAAATGTGGCTAGTGTTGCCAGCAACTTTGGTCCCGAATCTGGTCCAAATGACGGTCAACAATTGATGCTTTCTTCTTCAGCATTGGGATTGGAAATATTGTATGAATCATGTAAACAAGTGTACCCCCTTCAACCAAATCCATTGCAAGTGACAGCGTTCATCAAATATTGGTGAGTACTCGATACCTTGCTGATGTCCGATTAACACTTGGGAGTGTGCCCAATTGCTGCAAATACTTACCCTGATTATGAATTACAGGCTTGGTGGTCCAGATCCTTTAGACTATATAAGCATGTACGATCATCCTGGAATCCCAGAACTTCACATCCCTCCACATTGGCATTACATCAGGTATACATTGACACTCGATTGTTACCAAGCGCAACTTGATCATTTCGTTTTACATCAGTTTTGGCCTGACAGACTTGCACGGTGATGGCAGAGTTCACGAGCCTTCAGGACCAGAGTTTCCTAGTGGTTTTGGTTTTGAGCTGACTTTCCGCTTAGCCAAAAAGTCTGGTGAAGCCACACCACCCACATGGCCAGCAGCTCTGTTACAAGCTCTTGCCAAGTATGTTTTCCACACTGGTAACTCTTTCTTCGCTGGTGACCACGTCTCCTGGCATTGTCCTCTGGACGGATCGGATTTTGAATGTCGCTTGCAACACATGCTCCTGGCGGAGGATCTTCTGTTACCGCCAGTCCAAGGGCCATTAGGTTCCGTCAAGTTTCTGCAAGTCGTCGCCGTTACGGAGGAAGAGTTGCAAGTTTCCCAGCACTGGAATGGAACTAGCGTGTTGGAACTTTTGCGACGAGTTCCCTCGTAATATCCCCCGCTTCACAATAACTCTAGATAATAGCCAACAAAAAAAGTTGTATTGATTTGCCCATTTTTACACAGTGCCGGAGGCCCTTGGCTTGTTGCCGACATGCAGCGTCAGTTATCGCTGTTTGAATTGCAGCCCTCCTTCCGCCGCGAAGTCGAACATGGTAAGGAAAAAAAGTTGGGCCGCTCCTCACAGGAGCCGTTTGTAAAAGTTTATTTATAGAGAGGATTCTGCTTCCATGTTTTTAGGGATCGATCGTGACGGATGCTCGTTGTCGGGCGTCAGCGCCCGCTGCCACTGGGAGGAGAGAAAAGTCACTTCGAAAACTGGTTCGGCATGGAGGAGTCCGGAAGCTGAGGACGACTCTAGTAGTCAGGATGACGAAGAGGATGAACCGGAAGCTGGAGCGACCCTCGGGCGTCATCGACCGGCCGACGGTGAGCCAACCATCAACGGCGAAATCTGGCCCATTCGACGACTCTACAAGGGTGTCCATTTGACGCTCAACTTGGAAGCTGCTTCCCTCCTGCCCGTCGTTCTTCGGTAACCCTACCAGTTGATTTCCATTGACAGCCTTTCCTTATTTTTTAAATTATTTTTTATTAGGGGACGACTTCGACACGATCGGCATTTCACCTTCAAAGCAGTGGCCGGCGACACGGCGGTGACGCTCCTGACGGGCAGAGTGGGAGGTGCATTGGCTTCACCGTCAGCTCCTCTCGTTTCCAAAGGTCCTTGGCTTCAGATCCTCGTCGATTCCGAGTGGTTAGCCAAACTAGAATCTGATTTGGCTTGCCTCCAGCAGCCCGATGGGGTGATTATATTTCTTTCTTCTTTTTGATGAAATTCATCTCGAATGCATTGCCAATTTTGTGTGTGTAATAATCAAAACAATTTTCTTTTTCGCTTTATAAAAAGGTGGTCGTTCCCAAAACGTTTTGCTGGTTCGACCGACAGATGGCGTTGACGGTAGTTCCCGATGAATTATGACGACTGTATAAAAAAAGTCTTGTCTTTCTCAACTTTTTTTCTTCTTTTATTTTTTCATGTTGTTTTCCTTCTTTTTCCCACCCCTTTTCTTTATCTATTCTTTTTCTTTTTTTACAATTGTAAACTGTAACCACGTGCCTTTATTATTATTCCTCGTGCTCGTGCGTGGGATTGAACCTGACCTGCGTGAATCTCCTTTTCTCTCGAAAAAAACAAAACGAAATATCTCGGGCGGATGTTGACGGAAGCTGCGTGTTTGCTGCAATTATAATGACGTTGAAAACTTGCCAAAAATGCGTTCGTCCAATCTTGTCTATTTATAGAAAAAGGCACACACACACACACGAGGTGTCGAATCTGTGTGTTCATTTCGTCCACACTCTTTTTCTATTTCTTTCTAAAAGCCTTTGGCTGTCGTGCAAAAAAGGACTGGGCAGCAGCCGAATCCTTGAAAAAGTCCTCCTCTCACAGCACAGCCTTTTAGTCGTTGGACGCTTTTTTTGGATACACGGCCGCTCACGCAGGGAAAAGCGACCGGAGGTGGTGGCGGCCGGGTCCTCTCAAGCGTAATTAAAAGCGCAGTGGTCATCTCTTTTTTTTTAATTTTCTATTCTTTTATTATTTTTTGACGCAGAGTATATTTTGTTAGTTTTCATCTTTTGGCCTTCGGGACTCTCGGAGAGGAAAATGAGCAGCGTGATGCAACAACAATTTTTCAAAACTCATTGTTGTTTGCATTTAGCAGGAGCCCAAACGGAATTTTGTGTTTTTTTTCACGAAGGCCAAAAAGTCGGATGAGGGTAGAAAGAAGAAGAAGAGAAAAAAGGTTCACGGCATCGATCGGACTGGCGGGCCAGTCTCCCTGGACCCTGCGCCGATGATGAAGGAAGAGAAGAAAAAAGAAGAGGAGGGGGAGTTGATTCTCACACACGTACAGACGAACGAACCCTGGTGCTCTTAACGCAGACGGGAGGGGGGAGAGCCTATCAAGAACGAAAAGAAGGAAGAAGAAGAAGAAGAAGAAAAAGAAGAAGAAGAGGAAAAAAAAGAGCGGATGCTGAGAGAAAAAGAAAGAGGGGGAGAACATGGCCGACTCCCGGCAGGAGGGCGGCCACCTCCTCCCGTTGGGGTGGAAAGAAAGTGGGAGGTTGGCTAGGGCGGCACGCGGGGGCCCCTCCGACCTTTTTTTCTTCTTCTTCTACGCGTTCAGACTTTAAGAGTCAACAATGAACTTGATTCTCACCCAATCATCTCGTAAGAAAAGAAGAATTTCC
Source organism: Daphnia pulicaria (assembly GCF_021234035.1). Taxonomy (NCBI): domain Eukaryota; kingdom Metazoa; phylum Arthropoda; class Branchiopoda; order Diplostraca; family Daphniidae; genus Daphnia; species Daphnia pulicaria. Next base: position 12,470,597 of record NC_060913.1, read on the forward strand.
TTATTTTAAAAATTAAAAGAAAAAGTTGTTTTTATGTTTTTCGCATTTTTTAATCCCGCGGGAAAATGTTGGACATACCATCAAAAAAGGGAAAATTGGGTTGTGTGTGTGTGTGTCGTGAGAGAAAAAACATGTCGCTCATCTCTTATAAAGACGCACATATATACGCACTTGACGGGGGGAAAAAAGAAAAACAAGACGACGCCATTTCGTTTTTTTGAAAATAGATGCGTGTAGAGTCGGTCGGTCCTCCCTTTTGGCCAGCAGCAGGACATCCTTATTTTCATCTGGTCGTTCCTCCATCCACTTGTTTTTCGTCGATTCTCTCATTCTCGCCGTTTTCCGACGTAGTACACGTCTCTCCGGGTCGGCCAGACTTAACCTTGGGAGAACACACAACCGCGTTATAGACGAAACGCAAGACTTTTAAGAAGAAGAAGAAGGTGTCTTGTTGCCATTGTAAATTTAGACGACCAACTGGTGAGCAACTTTTTCGTTGGCTGACTTCAAGATTAATTTAGCGACAACTGGAAATGTAGTACTCGGCAGGTGTCCACCACATTTATTAGGTCATCTTTTACTGAAAATGATAACCCAAAAACAGATCTGACATGATAAAAAAGAATTAAAAACAAAACTAAACGTGTAATCGTGTTTTGGCTTCCCCATTCTGGAATTTTTTTGTTTCATTTATTTTTCAATTCTTTTTTATTCCAAAACATTTTTTTATTTCATTTCTTTTTGTGAACGATATCTATCGATAGTTAACAGACGACGATTTTTTTTTCGCCCCTCCTCCCCCCCCCCTAAAGAGGGAGGTTCTTTTTTCACACACTAGACTTTTGCTGAGTAGTGCCGCTAGAGGAGCTTCAGTCTAGTTGAAGCTTTCCGTGCGGTGAGGTCGCGGCCGTCGCCTACTCTCCCAAACTATTTTTACGATTGGCGCCAAACGGTTATTTTTATTTTTCCATACACACACACACACACAACAACAACCAGCGCAGTGAGAGCGTGTGTGCCAGTGAAACCCTTGAAAAATTTATTTTATTTTTCAAATTCTTCTGGTTGCAAGAAACGTGTTTTTGTGTGTGGATGCAGGTGCACCCGACATCGTGCTGGGGTTGTGTACCATGTGCGTGAGTGTCAAGTGAAAAATCGGGCACGTGCTTACCTCTCGGATTTTGAGATTTCTGCCGACTAATAATTAGCCAAAATCAATCGACGATTTGGTTCTGGTGCGACTGAATTAAAATGCCAGCAGCGGCAGCGATCGGTCCCGATGGGCAGATTATGCGCCCGAGAAAGGGTCGACCGCCCAAAGGTGGTTACCCGTATCCGTATCCGGCCTCGACCGATCCCGCCCGCACCATCTACATCGGCAAGAACAACGCCCGCCACTGGGCCGATCTCAAAACTCGGCTCGGATACAATGGCGACGTCGATTTCGTCTCTTTTCTACTGCGACTGGCAGAGGAACGTCTCAGGTATGTTATCCCTCGTGTACTCCATTTTCTTTGGTTGGTTAGGGGGGAAAGAAAAAAGATTATTCATCATGTCAAGTCAAAAGAAAGAAGAAGAAGAAGAAGAAAGTTTGTTTTGGTTATAAAAATGTCGTTTCATCGTTGTTGGGTCGTCGTATTCCCCCGAAAAAGAAAATAAAACAAAAGAAGAACGTTTTCGCCTTGACCATAGATTGTGGGAGGAAGGAGGCCCCCCCTCTTTATTCAGGGTGGGTATACTAGAAAAAAGAAGGCGCGCGCGGCGCCACAGTTCTTCTTCTTTAAGTTGCGTCTTTCGGCCAACCGCAACCGAGAGGGAGGGACCACCCCACCCTCCCATCGGACTGGGGGGAAAGAGAACATCTCCCGCGGTGACCCTAGTCGACGATGGGTGGAGCCAAAGAGGCTGAGTGACGGTCACTTCTTCTTCTTCTTTTTCTCCCCCCCCCCCCCTCACACACACACTAGGCCTAAGGACACACGAGGAGCGCTGCCAGCCATAGAAGGGAGGGTGGGGTGGGGGTTCAAGGTAGTGGGGTGGTGGGAGGGCTACTCGGGGATCCAATCAATAAGGAAAAAGGCTCCAAGATGGGGCCCCGAAAAAAAAGAACCCCACACACGCCCTATACTAGAAGAAATCAATCCCAAGACTCGTGTGTGTCCTCTTTTTCCCTCAAGGAGAACCCGGGCAACTTCTTCTTCCTTTTTTATTATTCGTATTTATATTTATACTATCAAGATTTATACTGCGCACTTATATGTGACGTGCAACAGTTGTAGTAGTTGTAGGAAATGATTTCGCAAGGTCACGCGGAAGAAGAAGCCAATCATAAAAGTCGTTTGACCTCGTTATTGAAATTTTACACAATATTATTTTACGACACCCACAGCCAAGAGGAGCAGGTATGCGAGAAGCCAAAGCACCGCAATCAAATCAACGGCAACCGGGTCGATCAACTTCAACAGCAGCAGCAGCAACAGCAAGTCCAGCATCATCATCAAAGAGCCGGCGGCAGTGTTGTGCCCTCTGGAGACGATGTCGTCGTCGTCGCCAGTCATCCGCACCATCATCAGCAGCACCAGCAACAACAACAACAACACGACCTTGAGTTGAGACGCGCCTCCTCATCTTCCTCGACTCGCCGTGGACCCAACGACGAACCCAAAGAACACGACAACAATGGAGGCCCTTCCGCTCATCCGCACAAGAAACTCAAAATGGAAGAAGCGGCTGCTGCTGCAGCAGCAGCGGCCGGAGGAGCTGCGACATCCGTCGCTGTGGACGACGACGAAGAAGATGAGGAAGAGGACGAAGAGCATCCGCATCACCACGGCTACGATTACCATCACGCGGATGGAGTTTCCGCGGCTGCCGCCGCCGCAGTCGCAGCTGCAGCCGCTTTCTCCGCTCACAACGGCAATCGGCACGGTCCGTCTGTTGGCGACCAACAACAACAACACGCCAGTTACCCGTCGGACGACGATGACGACGACAATATGGTCGACGAGGAAGACGACAATAGTCTGGCCAACACTTCCACTGCCGGCGATCACGACCAGGGCGGCGAATACATTTGCAATTTCTGCAACAAGGTACATAACCTTTCAATTTTTATTGGGCCACTTTGACATGTGGCCCATCATAAAATTATTGGACCCTTTGGGCGAATCATATCTTTTATAGGATCCTAATACTAATGGCTGAGTGTTTATTCTTTGCAGAGTTTCTTGCGACCGACTTATCTGAACGTTCATCGGACGTACGGCTGCCCGGCCAATCCCGACCGTTGCCGCCCTCAGTGCCACGTCTGTGGCAAAGATTTTTCGCAGCCGCAGAAACTCAAGGCTCACATTGAAGCCGAACACGCCGGCAGCGATTTCGGACATTGCGGTACTACTTCTTTTATTTAGAGAGTTGACTTGCACTTTACCCAACACGACTCCGCCCCTCCTTTGCATGTCCATTTAAGAAATTTTCTGACAGCTCTCGAGACGTTCAAAAGAGAGACACCCACCACATTCCCCACTCTCTTTTTTTTTCTGTTCTGTTCTGTTCCAGTCACATGAAAATGACTTTAGGGTGGAACACTCCCCCTCTTTTAGTTTCTCTCACCTTCCACTCCTCCTCTTCTTCTTTTTTCCTATAACCGACCGACCGCCCGCAGCTGGCCCGGCTCTCGATCAATAAAACGGTTTCCACACACACACACGCACGCACTAAATGACTTTTTCTTTTTTTTTCTTCCTTTACTCCCGGGCTCTGCACCTTCTCTCCTGCCTCTTGTGTAGATGACGGGTCCAACATCAGCGGAGGTTTGTCCGGCGGTGGCGGAGGTACCCATCATCCGTGCAAAGCCTGTCCGGCCGTCTTTACCACACGAGCCGCTCTGAGACGTCATCTGGGCGAGATTCATGGTCAAGGCGCATCGGGCACATGCGTCTGCGACCAGTGCGGCAAACTCTTCCAGACGAAATCCAATTTGAAAATCCACTTGTTGACTCATTCCGGAGTCAAACCGTTCAAGTGAGTCGTCGCCATTTCTATTCTATTCACAATCCCATTTTCTATTCCTATCCATCGATTTTCTCTTTCTTAATGGATGAGAATGCGGTAGGTCTGGAAAGTATAACGAGATTTTAATTATTTATAAAAGGTGTCCGGAAACGGAATGCGGATTAGGTTTCTCCACCAAACAGTGCTTGCAGGTCCATTTGCGCAAAGCTCACGGGTTCAGCGAAGATAACATGCCGACGGTGCAGCGCAGCATCCCGTACACGTTCGACGCCTATTCCGGTGGCGTCATCAAGGATCCAGGGCGAGGCAAATTACCCGATCTGCCGCCGACGACACCCACCCGATTGCATCAGCACCTCGATCCTAGCGGCCAGCAGGTGCTGTTCGATACCGTGGATGTAATTTTACCCTTTTTTCGTTATTATTATTTTTATTATTATTTCATTTTTTGGTTGTTCTCCGGAATTATCGATTCGTTTTTTATCCGGAAAAATACCTCGCCTTTATTTGTTTTATTCAATTCCGTTGCAAAAAATCGATAATTAAATTTTGAATTCTAAATATTGTTTGAGCAGGATGGATCGAATCCGCCAGGAACGCCCCGAGCTTCGTACCCAATCCCCGAGATGCCGCGACGGGGTAGAAAACCCGGATGGCGGAAGGCCAATTCCGTCAACGGAGGTGGTGCCATAGGAGGAGTGAGTGGAGGTCACGGCGGCCTATCGTCTCAGAATACGAGTCTGTCGGACGAGATCCTACACAAATTGAGGCAGGATAAGGACCACAACGACCACGGGCTCAATTCCGGCCCTCTGCCGTCATTTACCTCGTCGGCGGCGGCCGTCGTGGCCGAGCTGGCCATCCAAAGTTTAGCGGCGGCGGCCGCTGCAGCAGCTGCTGCAGGTGCCGGCAGTTCACCGCCGGACCATCACGCTGATCTCAATTCTCCGGCTGGTGGTGGACGACAACCGGTCAACTATCACAACAGCCCCGGTCCAATGCCAATGACTCCCGAGCCACAAGCTATGGCGCTCAATTTGGCAGCTTCACGCAATCAGAGCACGTACGGTGAGTCCAATTACCCGCCGGCCAGTCCGTCACCTTGGCAGCAGCAGCAACAACAGCAACATTTCGAGGACAATTATCCGTCGCTGGCCCGTCCGCAAGCGGCGCGGGCCACTCCAGGACCTGGTCAACAACAACAACAACAAACTCCTACAGCCTTTTATCCGGAGCGACCGGCCAGTTGTTATTCGTTTGACGGTAATCAGCAGCAGCAACAACAACAACAGAGCTACAATGCCGGACAACTCCTTCAACCGCCCCCTACACCGGGATCGATGACTTACAGTAACAAACTTCCGCCAGCCTCTCCCAATCCATCGTCTCAGCAGCAGCAACAAGATCCTTCCCGATGCGGCACTCCATCGCTGAGCAGTTCCGAACCTTCGTTCGCCCGTTTCGCCGCAACGGCTGCGGCCGCCGCAGCTGCAGCTGCTGCTGTTTCGGCCGTTTCCGGCGGCGGATCGTCTTCAACTTCCTCGGCCGCTGCCGCTGGATCGTCTAGCCAACGTTGTCCACCGTCAACGACGAGTCCAGGCTCGGCTGCGGCCGGAGCGGGCAGCAGCTCTACAACGACTTCATCTTCTTCCTCCGGTTCCGCCAGTGGCGGCGGAACTAATCCGTATCCAAGTCCGGCACCGAGTCCAGGCTACGCTGCCGTCACTTCGCGCGTCTTCTCCAGCAGTTACGCCGGCCTTCAGAACTGGGGCAATGTCAACATGCAGGGTCTTTCCGGCTACTCGCAAACCTATCCGCTTCCTCCGCCGTCTCCCTACCCCCGTAATCATCCTTACGGCGGCTACTACTGATTCCAGGAAGTTTTACAAATTCGCCAAATTGCCAAAATGTTTTTAAATCATGTCGCCCTTTTTTAAAGAAATGGGCGTCAACAACAACAACAACAAAAAGGGAAGAAAAAAGAGAAAAATGTTGTAATCGTGTGTTTTGTTGTTGTTGTTTCAATTCAAAGAGCTGTATACACTCTAGTTGTGTTTTATCACTTTTGTGCGTGAGCCCGACGGCTTCCCCCGTTTTTCTTTTATTTTTATCGGTAGGATTTTTGTTTTTTTTTACCTTTTTAAAAGAATGTTTCTTTCTTTCTTCTTTTTTTCCCTCCTTTGAACGGCGTGTCTGTTGTTGATGAATGTACCGCGTGAAAGCAATCCTTTTTCATTATTTTTTCGTTTTGGAAACTGTTTGGCGTTTTAGTTTTTTTTTTTTTTCTTCTCTCTATTATGGAATGAAAAATTGTTGCTCGACTGTTGTGTTTGGAATCTTATCGAAATACTCTTGTAACCAGACCCCTTTTCCTCCTCCCCACTGGTTTTTATTTTTAATTTTTTTCTTTCTTTTTTTAAAAAAATATCTCGATACCCGTGTGTTTCTGTCGGTTGGAATTGTTTAATTTTTATGGATGAGAATCTCCTTCCCATTGATTGATTGGTCTTGTTTACACACACAAACAAAAAATTTAATTCAGTAAAGGACAAAAAAAACAAACCGGTACGTGTTGGACGTTGTTACAAAAAAAAAATATGTTTTCCCTTTTTTATTTCAATCAATTTCCGAGAAGGAAAACCCCCCTACGTGCTGTTTCTTTTTAACATTTATACGGAAAAAAAGAAAATTACTTTCGTTTTTTTTAAATATTTTTTCAATTCTTTTTTTCTGAGGGGATAAACAAAAAGATAAACCGCCCCCCTTCTGTGTGAGTGTTTGTGTCACGTTCGTCCCGATTTCTTGTTTTTTCCCGCGTGTGTGTCGGCGCGTGAGTTTTTTCTTCTTCCACACACACACACATAAATATCTTTGTTTAAATTCGCCAAAACATCGCCAAAAGAAGAAACTAAAAAAAAGCCACGCCCTTTTTTAATGTGTGTATACAGGAAATTGACACACACGATTTTGATGATGTTATATATACATAATTATCTTATCGTTCACAAAATTTCATTTCCAGACACACACACACCACAAATTGATTCAATCTTCTTTTGGGCGCTTATTACGTTAAAATTCTTCCAGTGATACAAACAAACAAAAAAACACACTAAATTCTTCATTTTGATTTCTTCATCTTTCTCTTGATTATTCATTTTCTCCGATGAGCCACCATGAAAAGTTGTTCTTTAATTTGATATGACGTTGCTTATAAATTCCGTCTTCATCAGAAAAATTTGTCCACCATCTTTTTGTTGTTGTCTTCAATACATTATGAAATGTTCTTTGGATGAAACGGAAAAATTCAAGTGTGTCTGAGACTGTCGTTATTTATTAAGGAAAAGAAGAATGTAGGCAACAAGTGGCCTTGAAATGTTTCAAGGAAATGAATAAACCCACAACTCACGCAACAACCCCGAGAGAAGTAAACTTTTTTCCTCCCCCCATCGTGACGACATCGACGTTCAACTTGGCTTGACGTCACACGACGGAACTGAACGACTCCCCTACTCAACAATGGTTTCTTTGTTGGTGGTATTTCAAGTTTTCGTCGACATTTCTTTTTTCGGGATTTATATATATATTCACGCTCCAAATAGTGCGAGTAGTTTTTCTTGTTCTTGCTATGCTCTAATGATGACGCCAAAAACTTTCGGTCGCCCCCAGGCTGACTTCGACCTTGGCGTTCCACTGGCGGTGGCGCTGCAACACAGATTCTGGACCCTTTCTTTTTGTTTCGATATATTTTTTAAAAAACAAGATATAAACACACAAATGAAAAAAAGATGGCACACGTTTGCTAACACGTGGCGATTACATTATTGAGGGTATAGCACGTGGAATTTGATACTCGTTTGAGAAATGCTGAGGTTTGGATAACATTTTGTTTACACTAAATGTTGTGCTTTTGTCTGGACTTTTCTCAAGACAAATCTGACTGTGGTTAATTAACGTTGATTTTGATCGTTTACTAATCGTATCCTGGTATGAAATGTACTCTTTGTTTTCTCAGTGCCAAGGAGCTTATGGAAATTCGGGCTAAAAAGGCTCATCCCAGAAGTCTTCCCTCCATGCCACCAAAAGATTTCATCCCCACACACTCTGCTGAAGAAACTGCCTCTATTAATGACATGATTGAAGAGAAAATTTCTTTCATCAAAGAAGAAAGGGCTGAGAGAAGGTATTTCATCGTTGATGCAAAAGGTTTCACGGTATACAGCCATGAACCTTAAATGTTGTTTTTTAGGAACTTGCTTTCAAGAGGTGATTGGCTTCCTCAGGAAAATGTTGCTGTGGTTGATAAAAAAGTTGGTGGAGGCTGGGATATTTTTGGACACAACAAGAACGGCAAAACTTATCTTTATCCAGAAGAAGCACTTTTCCTCATCGAAGTGGTAACATTTTTCTGTGGGACACCTAATGAACTCGTATTAATGATTGCCTTGTTTATTCACAGTCTAAATTAGAGTTGTGCTACTCTGGTACCCCAGTCAGTGTTCAACAAGCATACCAACTTTTGCTTACAGAAAATTCATGTTCAATTCTCAAGTATCGCGTGTATTCTCACTTGTGCCGGCAAGGCTATCGTCTTATTCGTAGAGTCAATCCTCCTCCGGTTACTTCTACAAAACGGAGTGGTGAATCTATGGAGAATTTGAATCCCAAAAGATTGAAGGTGGAAGACAAACAGCCTAATCTCATTGTTAACAGTGTAACAATTGTCGATATGGAAACAACGGCTGTCAATTTGCCTATTGAAACTGTGAATAGCCCCGTAAAGTTGCGATTTCTGACTCCAGCGGCTGAACCAAGTGACTATGACTGCATTCCGCATCTCTTAAGCCCTGGAACGGAAACAATTGAAATTAAGTTTCCTGATCAGCAACTTCTTCCTGAAAACACTCGTAACCGACAAAGTAGCTACGTCCTCAACAAAAGGGATTTCTACATTTTTTCAGAACTCGAAGAAATTCCGACTAATCTCAACTTTGCTTCAAACAATCCACTTTTCAGCGGGAAAACTAAACCTCTTCTATTGGGGAATTTCATTGGTAATTTCATCTCAAATATTTTAGTATTGTTTCTAACTTATCCGTTCCGAGTGCAGGAGATCCGTACTATGCCAATTATGGATTGTACAATCCATCCACAGAAGAATTGAATCAACACAACGATGACGATGAATTGCAAATTTGTTACGACGTCTATTCACCAGGTCGGCATTTCCGCAAGTCCAATCCTGGCTCACCGTGTTATATTTTGGCTATCGCTAAATGGACCTCAAAGCCACCTAGTCTGTCGTGTTTGGAACGATTCAAACGACGATGTGGTTCCGAAAGTGTGCCTTTAATCGCAGTCACAGGCGAAGGGTCTCAGGTGTCATTCTATCAGTTGAAAGGAGTTGTCAGTCCAATGTAAACAGTTAATATTTTTGTGTATTTCATCTTCATGTGTTTCCCCCCCCCCCCCACCTCAGAAAATTAACCAAGAAAAAATCTACCACCCAAACACTTGGGTGAATCAACAAGGAACAAATAGTTCTCTTTAATCTGAACACGATATCATCACTTTAATTGCTCCGCCGGCACCAGTACGGGCTGTTTCAAAGGCTTTCACGGTTTCTTCCAGTTTGAATCGATGGGTGATTAATGGTTTAACGTTGACACGTCCACTGGCTACCAGCTCCAATGCTGTTGGATAGCTGTAATTTTTAAACCGTTATGGATGTTAATTTACCAATCAAGTTATTCAAGGATTTACCAATTGGCGTAACGGAAAATCCCCCTAATATCAACTTCACGGACGGCTGCATTAACAATTGGCAATTTGATTTCTGCTGGTCCCAGTCCAACCAAAACGACAAGTCCTCCACTTTTAGTTCCCTAAAAAGGTAACATTTCCTTAAATTAATTGAAAAATAAGTTGTGCTTTGATCCAATAACTTACAAAAATGGCAAGCCTAATGCTAGATTCAGCACCGCTACACTCGATGGTAACGTCAGAAGGTCCACCAAATTTTCCAGCAACTTGTTTGCCCAATGTTTCCGCATCCTCTCCACCCACCAGCAATGTATGGTCAGCTCCCAGACTTTTAGCAACTTCCAATCGGCTTTCAGATATGTCTGTCGTTTAATTTTAAGTTTATTTTAACAATCTTGATGCACAAATTTTTTTAAAATATTGTTATATTACCAGTAATAATGACGGATGATGCTCCCATAGCTTTAGCGGTGAGGAGACAGACAAGACCAATCGGTCCAGCTCCACAAATTAGGATTTTCTGTCCGATGGTGACTCCAGCTCTGCGGCAAGCGTGAACGGCGACTGAAAGAGGTTCCAAAAGAGCTCCTTCTTCCATGGTCATATGATCCGGGAGTTTGTAACAAAAATCAGCAGCGTGCGTATAATAACGAGCCAAGTTGCCATCATAGGGCGGGGTAGCACAGAAAACGATGTCCAGGCATAGATTATAACGACCACCTTTGCAGTAATCGCAGGATCGGCATGGAACTCCTGGTTCGATCGCCACTCTATCGCCTTATGTAAGTAGAAAAAATCATGTACAACAGTAATTAATCTTATAAATTAAATATTTGCAGTTTCTACCTGGTTTCAAATGTGTTACACCTTCTCCAACTTCATGCACCACTCCAGCAGCTTCATGGCCTAAAACCATTGGTTTGGTCACAACAAAATCACCAATTCTTCCATTCACCCAGTAGTGGACATCAGATCCACATATTCCAACTTTATCCATTCGCAACAAAACCTCTGGTATGTACAAAAATTATTATTTAGTTTATTTTTGTTTCCTAGAAAAGATTTATGAGCAATGGTGCACAGGGACATTTTCCCTAGTGCTTCCATTCATTGATTTATTATCATTACCATTCTTTTGAGCCTTAGGGATAGTCCGATTTTCCTGAATAATTATAATAATAGGCTAGATGAGGGAAAACAGAATTAATTGCATTGATAATAGTTGTTACCAATCGAATATCGTTGACAGAGTAAAGGACAGCTGAGAGATTTTCGGTAGTCATGATGAAAGCAATTCTGAGAAAGGAATCCGAATTAGGAAGAAATGGAGATTGAAATACGAGAAAGGCAAATTGAATACTGCGTAGCGTAGAAAAGTTACGTACCCAAATCGTCGTTATCTCGGCTCCCCTAGACGATTGACACCTGGAACTTGCTGGGAGGCATTGTTATGATCCGAGTTTGAATATTTTATCGCTAGAGGTGCTCAAGGTTGAAAAAGTCAAAAGTTTAAACCGCCCGCGAATTCTACTGCTTTTTAAGGACCTGTCGTAAAGTTTTTAAACCCAGAGTTGATTGAACTCGCGAGTATAGAGAATTAATTAATTCAATAGAAAGTATAAATTAAACACAAAAGTTTTTATTCCTTTAGGACAACATCGTGCCATTCGTGCGAACATCAGCAAAAAGTTGTTTTGAATAATTAGTGACGGATTGAGTTAAACAGTAACAGATGCATCTGTCACTGCTGCAATATTAAAATATTGATAAAAATGTAATCATTATCTGAATATCTAGGGTACTTGACGATATCCAACAAAGGATGTATCGATGTCGATGAAAAATATCCGGTGGGGAAAATATCGACAGGGGCGTTGCTTTGAGAATTGAGATAGAGGTCACCCAAATGCGCAATATGTTTTATGATACTGAAACAAAAATACTCGAGCAACTTTTTCTCCATAACAGGATTGTCTGGAAAACAAATTTCTAGTCGCGATTTGCATAATATAATATACAACTAGTACAATATAGTTCAACAAAACGAATACAGAGGGCGGAGTTTCAAAACAGATAGTTGTTTTGGTTCTTGGGGCGGAGAGAAAGTTCATCCAAAACATCGAGGAAAATGGAACGAAAAGATCAGTAGAACCTCTATCACATTAAAGAAGAGTTACAAGCAAATGTAACCCATCGCAACCCAGTGATTTCACCGTATTCTGTTGCCGGTGTTTTTGAAATTTTAGTCTCTTAGTAAAATACTATCTGTCCTATTTCATCCCGAGTTTTGTGAAGTTTCATACGTCAAAAGTGTTCATCTATCTTGTTTAAATTCTAGATTTTTCGACATTCTGTATAAACGGTAAGAAATTTTAGATTTAAAAACGTTGCTGTTTTATACTGACGAGGTATTTCAAGCGAACTCAATTTCTTTTATTTTGGTTAATTCAGAAACTACCAAAATGGAAATTGATCGAAAATTTGTTAATGTCTTAATCCTGGGAGTGGCATTTATGCTGATCTTCACAGCTTTTCAGACTATGGGAAACATTCAGGTAAGACATGCATCATTTCATACATACCATTAATTCCTACTGTAGCTTGCTGAAGTTTTCAAATTTGAGTCAACCACTAAACTGCTTGTCTGCAACTTTTCCATCTACAACACTCCTAAAATGCACAGGATTGACATCTTGGAGCAAAGCCTAAAGAAAAGTGAAAGTTGTCTACAATTAGTTCAGTTCTATGCAAACCAGTTTCAAAAGATGAAGAAGGATTTAGCCTAGATTAGAAACTTTGTTTATTCAAATTCAAGACGCTAGACATCATTCCATTTTTATCGCGAAATTGACTGGTTTATGACTTGAGGTCAAAGGAGAAAAGCGCAAAAAGAGTTGTTATGAAAAGAATAGACGTAGATCAGTAGAGCAAATGAAATGCGATAGAGACGGTGGCGGCGGCAGATGAATAAATGACCTCCCGACACGATAAGAGTTTATCGATTCCTCAGAAAAATGTAACGATGTTGTCGACCCATTTAAAATGTTTGTTCCTTTTTTAATGACAGCAAACGGTAATCAAGAGCATAACTCAAGAGGATCCTAGTTTCATTGCGGATGGTTTCACTAGTCTTGCCATCATCTACGCTGTGCTTTCCATATCGAACTGGATCTCTCCATCGATTATCTCTGTCATTGGACCAAAGTGGTCGATGATTGTTGGAGGTTTCTTTTACTCGTAAGAAAATACGACGAAAAGATAAAAACAAAACCAGGAAAATAATTAGGTGTTTTTCTTTATCTAGGCTTTACATAGGCAGTTTCTTTCTTCAGCAGAGTTGGGCGTTGTACACCTGTTCAGCTCTCCTCGGATTCGGAGCGGCTCTTATATGGACAGGTATTGTGGTTGCCAATAAATGATTATTTTGCGGTTAATTCAATTCACTAAATGTGTAAATCTAAACCTAGCTGAAATTAATTTTTTCCAAAGGTCAAGGAAACTATTTAACTCTGAATTCCGATGGGAACAACATTTCAAGAAATTCTGGCGTGTTTTGGGCCGTATTCCAATGCAGGTGGGTTCTAAAACATTTTAAATATTAAAACAGTATTCAACGCTTTATCATTTTCCATGCAGTTTTCTCTTTGGCAACTTGTTTGTCTTCTTTTTGTTTCAAGGAAGAGAACAAATTGACCAGCACACGCGCACAATTTTGTACGGCGTTTTACTAGTTGTTGGATTCCTGGGTCTTGTCATGCTTGTCATTTTGCCTGCGGTAATAAAAGAAATAGATGCACTAAATCCTGCAAGCGCAGCATTTTATATTTCCGTTTTTTTGTTTAGATGAAAGATTCTGACGCTTCCCGAAATATTCCTAAATCCGGAGATGGAGTTGTTTCCACTCGAGGAGCGCAAGCACCTCAAGGCCCATTGGATGCATTTTTAAGATCTATCAAACTCTTCTTTACGAAGGACATGGGTCTACTCTCTGTAGCATTCTTTTATATTGGTAATTCGATTGAACCTTTCCATTCAGAAACTTGTTTTTTAAAATTAAATTTCTTAGGTATCGAATATTCCTTTTTAAGCGGCGTCTATAGCCCCAGTATTGGATTCACGCTGGAGTTTGAAGACAGCAAACGGTTGGTGGGTTTATCCGGTATTTTTATTGGTGTTGGTGAAATCGCAGGTAAGGTTATACATAGAAATGACTGTCCGTTTATTTATGTTTTAATGACTTTTGGTTTTCTTTTTAAGGTGGAGCTCTATTTGGAATTCTAGGCTCGAAAACTGTTCGATACGGTCGTGATCCCATTATTCTGACTGGATTTCTAACTCAGGCCCTCGGCTTTTTCCTAATCTTCCTTAACATTCCAAATAACGCTCCGTTTGGGGATACCACTGATACTGGTTTCATTACAAGCAGGTATGAAATATAGCTTGTGCAAACTTTATTGATAAAGATATATTTTATTTTTCTATGCAGTCCATTTGTAGCTATTTTCAGCAGTTTTTTGGTAGCCTTTGGTGATGCTTGTTTCAATACGCAAGTCTACAGTATCCTTGGTGGTAAGTACAAAAATATTGGATAAAAAAAGGATGTGAATTTATACTCATCTTTTTTTTGCTATTAGGTATTTATCCGAACGACAGCGCACCAGCTTTTGCTCTCTTTAAGTTTGTTTCGGTAATTTGAACCCGTTATTTTATTTTATCTCTGTAGAATTTAAAATCAAACGTTTTAATTTTTTTCGCATTAGTCTTTGGCATCTGCCGCAAGCTTCTTCTACAGTCCATACATTGGAATCCACCCACAGTTAATAATCATTGGAATTCTTCTACTAGCTGGAACGGTCTGTTTCTGGCTTGTCGAATGGCGAAGTGTTTACAAACGAGCTCACCTGATAGAGACAAGTAATCCCGACTCCGCAGTGGATAAGGATTTTGATTGATTTGGAATTCATTATTTATGTTCTGGGCATACATTCTATTACAAAACGGGCGAGGGTAACTATATAGACGAAATATTTTTGTAAAATAACTTGATCATTCATTTAATTATTAATTCAAACTTTTGTGCTATTCCATTCATGTCATTTTTTCTTAGTTTATTCATAAAATAGTCGTGAGGAAACGTGATAAAATGTTTTAGGTGAAAAATAATTAAGAGACAGCAAAAACTGAATAATTTTCACGGAAAATTTGTCAACGGCGGAATTTTGCAAACATTGAAATATCACAGTGCTTTCATCACACCACGTCCTAGTGCATCACACCTACTGCTACATTAATCGACTCTTATTGCAATGGAATTAGGAATACCGTAAATTAGAACATTTTGATTTGTTCAGTAAAAGTTCAGTAACGATTTTACCTGCGACAACACTGAACAATCAGCTTTCAACGCACGAATCTAAATGCAAACTGACTTTGAATCAGGTAGGCCTAGTGATGCATAATTTAAACAATTTGTGAGACATACAGTCTGTAGTCTTAGGGTGTCTTGTATTTTTGTTCTGGTTAATGATGGAATGCTGACTGAATTCCAATCATTAGAGAGTAAATGTGGATTTGGATCCATTTAATATAGTTTGCTATACACTACATCTTAAGCACAGTTGTCCTAAGGTTATTTGTGTTTGCATGTAGACTCAAAATAGGAAAGGCCATTCAAGAGAGCATTTCTAAAAAAAGTATCCACTTGAGCTTCCTTCTTTCTCCTTTCAGTAATCAATCGGAATGCTTCCTTGCTGCCGCGTTATCTAAGAAGTAAATAGGTGCCGCTATATCCTTAAAGACGTTTTTTTTTTTCGACAAGCTGATTTTCGTAGAGCTTCAGAGTATATTTTTTGAAACAATTTTATATCGTCAGCTTTCCTTTGTTGGTGGACACGAATTTTCCGAAATCGATCGGGTTGATCTACAAGAAAATTAGAAATGCAAATTGTAATAATAAATAATAAGTTACCATTCCTTGAGCAGGAAATGAATTTGTATTGACGTTCGTTCGACGATACACATCAACGTGACATCACTGAAATTTTGTTGTGGTGTGTGGTCAGTATGTTATAAACTTATGAATGGACTATTTATATTTTTTGATGATTTGTTAATTATAACAGCATGTGAAAAATAGGTTGAAGACGAGCGATGGGAATCGATGAATGATATATCACGCTCGGACAATCAAGCGAGTTAACAGTTTGAAGTCAAGTCAGCAAGTTTTTTCCTATTGAGGCTTTTTGAGGGTTAATAGGTTATTTACCTAAGTTCCGTTTTCTTATCAAAGCACGAGAATGCGGTAAGACGATTGAGATCTACCGAGAGATTGGTGCAATTAAAGTCTATTCTAATAGGAAAGAACATGATTATTATTAGAAGGTTAGTTAGAAATTAGGCGGCGATCGCCTTTTGTGGTTAACTGAAACGTAGACATCGCACCAAGAGCTCACATCTATGCATCACTTGAAACACAGCATTTTTTAAATTCAAAAAGAAAATGTCAAAATGTAGACTAAAAATTGTGTTCTTTTTTATGTCTTTTTCCCGAGTGCGTATGATATATCATACGAATTAACGTTTGATGCATGGCTGAATAATATATTCAAGAGAAAAATAGAAAAAAAAAGCCGTGTAACAACGATCAGAATTAAAAGGAAAATTATTTCCATGCATTCTGTCATGCTATATCTCACATTTAAAAGAACCACCAAGTTACAGGGGACAAAAAAAGAAAACCCTAATTGGTAAACCACGCATAGAGAAACCCGAAAAAGGAGTACAACAACTGACCCAAACCAAAGCCCCAACTCACTTCTTCTTTTTGCGATTTTTCTTACTTTTACGGCCAGGACCAGAACCATCCTGGTCAAAAGAGGGAACAGTCACAATGTCCTCTTCATTAGAACTACTTTCACCGGCGCTTCTTGTCGCATCGGGAAAGAAGGCCACATCAACTGGCACTGAGCCACTGACAACTTCATCGCTGACAAAGAAACTGTAATCTTTGTCACCGCAATCCTGGTTGTCCTTGACCGTCGATGAATTGCGGTTAAGAGAGTCAATGGCGAATTTCGAGGGCATGGATGGTGATCGCAAGCACGTCTCGCTTTCTAGCTCAAAATCCAGAAGATCCTCGTCAATGTTGAGCGATGCCGGTGGGTTTGACGAGGAGACTGATGTTTGAGGCCAGTTTAGACGTTCATCATCCATGAAATAATGTGTTCGACGTTCACTGCCATCATCTTCTTCTGAACAAGGAAAACTTTTAATTCTATCAATTTTAATATGTATAGGGAAAGAAAAGATGTACCAGGAACATTCGATCCTACTAAAGGCATTTCTTGCATTGCGTCGGCTAAATTTTCTTTCAATTGCAGCTCCATTTCGACTTTGGGGACCATATCGGAAATAGAACTCTCGGAATCACAACGACGCGTGCCATAGCGTTCCCGTCCACAACCAGTCAAGAACCTCGGAGACTGTTCGTAACTACCTGTAAAACGCAAATAAGTACAGAATATTGCTGTGTTATTACATCAAGTTCAAATGTTATTTACTAGCTGATCCTTCGCCAGTAATCACAGGTAGTCCTTGAATTGGCATTTCATTCTTGTCTGGCATATTTACTGGGTTAGAACGAGCTGGACGAGTCAAAATATCTACTTCAGAGGCCTCTATTTCAGCAAGACTGTTTGAAAAAAAAAAAAATAACCAAATGATTGATGTTGTCACAAATTGAAAAATTGTACGTATAATACCTGGATGTGCTGTCACGTTTAAGAGTCTTAAATGTAAACTGAGGTCCCATCCAAAGTCTTCTGTGCGGCCCAGCATGCGTGTTGATTTCAACCTAACGATTCAATGCGGTTAAAGGAAATGGTAAGGTAAAAATTCAATAAGAAAAATCGAACTTACGTGTGCTAGCCAGGTTTCTTGCATCTCTTTGCCAGACAATGGGGCGCTAGTTGAAGGAGATTCAGTTTTATCGTCCGATTCAGGTCCGTTGGTGATTAGGGAAAGGATGTGTGATGCTAAAGGAGGTGGTAGATCTGCGGCATTGTAGAGCGGTCGATGTATAGGCCACTGGGCCAACGGCACAATGTCCAGCTCTATAGAGCTCTTGTCGCAAATCTTTTCGCGCGGTATCCCAGTCGCCAGCCGAGGTTCGAAGCCATATTCCACCAGGGCGCCATGGCACGACATCACATAGAGTGATTCAGCAGTACGTCGCTGAAGACGGTCACGATGGGCGGCCGAACCTCCGCCCACATTTAAAACGTGACCTGCGAGTGGGGCAGCTCCCCTTGGAGGAGCGAAACAGCAGGTGACCCGGACGACTCCCGTCCCGTCGTCCAACTCGGAGAACTTGCGAGAATTGGAAAGCCCAGGAGAGGCGGGAATGCCTCGATTTCCAGTAGCTCCACCCATGAAAGACGATCGCAGTTGTACGAGTGGGACAACAACTGTTGGATGAGGATAAGGTGGCAGTCGTGGATTGGGGTAGGGCAAGAGAGTCGTCGATTCCAACGGGCGACTATTATTAGGTGAACCGGAGAGTACGGGGCTACTGCGACCCGATGAAGGCGTGTCGTCCAAACCTGCACTACGATGGAATCGACTGAGTCTGTTGACCACTCGTGTTGAAGTATGCGTTCTCACACCCACCGACCCACCGTATGGACTGATTGGGAAAACGTGCGTCGTGCCACGCATCGTCGTTACGGCCACCCAACGCGAGTCGGTGGCAAAGGCCACGTCTTGTACTCGAGCCGTAGTGTCGCCACGATAGAGGGTGTACAAATGGTGGACGGCACTTTGCTTCGTACTACAAGGCGCTGGATGCAAGCGAAATATGTGAAAGTTGTGTCCCTGCTTGTCGGCTGTGAATAGTAGGGTCCCTGAAGGGTCAAACGCCAGGTAACTGATGGCCTGATTGGCGTGAGCAACAAAGTGCGCTACCACGCCATCAACGTCCTCCCGAAGATTGACTTCTCCGCGTGCCAAACCTTCCAGGTCGATGACAGTCACTACACCAGGCTGAGGGCCCTGTTGGGACGATGGCGATGCCGACGAAGAAATGTTTCTTTGACCAGTCAAAAATGTTTCACCAAATTCTCGGAGTCCTTTGGTCAAGCTCTTGGCAGCGTGGATGACGGTGGCTGTGTAAGACTGAATCCCTTCACCCTCGAAACCGCCGCCGCATCGGTGAATATTAATGAGTCGCTTCTCCGCATAGGCCAGCCAACGTGAACCCAAGGCGACTGGGTTTGAGTAAGGGCTGGAACTAGGTGGGTAGCAATGAGTCAGTACTACTTGATCCTCGAATGTAGTACTGCTGAAGACGGCCACCTTCTCGGGGAAGGTTACAACCACGGCGCGTCGATTGGCTAGTATATCCGCCACGGGGTTCTTGAAGCGAATAGTTTTGACTTGTTCTCCCGTTCGTAGCGAAAAGAATGCCACCGTATGGAGTTGGGAAGCAGGGCCAGTGCTTTCATTCATAGCTACAATCGGACGTTTGGCCGCGAAGAGATCTTCCGATATGTTCGAGACTGGATTGGGCAGTAGGCGAAACACTTTAACAGGTCCTGAATTCCACGAGAGAATCTCTTGAGCCTCTCCCGATGCTTGAATAGTCCATACCTAAATAGCGGGAAAATAATCCATGTTTCTAATTTGCATTGTTACTCGAACATGATGTGATTGTTACCTGAACTCCTGTGTTGTAGCCCAGTATGAGCAAGAGAGGTAGGTTGTTTTTGTGCAAAATGGAACTCTGCGAATGACAGTCCCCACAATCCATTTGCTCAATTTTAGCCCACAAGATAGGATCTGTTGCCTCCCCAGTAGGATGGCATCCTCCATAAGCCTTTTTATAATAAAACAGAGTTTGAGATTCCAGCAATGACATTTAAAAGAACAATATTTTTTGGTACCACCTGTGGGACAACTTCATGGATGAATCCAGCCATACTTTCCATGAAAGACTTTTCAGCAACAGATTCCGGCCTGAGAGTAAGCCCTATAGGCCTGCTCAAGCGCCGCTGTGGGGAATCACTCGAGGACATCTCTGATTACAAAGAAGAGACTGACTGTAAAATCGTTTCCGAGAGTTGAGAGTGTCTCTTCTACTCTCACTTTAAATTTATCCCAGAAAACCACCTAAAATTTAAAATCAAAGCTTCAAATGGAGAGTCCTAACTCACCCGTCAACATCAAATAGCAACAGTCAGAGAACGGTCGAGAAGTTTTAAGTGCGATAAGCAAACGAAGAGAGTAGGTCAATAGCAAAAGAACAACAAAGAAAAAGATTTGTTGACAGGGGCTATCCAAATGAGAATGATGAGGAGTAAATGTAACTAAGAGATGAAAATAAATAGGCCTTTAAAAACCAAGTGAAAACAAAGATCAAGTAAATATTTGAAATGTGTACCTGATTTTGGGCAGACTAGGTACGATCGCCCAAAAAACAACGAAGTATGATGATTTCACAGTCGATGACCTAAAGTTTACCTAGTTTTTCTACGACTTACGTCTGCAGCTTGTTTACGGGAAACAGCTGAGTCTGTTTTTCATTGTCCCTTTCAGGGCGTATGCAAGATTGGAAATGATGTAATTTTATTCATTTGAAATGAAGATAAAATCATTTTGAATTTACAGCTATTTATTTAAAATTAATATTGACCACAAATTTTACATTTTAAGTCAACTTTTATATTTAATTTCATTAATATTGTTAAATCCTTTCATGGATTGCGCGGAATTCATGAAGTGAGCACCATCTATCAACCATGTTGGGAATTTCTACGACCAAAGTGGTAGTTCAGTTGCTCACTGGATATTAGCGCTTCTTTCACTCTGTCGCCGTTCTTCACCCACAAGATACTGTCAAGTAAGTTGATAGAAACCATCGTCGAATCCTTATTTATATTAAGCATCTTTATTCGAAGCAAGATTTAGAACTTTTTATACATTTCGCTGAGTTGTTTTGTGTCGGTTGAAATAGAGCAACATAAATTTAAAGTTGTGTTGAAGGTGTTTTTTCTGGTTAAAGTGTGTGCAACGGACCGGTCATGACTTGGATAGTCACCTAGCTACTCTACATGTGTTGTGCAAAGCATTCTTATTAATTTTTTGTTTTCTCGTTTATAACAGAATGTTGATGCCAAAAAGGCACCGCGCTCTCATCTATGAATACCTCTTCAAGGAGGGAGTTCTTGTGGCTATGAAGGATACCCATCTCGCCAAGCACCCCGAAATCGATGTGCCTAACCTCCATGTCATGAAGGCACTTCAGGTGTGTTCTATTATCCCTATACATGTTTAAAGGAAATATTTCAAATTATTATTTGTATTTGCAGTCCCTGAAGTCTCGTGCTTATGTGACTGAACAGTTTGCTTGGCGCCACTACTACTGGTACCTTACCAATGAAGGTATCCAGTATTTGAGGGACTACTTGCATCTGCCCCCTGAGGTAAGTTCATGCTTCTGTCGATTGATGAATAGACATGATAACAAAACTGTCAATGCATTTTAGATTGTCCCAGCCACTTTGAAGCCCAAGAGGACTGAGTCTGCTCGTCCAAGAGCTGCTGCTGCTGCCAGGCCTGAAGCTTCCAAGATGTCAGAGGATCGTTCGGCTTACCGGCGTTCCGCTCCAGCTGGTGGTGACAAGAAGGCAGATGTTGGAGCTGGTGCCAACCCCAACTTGGAATTCGTAAGTTTATTAGTCCCTATCTGTCAGGTAACTTGTATTGATTCTGTATTATTATTTCCTTACAGAGAGGCGGATACGGACGCGGTCGTGGCTCAGCACCCCAATGAACGTGTAATTTTTGAGGAAGGTTGAATAAACTTATCCTTGACCAACACTTGTCATGTGTTACATTTTATTTCCAATTATTCCTGTTTCTTGAATGATTCTTTTGAAGTGTCTAATGATAAAACCCGAAATCGCGGTCGATATTTGAGCGAGAGAAACTCTTACGTGTTCGTTGTACGCGTGATGATCAAATTATCGGAAGTAAAAGGTAAGTTTGCGGTAAACACGGTTCACAACAAAGGTTGTCGCCAGAATTTTAAAAATGGGTTCCAAGTTGTGGCAACGACTGGTAGATGGCGTGGGTGTGTGGAAAATAATGCAAGAGGCGGGCCCGATGACGTCGCCCGTCAGGTAGCAGCACGAGCGCTGCGCAGTCGCCTGGCTGGTACCCTGCCTCTCGTCAGTCTTGAAATTCTTTGTGCATTTCTGGAATACCAACCCCAGTTCTCAGTCCCACCGTTCGCCGCCACGAAACAACCAACCCACGACTCTCCCACAACAATTTTTAGTTGGCGTATGTGAAATAAATAGTTATTTCGTCGAGTTTTTCGAGTGTGTTGGACGCCATTGCACAGGGGAATACGCCAAAGTGATCGCCATTGACTCGGTAAGTCGTCTCAAAGTGTGCACGTCGTGAGTTGAAGCGATTTTTCGAAAACGAGTGGCTGGAAACTATCGACCGACGCGACATACACAAGAGCCCGGGAAACCGTTGGCCAAAAAATCCCTCGCATACTTGGCGTGCCTCTCTGGTCTGTTGTATACTCCGGGGCTCTCTCATGTGTCCCCCTATCGGTGTGTCGTGCAGTCACCAACGGATGCTGCAACAAACGTTCGTTCGTTCGTTTCCTTTTTTTTCTCTCTCTTTTGGTCGTGTTGTTGTGTAATGTTTTTTTCCACTCCCCTTTGGAAAGAAAAACTGACCGACGTTACACACCACCACGTCTTTGTGTCTGATTGAGGAACCCTCCCCTCCAATTTTCGGCCGTGACATTTTTATTTTTTTCCTCTTTGACGCGCCATTTTTGTTGCCCTCGTGAATTTTGTTTTCCACCACCAAACGCATTTTTAACTAGAGACCAGGGTAGTTAAATAAAAGGAGGAAGGGAGAGAAAAGAAGAAAAAGGTCTTGGGGGGGTGTTTGTGTGTCCATATTTTAACCCCCTCTGAGGTTTTTGGGGGGGAGAAAAAACAGAAATGGAGGGAGAAAGATTTGATGTTATGATGATTATTCTTCTTCTTTTTGGGCAAAGAAAAGGGGTTGAACCAAGGCCACGACCTGTTGCTGGCCGACTGTTGAACATTTGGGGGCTCGAACGTGACCCGCGCCGGTGGCCATTGACCACCACCACCACTCGCCTTTTACTCGTCACACACACACACAAAATGTGGGGAGAAGGAAGAAAAACTTTTTTTACACGAAAAAGATTTGTTTAAAGTTTTTTTTTTACGATCTGGCGCTCCTTATAGTTGTTTTATCCAAAGACGTTCGTGCGTGAAAAAATATCAACCTCCTTGTTAATATGAAAAAATTGAGCAGCGTCGCCGTCGGCTTTTCGAAAGGGCGCATCTGGCG
This sequence comes from Daphnia pulicaria, assembly GCF_021234035.1. Taxonomy (NCBI): domain Eukaryota; kingdom Metazoa; phylum Arthropoda; class Branchiopoda; order Diplostraca; family Daphniidae; genus Daphnia; species Daphnia pulicaria. Next base: position 12,493,775 of record NC_060913.1, read on the forward strand.
TCACGTTGTGAGGGGCTGGGCGCTGGTTTGAGCGGTTTAAATTTAGAATCACACACACACACAGTGTGTCTCTCTTATTTCGTATAGGCAGAAAAATTGTGACGTCATTTAGAAGACTCAAAAGCTCTAAAAGGTCGAACGGGATCAATAGACACACAAAACATACGAGTTTTCCATGTTCCGGAAATCGTTAAAAATTAAAAAATAAACAGGTTTTTTTTGTTGCTTATTTTAGATGTTTTAAAAAAGGAAAATGACAAAGGCAAGTTGACAAGAGATTCGTTTGATCTTTTCGTGTATAAAACAAAAGCGAGTCATATGCTCTTTTGAGCACCTGTTGTTTGATCATTTCCAACCACGCGCGAGATTTTTTTTTCTTTCATAGCGTCCATTTTTCCTGGTGAAAAATCACGTAGGAAATCTCTTATCAAATGATTACGACCGTCTGCACGTTATCAGCCAAAAAGTTTTATATATTTTTTTTTGATTTCCTTGTCTTGGATTTTTACGCTGATGTCACGCTCCTTATTTCCCGTGACGTCAAAGCGTTTGGGTCTAAAAATTCGTTTCTGCGATTGACCCTCACCAAAAAAAAAAATAATAATGTTTGCCCAATATTTACACATGGGGGAGATAAGGAGAGACCTTGATTGGTTCACGCTGATGATGAAATTGTCGAGTGAGGCTGGGTGCTGCTACCGGGCAGCAGCAGCAGCAGCAGCAGTGGAGCTACTCACGTCTCTCCTTTTTGTGTTCACCGGACTCTTTTTTAAGACGCCTCCAGCGGCGTCTCGTATTCCAATGACGTGTGGTGGTGGTGTGTAAATACGAGAATAGAACAAGAGACGTGCTCGGTTTTTTTCCTCTTATTACATCACATGCTGCATTTCTCCTCTAGACGAAAAAAAAAAATAGTTATAATATAATCTCGGGATGAATAATGTATCGTCCTAGTCTTCTTGATGGATATCGATCTCCGTTCTACTAGTCCTACAAGAGAAAAACACACTGGGGAAAAATCTTGTTTTGCGGATCTATCTTTTTTTTCTTCTTCTTAAGCGGATGGCGCCGTCCATCAGGTGTCCATACACAGCCGGACTGCACCCTCTCTCTCTTTTTCTTATTCTCTTTTTTATCGCTCTTTCGAAATCTTTTACCTGGAGGGAAAAGAAGAAGAAGAAGAGCTTTTTGGTTTGTTCCCCTTATGTGTCGTATATACTCGGGAAAAGAAGAAGAAGAGGGAGGTGGTCCACCTTGTCCAATTCAAGTAGAGAGCTGCAGGCGATGGCAGCAGCCAAAGAAGGGGGGAACGCCAGACGAAGTTCGAATCTTTTTTTCTCTTCTCTTCTGTGTCTTGTCTATATACCCACCCACTAACCTAACCGACCCTCCGACCGACCACCAGAGACCCTTTTTGTGTGTGTGTACCTGTACCTGTTGGGAAGCTGGAGGCTATCTCACCTTGACAGAGAGAACAGCAGCGTACCAGCAGCTCGTGTATTCAAATGCACCGTTTCTCTTTCTATTCTTTAATAACGTTGCGGGTCAAAAGACTTTTTTTTTTATTATTATTATTATATTTCTTTTTCCCAACCACCACAACCCAAAAAGCTTTTTTTTTTCTTTTTAAATAATAATCACACAACAAGTATTATAAATATATGATTTTTTCCTTTTTCTATTTAAAAAAAAAAAAAAAAAGACTTTTGTGATGGGGGTCAGATCCATCTATTGGAGCGACACACCAACTTTCGCACCCCCTCGCACTCACCCGGGCTCATCAAAAACCCAAATTTGTTTCGAATAAATTTCCGCGCTCCTAAAATGCTTTTATTGTAAGTTGATCGATTGGGACGGAATTAGAAATGATAAAACACAAAATCATTTGAAACCTGTTGGACAAGGATCGATGGATCACTGTGGGTCTTTCCCCCAAAGACCCTGGGCCAATCGAGGAAAAAAGAAAAAAAACCTGTCCAGAATGAGAGAAAAGAACAATGGCGCACACACACAACTTCTTTTTATTTAATCTCGATAAACTTCTTTTATATCAAAGAAACTCGTTTTCCTCCCTCACTAATCGGTCAGCATCATCTGGTGCAAGTGACCAGACGATGTGTGTTGTCGTCCATTTGTACCATTCGCCTTATTTTATTTATTTATTTATTTCGTTTTTTTTTAGAATTTGACAGAACCCCCCAAAATAAAACAAGCGGGAGTGTCTAAATAAGAAATGGGTATTCCGTGTGACCTATAGACAAAGTATTAGCGGTTGTGTTCCCTTTTATCATCCCCCCCCCCTTCTCCGAATTATAAAAAGATTTCTTCTTCTTCTGACGAAAATTGGAGACGGTTGTTTTTCTCGCTCCGATGGATTAAGAGATTGAGAGACTTTGCCTCCGGGAGGGTTTTCCTTCCTTTTTTTTTCTTCTTTTTACTACTACGTGATGGGCGACAATGAGCTGCGGATTGTATTGATATTGGAGAAAAAAAGAGGAACCTGAAACATCTTCCGGCGCTCCTTCTCTCTGTTCATTTGCTTCTCTCGTTTCCTTTTGGCTCATGTCGAAACAACACACACGGAACAACTAGTTAGCGGCCAAAAAATTGAAAAAGATGGGATACGCTTGATAGGCTCATTAAGCGAGCGACAAACACAAGAAGAAAGGAGGAGGACCTTATTGGTTCGAAGTTTTCCATCATCGAATCTTTTCTTTTCTATTCTTTCCCCCTTTGATGTGTCCCGTGGATTTCTTCACTAAAACTGGGTGGGTGGGGGGAAAAAAGGAGGTCATTGATCACATAGAAATTAAAAAGAAGAGGAAACCCTTTCGGTAGATTTTTTGGGGGTTGAAGAAAAAAGAAAACGTTGGGACTTTTGCTGCTGCTCATCAGAGCGCGTGTTAATCTTCGCATGTTTTCTACCTGTAGCAAGTTTCTTTCGAGTTGAACAATTCTGCAGAATGGTAACGGTGGGGGGAGAGACTTAGGGTTAAATATCGAGGGGGGTCTGCTGGATGTGCTGCTGGTGGGGGGAGAAAACTCGAATAGGAGGAGTTGGGTTATTTACCTGAGGGGGCGCCAAAATCTTCCTCTTCTTGTGTACAACAACTTCCCCCCTCCGGTTGTTGTTGAGGAGCTAGGAGCTGGGAGGGGAGCAAGTTTTTGGCCCATACAACAACTCCCCCCTCCCTCCTCTGCACGACTCCCTTCTCAACTGAATTCGATGAATTTCCATGTTTCAAAGTCTCTACTCTATTCTGTACGTATATAACATTCCTGGGCTTCTGTGTGTGTGTGTGTCTGCTATTCGCCGCTCTCTCTCCCATCTCCTGTGCAGTAGACAGTAGAGCGAAAAATAAAGGAGAGAACCCTCTCTCCGGACTGGTGCAGCAGCAGTCGTCGTAGTAGTAGCAGCGGAGTAGTAGTAGAGGGACGGACGGACGGGAATGGATGGGCAGGAAACATTTTTGAAATAGTCGAGTGGTGGCAGTGTCTCGGTGCTGTCGTCTTTTTCCATCCATCTCTACTCCCTCACGACGCTCTCTGCTCTTCTTCTTTTAGACCAACTACCTTCATTTAGTACACGTTCGTTGGCTATTGTTGTTGTGGTGGGGATGTTGTCGTGTTGTCTCTTTGCAGTGTTGCGGATGTGACCCTATCGGCAGAAAAAACCATTTCAAACCAAATATACCTGGTCGTGATTTTTTTAGTGTTTTTATATTTCAACAGTTTTATTTTAAAAGCCGAGAAGAGAGCAAGTGTGTGGCGAGTTGTTTGTCTGCCGATCGTGTTGTTGATTGTGTGGAATTCTTTTTGCGGTTGAAGAAGAGGAGAGCCCCGTTTTGTGGGGGCTGTGGATGAAGGATTCGTTTCGCATGTTCGCCCCACTAGCAGCAGCAGCCTGGCCTCTCGTCAGTCCCGGTAAAAACATCTAAAAAAAGAAACAAATTTGAGAAAAAAAACTATCCAATTTGGCGCGTCGTCTTAATTAGCATAGAATCGTGAAAAATCGGATGTTGTCGTGTGTGCCACCTCACCAATTAGCACCTTTCACCAGCCGTAGTTCCCCCTCCTGTCGACATACTACACAATCTTCTTCTTCTTCTTGTGTCTACATTTTTATTGTTATAAAAAGAAAGAAAACGGATCCTCCTAGTTTCCCGCCCAACGTCCGTTTGATTTTCTTAGTACCCCCTGTGTGCGGTCACACTATCGAATCATCAGTGGAAAAATAATAAAGGTGTTGCGTGTTGTTGTTGTTGTTGTTGTTGTTGGAAAAAAAGAAGAACGTTTCCATTCCAGCTCTTCCGGCCGCCACCGCCACCACCGCCTTTCTCGGAAAAAAAAGGCGCCAAGACAAAACAAACGAAATGGGAACTTTTATTTTATTTTGAGTTGGATGATGAAAAAACAGCCAACCACAGACACCCAAGGGGCATTGCAGCTCTTATGCAACAAGATAATGTTGCTCGTTCTCTGTGTGTGTGTGTGTGTGTAAGATAGCAATCAGGGCCGCCTGCTATGAAAAAAAAACCCCAAAAAACTGGTTGGTCGTACATGTTTAATCTATTCTTCAATTTCTGGGAATCGCCATGTTATTTTATATATCTACGTGTGGCAATGCAGCCCCGGATCCTTTGCACACACACATTTCGATACGTCTATTTCATTTCTACTTGGAAAAAAGGGGCCAGCTACTATTGGCCAGCTGTTGTTTTATACTCGGAAGGCCTAAAAGACAAAGATATTGGGCAATCCCTTTGCGTCATTCGAGTGAATCATCTTTTTCGACAGAGGGAAAACAAATTTTCTTATTTTGGTTTTTTTTAACGGTCCGTTTGAATAATGACACATCCGGTCATCTATCCTTGTGTATAGTACTCCCTTTTATTATTTTTCTTGAGCAACCTGTTTGGGTCTGCCTTTGTGTCATCAACGACGTTAGAGAGAGAAAGAGAGAGAGAAAAAAGGCTCTCTGACTGGCAGCTCAATCAGATCGGTTTTCTCTTTGATATTATGCAATCTCTCTCCCTTTTTTCTTTGAGAGGCCACTGCGATTTGTTCCGCTGCGTTGAACCTCTTTGCCCGTCTCTCTTCTCGGACCGGTCCGCCTTTTCCATGTCGGCGTCTAGTCGCTTCACAAAGTCGTCGTCGTCGTCGTATCTGTCCTGTCCGTTTATTTACATTTTTCCATCACACACACACACACATGGAAGAAGAAGAAAATATCTTCTTTTTTTTTTGGAAACAAGAAAAGGTAAAATGGAATGGAATCCAATCCGGAGAGCGCGCGCGCTCGACCGTTTCCGGGCGTCGCTCGGCCGACCGAAGTTGAAAGCCAAGTAGAATAGGAGGGGGGGGTGGACTTTGCGTCATCGCCCTCCCGACGACGGACGACGACGACGACTGACTGTTGTGTGTCTCGGGATAATGTCGACAGAACCTTTTGGCTTTGATGTCTGCGCAATTAGCCTTATCCTCGCAACCATTTTGTATTCGTTTGATGATGAACATCGTCAAAGAGTCTCCCCTCCTCTCCGGAAAAGAATGGCACGTGAAAAAATCGATAGAAAAATCAGAAAAGGAGTAGAAGTGGCTTATCTGCCACATCAAAGGAAATCGATTCAAAGGCCACCCTCATAATATATATATTTAGATGAATGGAAAAGAAATTATTTGTGATTGAATTTGAATTTTGTTCGTTGATAATAATAATAATTATTATTATTTTGTTGTGTGCACAGGTGAGGCGTGGGCGTTGAGCGGGGCCAAACTGACTTCTTCCTGGCAGCAGCAGCAACAGCAGCAGCAACAAAATCAACAGCCTTACGGTTCGGGAGCATCAGCTATTCCGGGTGGCCAACATCAACAACAACGTGGTGAGCCAACAACATTGTCCAGCACGATTGGCAACAGCAGGACGGACGCCGCCGTGGATCACAACAACATGGCCGGCGAGTTACCACTCTCGCCTGAAGATCTCTCCAGCGATGTATGATTTATTCTTTAATATGATTTTTATACAAAAAAAGTTGATTTAACCTCCAACAAAATGTGGATTCATTAGGACGAAAAAGATTTGGCGTCGGCCGACGCCGAGGGCGTTTGGAGTCCCGACATTGAGCAAAGCTTCCAAGAGGCTTTGGCCATTTATCCGCCTTGCGGCAGACGGAAAATCATCCTCTCTGACGAAGGGAAGATGTACGGTAAGTTTGATCGAATCAACTGGCAACGTTTCCATTTTATTTTATTTTTTTCGGTGGAGGGGGATATTATTTCCTCTCTGCGTGCATGATATCACTCTCTCTCTCTCTCTCCTTTATCTCTCATCTAACTGGATTTTGGCTCCCACTCTCTCCTTCCCCCCCCACCGCCACCACCACCCGCTCCACGGTCGTTTGAAATCTCATCATCAATGCAGGGACACGCTCCACTAAACTTTGGCCTTTCAAACAAAATTTGAAACCCGAAATGTTGCGCTAGACAACATTTGGACAAGTTCAACAATTGGGAGAAATAAATCGAATTTGACTAGTACTACTCCACTACCCCAGAAGGGGGATGGCAGGAAAGTCCAGCGAAGGCTACAAACGGCATCGGATGTCGACGTATGTCGGGATTGCGGTGACGCTTGCGCAATGGATGCGTCTATCTTTTGCCACACACTACTACTACTACTAGACCCTATCAGGGGCTGGGGCCGGTATGGTGGTAAAAGAGGAAGCCCTAGCGGCGGTGGCGGCGGCGGCCGAGAGTTGCCTCACAAGGAGCCGCACCTGGCTTTTGTTTTTTGAACTACTACACCTCCTCACCTCTTTTCGCCATTGTTTTTTGGGTTGTTGTTGTTATTTTTTCTTCACGGAAATCTGGGAGGGGTTTCCTCCTCCGTTTTCACAGTCCACTGAACCCTGTCGACACACTCACAGAGACTCGAAGTGTTTGGAGTTGTTGTTTTTCAATTTGTTTTTGGGCTGTGTGTCGCTTTTTCGAGTTTTGGGGCGGTGCCTTATGACTCATCAGGATGAGATTGGAGGAGCGAAAATTGACTGGCTAAAGAAGAAGAGAAGCTGACTAGAGTCTCCGGTTGTCATGCAGACGCTAATCTTTGGACCCTAGCAGACGATAGCTCCGTTTGAGTAGAGAGAGAGAAACGAAACAATGCTTTTAACGGTCGAATAAAAAGAGTAAGAAAGAAGAAAATGGATAGACAGTCAGAAAAGATTGACATTGATCTTGTGTGTAGTCGAGAAATGCAACCCGTGCGCTCTCGCGTCTCGTGAATGCGGACGTGACTGGCCCATGTCGCCAACGACGGACGGCGGCGTCTCTCAAAAACCTGAAAGGGTTGGCACGCTGGAATCAACAACACAACCCGAAATCTAAGAAAAAGAAAAGAAAAATTGGAATAAAAAAGTTTAGACTTTGGGCAAGGAGGAATTCGCTCGACGCAACCGAGGAATGTCTCTTTTTTCTTATTCTTCTTCTTATTATTATCAAAATCTGGACTTTCATTTCTTCTCTTTCAAAATTCTCCGTTTTTAAAATTCCAGCAGCAGTAGCTCGATATGCTTTTGTTTCAGACGTTCTAACTACCGAAGGGGGGCGAGTTGTTTTTAGTGGCAGATTATTCCAACTCGATTTTTTGGCGCAATCTCGAGCCAATCCCGACAGACACGCAATGGACCGACCATGACACATAGGTTCTCTCTTTCGTGTGTGTGTGTGTGGCTGGGCAAAAAAAAAAGTCTAAGGAGGGGGGGGGGGGTTGCAGCAACTCTTTCCAAGTTTCCTACTTTGACATTGATGGAGCTTTTTTCTTTTAGTCTATTCTCCTGGACGTCCTTTTCTTTTTGTTTTGTTTATTTTTGTCAAAACAAGGAGCCCAGGAGAGGACCTTGAAGTGAGGGGGGGGGGACCTGCTCCTTAAACTAGAAACTAAGACGACGTCCTTTTTTATTTTCGGTAGCTGAGGAGGAGGTACTTGTGCCGGGTAGTATTCTTTTCTCTCTTCTGAACCGGAAACCACGTGTGACTCGGCGAAAAAATTGGAGAGCATAAAGTGCCTGGTCCGGCTCAGATTCGAAATGCGAGAGTCCACTCTGGCACAGGTAAAATGACAGTCTAGGGGAGAGACTTTTGCGGTTAGGTTCAAGAGGATGAAATCGGGTGATGCATTCTGTCGAAATGTAGAGACACACACACAGTACAACAACAACAACTCACATTTCCAGGTCATTTTCATCAAATTGAATCCCCTTTTTTAAAGAAGAAGCAGCTAGGGCAACGACGAGACTGCAGGAGAGAGAATAAAAGATGGGAGAAAGTTATGCACCCGCTTCCAATTCCGCATCTGTTTGTGATGCGAGCGCTCCCCCCTTGTTCCTCTGTCTCTCTTGACTACCACCCCCACCTTTTCTACTATATTCCGGACGTTCAGCTATGTCGGGAATGTGCAATTAGTGAGGCCAAGTTTCCGTCTCTCTCTGTGTGCGTTAGGGAGAGCACAGAGCCATGAGCTCTTCCTTGACAACGACTATCTCTCCTCTGCTCTGCTCTTTCTTCTTCTTCTTTTTCTTCTTCTTTTGGGGTTCTCTCTCTCTGTCTGTCTGTGGGGGCTGTTGCATCGTCCAATTTCCGTCTCTCTCCGACATTCCACCAACTCTCTTGCTCGTCGTAGTACATCGAGAGACAATTTTCAGAACGACCAAGAGCGAGGAGGGGTGGAAACCGGATGGAACAGACATATAGAAAGAGAGAAGAATCTTTATGTAATAATATATATTTAGATATTATTAACTTTACTCTCTCTCTCTCTTTCTGGCTGGCTGTCTACTTGGATAGAAGAGTCTCTGTGTGTCTGTGTAGAGCCAGGAGTTTTTAAAGGCGTGTGCGTGGGGGGGTCTTGTGTATACACACACGCGCACGCACGTCTACATGTATTTATACCACCAACAATCCGCCGAGAATCTGGCGAGGACTGGTTTGTTTCCAACCGTCTTCCTCTTTTTTCGCTCCTGGTCGTCGTCGTCCGAAACAACTTTTTTTTTCCCCCAACCGCACACGAGCGGCTCACATTTCGCCTACCGTTTCGAAAATAAACTCTCGACACCCAAACGAAAAACGAACGGGGGGCGACCGGAGAACCAAGAGAACCCCGGGCCAAAAACGAAATAATCTTTCCAAACAACAACAATCAGAAAAAAGATATCCCCTCCTATTTCTTCTTCTTGGCCAATAATCCACCAACTTGTTTCTTTTTTAAAATTCCGATTGTCCAGACGATTAAAATGTGCCATTCGCCATCTGATTGACAGGTCGCAACGAACTCATTGCCCGTTACATCAAGTTGAGGACGGGCAAGACGCGGACGAGAAAACAAGTCAGTTCGCACATCCAGGTCCTGGCCAGACGGAAATTGCGTGAAATTCAATCGAAAATCAAGGTAAACTAAACATTCAAATTCAATGGACACATTTTTAATTCCCCCCCCCCCCCCATTATTTCATTTTCTGTGCTCGGTGTTAAATTGTTTTTGAACATTTTTGACTTGTGTTTGTTCCCTTGTTCTAAATAGAATGCCTCCAAAGATGAAGTCCTCCGCCTCTACGGTTCTGTGGCCCAGGTTAGTTGTATTTTATTTCCTTGTTATCTTTTCTCTCTTTCTTGTTTTTTTTCGTCACTTTCTGTGACTACGACAACACCAACAACAAAACTTCTTCAACGACGCAAGTTGTTCTCTCTCTCCCCCCTCGTTTCGGATGGTTTGTGTGGGTGTGTTTTCCCCCGTTGAGTTGTTGACTTGTGTTTTATTTTTCCAGTGTGTCCTTTTTCTTTCTGTGTCAACAACACACAAGTTATCGTATAACTCGACCAGGTCATAGGGTACGCTCCAAAGTTTATAGAAGAGACTTATGCTAATCTTCAGTTACTCTGTGCAAAAAGACAATGGAACGGAACTTGACTTTTTCTCTTCTTTTTTCGGTTGTCAAGGATCAGGCCACCAAGGAGAAAACGTTGCAAAACATGTCCAGCATGTCCAGCGCCCAAATTGTCTCGGCCAGTTCACTGCACAACAACAAGACGGGCCTGTCGGGACTGGGACTACCCGCCCCCGTCTCCTACCCACCGCCGGTAGTACATATTATAATTCCTTCCATGTGTTTTTGTGAATTTTTTTCTCCTCCGTCTTATCGTGGCGGCCCAAATATTGACATTTTAATGACTCCCCTTTTGTTTCTTTGTTTTGTGTTTTCATTTTGGCCAAATATTTTGTTATCGCAGTTTTGGCAGCCTGGTCTCCAACCTGGACCCTCTCAAGAGTAAGATTCGTGATTCATTCCGTCGCGCTGGCAATTGTTTGCTCATTTTTGGCTGTTTGTTTTGTTTTTATTTTTCAGTGTCAAGCCGTTCGCACAATCACATTACGCAGTTGGCGCCAGTCCTTCTGCGAATAACAAATCAGGAACGTCGAATGGTGGGACAGGTTCATCCGCCGCCGGGAGCGGCGGGTCGGCCGAAATGGCCGGCCTCCTGGCGCCTTCATCGGCTACACCCAACAACAACGCACCTTCGTCTTCATCGGCGGCCTCAGTGACGACGGTGGCCACGACGGCCGGTCTCACCCCTCCAGCTCCACCCCCGCCATGGGAAGGACGGGCCATCGCCACCCACAAGTTGCGGCTGGTCGAGTTCTCGGCCTTCCTCGAGCAGCAACGCGATCCCGATACGGTACGTTCGTTGTCGTAACGCGATCTTCTCGACTGATACGCCCAAGCAGCGCATTTCTAACATTTCTTTTGGCTCAGATTGTCATTTTTCTTCTTTTCTTTCTTCTCCTCGACGGAATTTTTGTGTCTTTTACCTTGACTCTATTTCTGCCTGGATGCATTTTCTTAATTTTTTATCACATTTTTTTCTAAACAGTACCACAAACATTTGTTTGTGCAAATTGGAGGCGCCACCAGTTACTCGGACCCCATGTTAGAGGTATAAAATTCAATTTCATTGGTGGATTGATTGGGAGGAGTTTTAATTATTTTTCTGGTTGAATTAGGCGGTTGATATCCGGCAGATCTACGACAAATTCCCCGAGAAAAAGGGCGGCCTCAAGGAGCTCTTCGACAAGGGTCCGCAGAACGCCTTTTTCCTGGTGAAATTCTGGGCCGATTTGAGCACCAACATCACGGAGGACGTGGGGGCCTTTTACGCCGTGACGTCTCAGTACGAGAGCAACGAGAACATGACCATCACGTGCTCGACCAAGGTCTGCTCCTTTGGCAAGCAGGTCGTCGAGAAGGTGGAAACGGAGTACGCCCGCTTCGAGAACGGCCGCTTCGTCTACCGCATCCACCGGTCGCCCATGTGCGAGTACATGATCAACTTTATCCACAAGCTCAAACACTTGCCAGAAAAGTACATGATGAACAGCGTCCTCGAGAACTTTACCATCTTGCAGGTTGGTGTTCAGTCACGCTTCATCTTCACGTTGAACTTTTTCCCTATTTGATTGTTTCTTTATTTCTTTTTCTTGTTTTATTCACGACACGGCAGGTGGTGACGAATCGAGACACGCAAGAGACGCTCCAGTGCGTGGCCTACGTTTTCGAAGTGTCCACGTCGGAGCACGGCGCCCAGCACCACATCTACCGGTTGGTGAAAGATTGACCCGACACCACCACCCGCCAGCAGAGTGAGGCCGTCATCACTTCAAGCAGATGCTTTTAGTGTTGGTTTTCTTACTTTTTGAAATCAGAGGAGAAAGAAAGAAAAAGGAAGTTATCAAAGAAGAAAGAAAAAGACGATTCTAAATATATATATACATTGCGATGTGTGTGTGTGATACGCCATGGCAGCAAAAATAAGATGGAAGAGGAGCCAAGAGAAGACAGACAACCCCCGGGCATCTTTTGATTTATATATTATTATATATAAATATATATATCCCCCCCCCCCTCTCCCGTTTTCTTCTTCCGTACGGTTGCAGCTATTTTCCGAGTTCTACTTTTTGATTTCAAAAAAACAAACAAAACAAAACTGGTTTTCTTTTGTTGCAAGAGATGGAACTCTTTTTTTGTTTTTTCAATTGTGGGGAGGGGGAGGTCTGTTTTTGTGGGTAGTACACCCGTGTCCAATACCAAGGCGATATCAAATCTCTTGTCTCCCTTTAATGTAATTTTTTTTTTTTTTTAAATCACACACATACGCCCATATTTTTTGGGAGGGTCTTTCTGTTTCAATTTTTATCTTTGGTGATTTCTCTCGGTACGTGTCCCGGAATTTTAGCGAAATTTTTAGTTGAATTTTCCTCGAAAACGGGAGATGGCGAGTGAAAATTGAACAGATTATGTGTTGTGTGTAGCAATTTTTTTAAAATTATTATTATTGGAATAATCAGGGGCGGATTATTTCGTTGGGGCGATGAAAACCAATCAGTGGCGGCTTATTGTCTGTAATTCTTTTTCGTAGGTGGGATTTAAAAATTTTTGTTTTGTCCCTTTCCGTCGAAACATTTTTTTAAGCGGAAAGAAATCAAGTTGTTCTGTTTTTTGTTTTGTTTACTTTTTTTTCTCACCCCTTTTTAATTGTTTTTTATGTTCTATATTTTGGGAATGATCGACAATACCAGATCTCAATTAGATGACGTTAAACAAAACAACAAAAAAAAGTAACATGTGTAAAATGATATAATAATAATAACTTTTTCTGTGTGTGTGTGTGTGTGTGTGGCGTGTGCATCTCTCTTCCCCCCCTTCTATCTTATTTCTTTATATTTCAATATCATATTTTTAATAGACATATTATCAATGGGAGGAGGAGGAGGGGAACCCGTCCTCTTTTCTTCACGAGATTGCGTGCGGCTGCTATTTAGAAATAATTCGTGAGTGTGTGTGTGTGTGTGTCCCTAATTTTTTTTTCATCTTTATTTCCCGTGCCAAGAGACTCGATTTTTTTATTCTTTTTCAAAGAACAACATCCGCCTCTTCCGCAAATCGTTACTCTACCTTTTGAAAAACAAAAAAATAACATTTCAAAAATATAGAAAATCGCGCCATATCGGTACTGCCATATCAAATCCCTGAAACTATTGAAAAATTGTCCTTTTTCCCGCCCTTGTCATTTTGACGCGTTCAAATTTATCGAAAAGAATGAATTGATTTTGTTCCTCTTTTAAAAAAAAAACAACAATTAAGCAGATCACATTCACACACTTAATTCGTCATCATCACCCTTTATTTTTTTTTTGAAAGTACAGTATGTATTGTTTGTTCAGCAACATACAGTGCCTTGGCCCGGTTTAATTCTTCTTCATTCAAAAAAGAAATTTTCAATTTATTCTCATCAATCCCACCAACTCGATCGTGGTCTCTACTCGGCTAAAACCACGTTTTTCTTTTGATTTTTCTAAATTTCATTTTTTTGTGTTGAGGCATAATCTATGCAAATTCTTGGAAATCAATTGAAGCAAAGAAAAATGCTATTTTCTTAATTTCTCCCCCCCCCCACTTCCACAAAAATAATGGCAATGTCTTCCGATCCAAGTTTTTTTTTTCTCTTCCCATTTGGCTCGTCGGAAGTAATTTTTTTAAATTCCTTTTAATTATTTTTATTTTGATGTAATTAAGGATGTGTATACTCCTCTCATGTGATCCCCCTCGTCTCTTTCGTGTGTCAGTGTGTGTGTATTTTTTTAATATTTCGAATATTATTTTCTATGACGTAAAACAAAAATTTGATGTGTTAAATTCCAACGGCCATCTAATACTTAAAAAAACAAAACAATTTTGGGGGGGAATTTACGACAATCAAACGCGAAATGAGAGAAAAACCAACGCTGCTAAAGAGACTGCTGAATCAAACCAAAATAATATCAATCGTTTCCATATCAGACGTCTTTCTTTTTTTAAAAAACAATTTACTATCCAACACACACACACACACACACATTGGCATGAAAAACAAAAGAATTATTATTATTTTTTAAACCTCTAATCCATTCTATGGTTCTCTCTTCCCTCTATATTAACCTATCATTATGTGCGTGTGACTGTCTTGTTCTTGTGCTGCTGCCCGTCTCTCATGAAGAAAAAATTCAAAAATTCAAAACAAAAAACTTGAAAAAAAAAAGAAAATCTTCAAAAAACAAAATTGTGAAATGTACAGTTTTACCATGATTTTTGAATGTGTGTGTGTGTGTGTATGTGGTGAAATTATGTCGACGCAAAATGTGTCCGATGATGTCAGTATAAAACGGAAACAGAAAAAATATGAAAGAAATGTCTTGAAAATGGCGTCTTTTATTATTTATTCAAATTTTATCATTTTTTGGGGGGAAGGAGGGGGGGAGCAAAGCGGAAGAGAATGATACAATAAGAGAGTAGGAGAGAGATATAGTTTGGACATATTGAAAAATTCTTCCGCCGCACGATGTCAACAGAAAGGGACTGGGGTAGAAAAATTATTAATTGCGTCGGTCGAGTTCAAACGTCTCGAGCGAAACAAAAAAAAAAAGAAAAAAAAGTAGAAAAGTTGGTTTCCGTTTGTATCCATCATTCCAGCCTTGGCATTCCTATACCGAGCTGCTGTGTGTCTATGTAGTATAGAGAGATGGAATGTTGCGTTTCGATTGAAAGGATCTTATATATTTTTTACCTCGAAATTTTGTTTCGTCAATTCTTATATACTACAGCGCGGAGAGAAAGGAAAGACAATTAAACTTTTGCATTTCGGAGACATGGGAAAAACAAAAAGAGAAAAAATGGAAGCATTCCAACCTCCTCCTCCTCTCGACTTGTTCCATTGTCCATGAGAAAAAATGTCTGTGTGACTTCCATATCGAAGAAGAAAAAATAGAAATCCCGCTTCTTTCTCAAATGTGACATTCCCTGCGTGTTTGATATTTTCCCGTTCAATGTGATCCCCGGATAGCCGGAGCGTTCGGACGAAAAAGAAATGTATCGGGACAGACGCACACATTTTTATTTTTTTGTTTTTTTGTTTTTTTGTTTTTACCCGCTGTATGTTATATACTTACGGAATGTCATTTCTGATTTTCTCTCTGTTTTTACCTTCCTCAAGGAAAATCCCGCCGCCGCCGCCGCCGATGGATGTGATGGTGCATAACTTGGAACAAAACAACCAGAGATTTTTCAAATTGTGTATGTATTCTAAGATGTAAACTTCAATGAATTTCAAAGAAACGTGACCGGATTATATGCGGCATCTTTATATTCAGAAATAAAAAGGAAGACCCACAACAACAACCAAGAAATTGTGAACGTGAAAATGGCGAACGTGACTGCGATACAATTTTTTCGACACACACACACACACACATCCAAGAAGAAGAAGAACTTTGATAGATCCTTAAGCCCCGGAATCCGCCGCTGCTATACACTGCACGTTTTTATTCCAGAGAGTTATTTTTTTGTTTTAACCAAATAATAATCATCAGCTTGGCAACTGGATACACCTTCCATCAGTGTCTCTATCTTTTGAGAATGAAAATAAAACCCCCCTCCAAAAAAGAAAAAACAAGTTATTTTTGATTTATTTATTTCCCGGGCGAACCGTTTAGTCGCATGCAAATTCGGATCGGGAACTATTGGAAATGGATCGCCTTTTATTTATTTGAACCACGAGGAAAATTTATGCATAAGGCATCGGGTGTCGAGTGAACGTCATTTATTACTCCATCATTGACGCCCCTCTGGCGCACAACACAATATATACCAAAAAGGCGAAGGAGATGAGGAGATCCCGGGAACCGATGATTGGAAAATTGCATGAGGTTCTATTGAATGCCTTCATTAAGGTGGTGTGGTCAGAGTTTCACCTTTTCGGTTCCTACCTGCGCCACAACAAACACCGCGCATCCATCAAGTTTGATGACGCGAACCAAATGGCTCCCCGTTTTCTGTTCTCTTCTCGGCAGGTATCGATTCCCTTTCTTGAGCTTCCGTATGTCTACGTATTTTCAAATCAACTGTTGCTGCCCCCACCGTCAGCAACGTGTTACAATGAATCATCAAACTGGTTGCTCTTTTCTTTCTCTCCGCTTTTGTAATTTTTTCCTTTTGATTTTCTTTTCTTGTAAGACAAAAGACCACCTAAGCTTTCTGATGGGATTTTCTCGGCTGCTGATAAAGCTGATGGGCTATTGGAAAGGGCAGCTAGCGATTATTCATTATTTTTCAGAAAAAGAGATTATAACGACGGGGGGAATCGAAACTCAATCATCGGCCGCCAGGTGACACTAGTTCGCTGTTGTCGTGGGGCGACTGCTGCTCACGACACACAACAAATACATGCTTGTGCTAATTGAGGACGTTTTCTAGTGCGATATTTTGCTGCGCATATTAAAACAATTTCAATAGCCTCTCTGGGCGCTAGTCATGACGTCCAGAGGTGGTGCAAAAGTTTTGAGCTTGAAGTTTAATCAAGATCGCAGTAAGTACACAGCCTTCATTTACGACGTAACGTCGAGCAACCCTTTGTTATCGTTTCTTCTTCTTTTATTTTTAAATCCCAGGCTGCTTCACATGCTGCACTGATGCTGGCGTACGTATTCACAACGTCGAGCCCCTGACAGAGAAAGCACATTATGGTAATAGTGGGATGATTGCATGTTTTAATGGAACAACATCTTTGTGAACTTTAATGTCTTTAATGTCTCGCTCATTCTTGTATACACAGACACATCTGAAATGGGTACCATCATTCATTGCGAAATGCTGCACAGGACAAACTTGATTGCCATGGTTGGTGGTGGTCCACGTCCAAAGTTTGCAGATAACACAATATTGATTTATGATGATGTATTGAAAAAGTTTGTCCTTGACTATACTTTCACTCAACCAGTTGTTGCTGTTCACCTCAAAAGAGACAGGTACAGTCAGCTGGCTTTGTTTGACATTGCACAACATGACATTGCACAATTTAAATCTAATTTTTTTTCCCCATTTCCCATTCTCTTTTTTATTTACATATGCAGACTGATAGCAGTTTTGAGGAGGCAAATCCACGTCTTTTCTTTTCCCAATAACTCAAGAAAGCTCTTCACCTTAGAAACTAGGGACAACCCAAAGGGACTGTGTCAAATAAACTCTCTAATTTCATCAGAAAAACAGTTGCTGGTTTGCCTAGGTCATAAACTAGGAAGCATTCAACTAGTGGTATATACATAAAATCATATTTTTAAAATCCACCGCCTATGCTCATCATTTATCCTTTAATCGATTGAATAGGATCTGTCAGTCACTGAATTAGGAATTTCTAGTGCTCCACAAACAATAAGTGCTCATCAAGGAGAGGTAGCCTGCTTAGCTTTGAATTCACAAGGTACTGTTGTTGCCACTGCTTCGGACAAAGGTACTCTCATACGTGTATGGGACACGCTGAAACGAACTCTTCTGGTCGAGCTCCGACGCGGATCGGACCCCGCTACTCTATATTGGTATATATTATCTCTAAATCACGAATTCTAAAACCACAATAATTACCAAGAAAACAAATCTCTTTGCAGTATTAATTTTAGTCCTGATTCCGAGTTCCTCTGTTGTTCCAGCGACAAGGGAACTATTCACATATTCGCCCTTAAGGAAACGCATTTGAACCGACGTTCTTCGTAAGGACAATCTTTTTTAAATTTTGTTTACCCGTTTATAATAAAATAACAAGAGACTTGTGATTGAATTTCTAGATTAAAGAAAATGAGCTTTCTTGGTAACTATATCGAATCGCAATGGGCTTTAGCCAATTTCACCGTACCCCCAGAGTGTGCCTGCATCTGTGCTTTCGGCAGCAATAAATCCAGCGTCGTAGGTAGGAAACCCCTTTCAAAATATTTCGTAGTTTCCTAGCACTTTTGATTTCATATTTTGGGTGGGAATTTTTTTGTTTGTCTCATTTATGATTCAGCCATCTGCATGGACGGCACTTTCCACAAATATGTTTTTACACCGACCGGGAACTGCAATCGCGAATCGTTCGATGTGTACTTGGACGTCTGCGAAGACGATGATTTCTGACATCGATCAGCGAAAACAAAAACGATCAATGCGTGTAAACTTTCAGGTGTTTTAATGTTTCATACACAAAGGGTTTTTTCTATTATATTTATAGCTATTGAGATACTCTTCACTTTTCTTCTGCCTTTGGTCTGGCGAAGGGATCTGACCAAACTTTCATGTCTGTTTTTTTTTTTTAAATCGAAAAAAAAATTTACAAGTCAGTTATCTATGCAATCTAGCATTTTAAAATCATCTCTTACTTCCTGGTTGAATTTCCTCTTGGCTGATTCCACTTCTGTTGACAGCTTGCTGTTTTTCTGTAAAGAAGAAAGGTGATTTTTTGTAGCAACCGCGAGGTTGTTGCATAACTGTAGAGATGGTTAACTTACTGTAAGGCTCCGGATTCATCATGGGACTGACAATTATGGGATAAATCGCTAAACCTATCGCGCCAACAACAGTGCCAACCATTGCAGCATATTTCCATCCTTTTAACAAAACCATGGTGAGAGAAATTTCAGTTCTTATTATCTGTTTTTGCGAGTTTGTTTGTTACAGCACAGCAGACGACTTTAGCTTTTCTGAAATAGTTACATTTTCGACTCCTAGATGACACTTTTGTTGCGCAACAACTTCTTTGTTTTGTTTTTTATCTTTTTTTTAAAGGAAATGCGAAACGTTCCTTTTCACCTTTCCCTCCTCCGTATTTATTTAATGTCCACTAATTCGTATCCTGTTAACTCCGAATGTTGACTTTTCATATTTGCGGAGACTCAAAGGTTTAAAGCGTTGGAAAGGCAAATGATCTCTTTTCTCGATTTATAGCGTTATTTTTGTATTCATGATAAAAGCCTTGGTATTATTATCTCGCCAGAAGAGTAGATCGTTACGCTGCCGCAGTAGGTGTATCAAAAGTTTCCGTTTATCTTTTTTTTTCATTTAGGTTTCGTACTAAAGAATCGTGAACATTATTATTTTTTCTATTTCTCCCCCGGAGTATTAACCTGAGGTTTCCTCTCAACTTTCGGTTG
The DNA here is from genome assembly GCF_021234035.1 of Daphnia pulicaria. Taxonomy (NCBI): domain Eukaryota; kingdom Metazoa; phylum Arthropoda; class Branchiopoda; order Diplostraca; family Daphniidae; genus Daphnia; species Daphnia pulicaria. The sequence goes on from NC_060913.1 coordinate 12,512,817, forward strand.
ATGCTTGATGGTCATAGTCGTACTGGAAAAAGAGAGATGTGGGGGAGAAAAAAAAAGTTGAGTGCGCACGTGTTATTCCAACCTACGCAAGGTAATATTCGATCATCAGAACATAAATCCTGGTCGTAGGAAGCCATGGAATGCCTACACAATTCCACTCTACAATGGAAATAATCGCTGGTATTATGTACAAGTGTAGTCATTGACTAGAAATTCGAATTCATGTCTTCTTCACGAAAATGCGTCCCCCGATTTTTATTGGAGAAATCGTAGAAATTGAAAAATTCTATACCGAATTGCAGCAATTCTTTACATTTCCAGTAGAAAAAAAAAAAAGAAAACAAAAGGCACATCGAGATTATTTGGGTGCATGTGACGCCCGTGGTGTGTTAGATTTATAGGATAGAGGACTACCGCAGCCTAGTAAACAAACCAACCACCAAAGAGCTTTGTGGTTCATCCAAGCTTGAAGGTGTCGAGCCCGCGTGCGGTGGCAATAAGGGATTTTCACGTTCGGCGCTAGAGATCCACCCGCGTTTGCGGACATCTGATTTCCTAAGCACGGAGGCTCGACATCCAATCCAATATTCATAGATTTTTTCGATATAAGAAATCGGCAATTTGTTTCGGGAAAAATAATAAAAAAAGGCAAAGAAAAGCGACAAATTAAAACCTTTTTTCTTCGAACGCCCGCGAAATGGGCATCTCGTCGAAATCCAATCTGTTTTTTTTTTTTTTCTCGCCAATTGAATATTTGATTTAGTTCCTTTTTATGGATGCGGCCGGGTAACAACAACGACACACAGCAGCAGCAGCAGCCGGCACGATCTTCTTTTTTTAATAAAGCCGTTCGTCATTTCACACCCCCGAGCTATATTAGATGCGTCTATAAGAAACTGGCCATGGGTTTTTATAGAACGGGCCAAAGTTGCGCGGGTGCAAGAAATTGCCACTTATTTGAACGGTGAAATCGCGTCGATACTTGAAAAGGTTCCGCTGGCCGCATTGATTGATGTAGACACAGCAGAAATTCTTCTCTTCTTCTCTCTGCATATAGTATACTTTTTATGTACGCATGTCATTGTGGTGGTGGCAAACTCTGCTGATCCGTAGATGGCCGGCAGACAAGGAATCTGTTGACCTTGCGTGTTTCCTCTATCCATGCGTGAATAAAACAGCCGGGAGTAGAGAGAGAGTAGAGCCTCTTGAGTCTTCTCACTGGCCCGGTCATCACCCCTCAGCTGACAGGCAGATTACGAATGCACCGTCACGTCCCGTATAGATTCAGAGTAGTCCTCTCTCTCTCTCACACACACACATACTCACTCCAAAAAATAGTAAATGGTCTCATTAGCAATTCGGGGACGAGTAGATAGTAGGCGAGAAGGGTCAACTCGATTCGGTTATTTTTGCCCCGGGATGTTTTTGTACCGGGAAAAAAAAAATGTATTCCGCGCAATGAGGTACATGTCGGCGCTTAATGGACCCTCTCTCTCTCTACTAGCTACTCTGCTCTGGGTATGCGATTTACAACAAATAATATTTCACACGATGGCGTCGCAATTGTGCGGGAAAGAGCGATGGTTCAACTTTGCCATCTCTAATTGAGCCCGAGAGAAATCAGAGGTGAACGGGACGGGGCGCTTGTCGGCTATGATGATCAGGACTCACGGCGTGTGATCATCGGCGTGAAAAAGGAGTGGGAGGGAGGATAGGAACTGAGCAAGAAAGTGGGTAGGGTATCGTTCATCAACCGACGATGAAAAGAAAAGCGGATGACAGAAGAAAAAAGGCCTACTACTTTCCCCCCCCCCCCTTTCGATATCATAGAGTTGAGTGGTACAATAGCAGTTCTCCACTTGGAGGCAGACGGCTCTTTTATGATGTGCGGACCGGACCGAGTCATCCGTCAACTTACCACCGTACAGGGCTCTCCGCTCTCCCTACTGCCATTCCCAGAAACGGAACAAAATAGTTGCACGACTATAGAGTCGTGGAGCCGGCGGCTGGCTGATGGCAATCTGTTCGTTTGCCATCGCGTACGGCCTCGCGCCCGTGTTTTTAAAAGCTTCCGTTACTCATCTTCTTCTTCTTCTTCTTCTCGGCGCTCTGCTGATCGACTGCCTCTCTCGGTATAGCGAATGATTGCAGGCTCGTCTTATTTATCACGAAGATGGGAGACTAGATTCACAGCCAGCACCCAAGGTATATGTATATCCTTCATCCGCACTTGATTCGCCGGCTCCTAGCCGGGCTCTTGATTCCCATTAGTTGGCGTCAGTGTCGGGCTGCTGCCACTTGCTGTACATTTGTACAAGGTTCGAACGGATCGATCGACATTGCCAGTCAAGTAGTATCTTGGTAGTAGTACCTAGTACACTGGAACTGTGTATATAATAGAGAGAGAGAGAGAGAGAAGGTCTTGCTGCTCGTACACACACAGAGCAGAGCGGAGCAGAGTAAAGTTCAATCATTTCTGCAATTGTCCCGAAAAGTTCCTTTAGGATCCTGTACACGTCAAAACTGCTGGGCTTGTATGTGCCAGTCAGAGAGAGAGAGAGAGAGAGAGAGCAATCAACGGATGGCTTGTGATGTTCAATATTGCACACAGACTTTAGTTGCGCGCTATTTGACAGCTGATGCCCCCCCCCTTCTGTGTGTTTTTATTTTCTGCTTACGACTAGAATTTACAGCGTATTATATCGAAATTTTAGACGGCCATGAAAATAATTGATGTCTGCTCAACTACATTAGCATGAACAATCAGTTAAACGACCATGAAAGAAAAAAAAAAGAAAAAGGAAATGAATGAAAGGGGAATAAGGCCGTGTAAACCCTTGTGAAACAAAGTCACGCATAGAGACAGCAGCGGCAGGGCTGGACGCGAGGACCAGGTGTCGGTCGGGCTCTAACGGACTTACGGAAGCGCTCAACTGGTTCGCAACACCTGCGGGTTTCCAAATGGCAAACTAACACGATCCCGTTTATCAGCTAGCAGTTGTTTTTTTTTTCTTCCCCCCCCCCAAATTTCTGTATTTAAAAATTATAACGAAAACAGCTGATTAAAAGTGAAGCATCAACTGTTGTTAGCCCGAGTCAAACAAGGGGAAATTGTTTTGAATTTGGTTTTTATTTCGTTTGGCTATTTTATTTTATTTTTGTTGTTGGGTGGGAGTGAAATAAGGAGATAAGGAAAGTGAAATCTGCTGTACACCAGCCAGTCGGCTGCTATATTATACACACCCGTGTTACTTGACCATGCAGTTGAGCGCGGCGACTTAACGCTACCGTTGGGAAATCCAAAAGTATTTTTTTGGGGGGGTGGGGTGGGTTTTTCTTTTTATCTTCTTTTTGTGCGTTTGGTGTTTTTGAAAATCCCGCCAAGCGCGCGCGGGGCTCTCCCCGCAAGCCTTTGGATCTCGTCGCCTTTCGTTTTTCTTTTTTGGTCAACCTCAATCTGTATCTGTGCTGACGCCCAAGTCGACGCGAGTGTAAGAGAACCGCGGTCGGTAATAGAGTGAACCACCGACTTCTCTTGACAGATCAATGGCGGTCGTGAATCCACTCACGGGATTTTTCCTCACAGCTCGTAAGATAGCGGTGCGCGCTACTTTATATTTTTTCCCCCATTGACTTTGATCATTGCCTGTCTTCCTATCGAATACCGTACCCCCTTCCTTTTTTCCACCATTTGATTTACACACTTCCGCCCCCCCCCCCCTCCTTACTTTTTATAGAAATTTCTGCTGGGTGAAATAATTTGTTTGGAAAATAATTTCTCCTCCATCGACAAATGTCTAACACTAACACCGTCTCTCCCAATCTTTGGCCGTATAAAACAGAGAGAGAGAGAGAGTCGCAAGGCGGATGTGAGCGAATTCCGGTCCGATGGAGCAGTAAATGATGTCGACATGGCAAGTTTGTCTCTCCGCTGAACTCCCCACCGACTTGTGCACAAGTTCAAATTCACTAATCACGTGATAGACTAACAGTTTACACACACGCACTCGGACTAAATTAATGTTGAAATGAAGAGATGAAATGATGATTATCGCCCGCTTATATAGACATACAATCACGTCATTCTTTAATGACATCCGGGGAAATCAGGTTTATCATTCATGCCCGACTCACAATTTCATTCTTTTATACATGTGACATCTTCTGAATCCGGATCGCATATTTAAATGAGCGAATCAAATTAAAAACGGAGGGAAGAAGAAAAATAAAAATCCGGGAGATAATAAATCAACTGCGCGCGTCTGTATATTTTATTACGCCGGGAAATCATTCCCGGGTAACATTTGTACAGCTGCGCCGCCGGCCTGCGTTTCGCCCGCCCGCATATCGGGTCTCATATACTACTACTCCACGACTCTCTGCTTTTCCCTGGTGGAAAGGGTGGCCACGGTGGTGGTGGTAGTAGTAGTAGGGGTGGGTGGGGGGTCTATGAGGACTTATATTACACGGCGGCCAGCACTGGGTTACGAGTTTGTATAGTTCCAGCCTTCTGGTCGGACGAACTGGCCGGCTTTTTTCCCCCCTCACCCGCAATCTCGTCGTCTGCGCCCACCTTCGTTCCCGCCGCCGTAAATATTGACAGACAATCTCGAAACGAATCTTTTGAACGACGAATCTTTTATACATACTGTGGAGTGTGTGTCGGAGATGCGTACTCGCTCCTCCGTCAAAGTGATTACCAAGCCGTGGCTCGTTATTACGGACTTGATTGTGCGTCATTACCGACTCTGAAAAAACATCCGGAAACAAGACAAGTGGATGAAGATTTCAAGTTGCTTCTTCGTTATGTCACATACAACAATGCCGACGGATTGTCTCTTCTTGATCTTCTCTCTGGCCATCATCAGCAGCAGCACCTGTCAAGGTAAAAAAAAAAAAAAAAAATTCGTGAACAAGTTGTTGCTTTGTTGTTTCCCCCCTTGTCCGTGTCTGAAACCCAATCTTGTTATCTCTCCCGTCCGACAAATGTTACAGCCAAATGGCGAGAAAAAGAAGGGGAAAAAATGGACAAGAGTTGGGTTGATACTTTATTGAACCAGCCACAATCTGGCGATGAAGCCTGAAAAAGTCAAAGTTGATCCTCCGCGCTACAACACACACACAGGGAGGAGGACTTGACGACATTTGAATGGGGGGAGTTCGACAGATTTATTTTTCAAAAAATGTTGTTGGGCGGGTGAACTAGATTCATTTGAACGCTTTCTTTTTTGATCTCGGTAACTTTATTGCTTTGGGTTCGTCGAACCCTATTGGTGTTGATCCTAACCGAAATTCTTTCTGGCTTTTTATAAAATTTAAAAAAATGGATTTCACATGGCGAGTGGGTGTCAAAGTGTAGTTTAGCGAAAACTCATTTGCTCATAGCAGATGGCGGAGCTGAAATGGATTGTAACTTTTTTGTTTTTCTCTCTCGTCGCAGGTTCGCGCCATCATTTGAAAACGGTGACGAGTCAGCAACAGCCTGCGACGGAAGTCGACTACGGCCATCAGGACGTCTTCGACAACAGTAAGCCATTTTTATTATATACGGCACCTTGGGATATGCACTTGGTGGATGGAAAGAAAAGAAAAGAATAAAAAAAAGCAGTGGCACCTGCGCTGTCAATAAAGAATAAGCAGGGAAGAATGATGAGATTTTTCCTTTATTGTTGCACGTTGATATATACGTATTTGAAGCCAGAGAACATTGAGAGTCGATGAAGGAGAATGAGGTAGACGACAGCAGCGCTCTGGTGAAGCGAAACATTTCCGAATGGTTTCACTTTCAATTGTTGTTGTTGTTGTTGTTGTGTTGGATTTATTTTTGATTCATTTCCCCCCATTTTGACGAGTTTAGAGAGAAATAGTGTTTCCCTCGGAATGTCTATAAAGTACGTATCTATCTGCAGTTCAATAACTTTTCAACGACGGCGGAAGGATCTCGTATATTAGTATTATTGTTATTGTTATTGGTCTTCTTTCTTTTTCCACCCAACATACTAACTTGAAAGTATATGTTTTATTTCAATTGAGGGTATGAAACTTTTCGATTTTCGTGTTTGGGATTCCATTCGACGAGATATCCCGAGAAAGGCACTCCATACACCACCGGAAACAGCCAAGGGGTGGAAAATCAATAGATTTGAAATAAAAAAATAAAATAAAAAGTGGGAGAAAAATAGTTTCAGCAGCTCGCCATTTCTCTCCGGCCGTCTTTCAATATCTTTTTTTTTCTTTTAAATGTGTTTGTAGGGTGGTAGGAAAATCCGTTGATCAAACATGATTGGTCGGAGAAATGAAGCTTGCCAATGAGAACAAATGAAAGTCAAGTAGAATTTGAAGGATTGCCAACAAGAAAAAAAGGATTTCTGCTGCTCGAGTTCCCAAAAAAAGATGGACAGGAAATAAACATCAATGGGAGAGTCAAACAATCGAATTGACCTTATACAATTCAGATTGGGAGTTCCCCTCGTATTATTACTTTTCTCTCCCTTTTGTGTTAACGGATACATCGCTCCCCCATTGCTGTATTGTATGTATTCGACTATTGCCCGTTACTTTCTCATCTCTGGGCACACTTGAGTAACAAAGTCACTTTGTACTCCATCACTTATTCGCTCCCACTCAGTTCCGGTGTAGTCGCCCTTCTATTTTGTTTCCCCTTTTTTTTCTTCTTCTTCTTCTTTCGTGTTACTCTTAGTTTCACGCTACTGTCAGTAATTCAATGGACATTTCCGTTTTCCCGGTAGTCGATCAACGCTTGTATATTCTATAAGGCCTCCTATTTATTTATTTATGATGCATAGAGATAACTCTGTGCTCTGGATCTTCTTTGAGCCAAACTATTTTGGTGAGCGCTGAAAGTTTTTCGCGATTTCTCCGAAAGGTGATGATGACACTCTTTTTAATTCATCAATTTGATTTCTTTTTCGCAGGCCTCTGGTCGCCCAAGCAGCTCAACAACAATGAACATTCCCATCCGATGGCAGGAGGACACGATTTCGGTAACTTTAGTAGCATGTCAAATATTGAATGTTAAATTGAATCGCTAAAAAATGTCAGCGAATCAATTTCTTTCATTCTTGCCGAGTCTGTCAAGTCCCCGAAATAATATTTCAAGCAATTAATAACCAATAACGACACTGTCAATTTCAAAAGTCTTTTTCCAGAAATTGCAGTCGCCTCATTAACACATTCTATCGTATTTGCTTTATTTGTCCAATTTTTTTTTTTTCATTCATTGATTGAAAGGAAGTTTTTTGAAGGATTTTTTTTTTTTTTTTTTGCTTTCTCCCAATGTGTTGACAGTTCTTCCCAGATTCGCCGAGCCCGTTAATAATGTTACGGTAGTGGCGGGGAGAGACGTCACCATGCACTGCGTCGTAGACAATCTCCAGAAATTCAAGGTACGTCGCATTTGCTTGGTCTAGAAACTCTCGATACTACGTAGTGATTTGAAGAAAATTACCGAGTCGACGTCAGCAGCATCCAACTCTTCAAAAAGTTGATTACAATTATTTAACTATGCACTTCTTCTTCTTCTTCTTCTTTTACGCTATACGACCAGTTTAGAGAGATGGAAAGTAGCACATGTATAAAACTTTGATGTGGGGTGGGGATACGTAGATTGGGTCGCCCGGAGCCCTTTGATTCCCGTCTATCTATACGGCGGATGGTGCTGGCATTCTCCCGCTTCCTAGTATTTGATTTTCTATTTTTTCCTCATCGACTCATTCGGTATGCATGGTCGATGCTGCCGGTGGCATACGAGTTGACGGCCCTATTAGTCGACTCTTTATCCGTGTGGAGGAGGGGGGAGGGGACAAGACGGTGAGGTGTGCAGTCGTCGTCGTCGTCGGCTGTCTCTTTAATTCTCTTCTTTATTAGACCAGCAGCTGACGTTCACGTTTGACAATTACAAATCTTTCCGGTCGGACTGCCCCGCTAATTATTGTTCTGGCAGGCAAGGGCAGGAGCGCAGGAGCGCTATATGGTGGATTGCATCCATTGCATACACAATGAATGCCAGGGAGATGGGCAGGGGCGTCAGCTTTTACAAAAGAAAAAAAAACCAGATAGAGAAAAGTTGTCAGCGAAATAGTCGACGGTATTTCTTATGTAGATTCTCGCCCCCGTTATTTCTTCTTTGGACTTTATCTGCTTGTTATCTGCTCTTAAGACGGCAAAGATCCAGTTGCTTGTCTTTTCTCGTCCAAATGAATCCGGGAAAACACATCAGCGCCGTGCGGATCCATCCTGTCGACCCAATTCCTCTTATTTTCTTCTTCTAGCGTAATCTTGGCCGCTGGACGTTTTTTCCACTCAGTTATGCGTCGCCAGTGTGTATAAAAGATACGGCAATCCTATATATACACCGGTTCTTCATTTCTACCCTGTAATTCCGCTTAGATTGCTCCCCCCACTGCCACAGTCGGATGAGTTCTGATGATCGGAAAACGGCTGTCTTCTTCTTTCTTCTCTTTCGTCTGTGTCGTCCGCCTCTACTTGGACTTTGTGAACTAATCCTCCTGGATGTTTATATTCCATTCAAGGAGAGATCTCTATGTGTGTGGCTGACAAAAACGAAACGCGGACGAAAAGAGGGCCGAAAGATATCCATCAGAATATAATAGCGTATTCATAGCGCATCACAGTTTGCCAAGCGTAAAGCGCGTTTGTGGATTACATCCGCAGCTCGCTTCCGTTTTCTTTTAGTCCCGTGTTTTTGATTCTCTCGAATTTGCGGATAAACGTGAATAACTGTACTTCTTTTTGTGTATTTCGGGGGGTTGGGGATTTGTTTTCCAGGTGGCGTGGGTGCGGGTAGACACCCATTCCATCTTGACGATTCACAATAAAGTCATCACACGGAATTACCGGATCGGATTAGCGCAAGCGGATGGTCGCAACTGGGACCTGAAAATCAGCAACGCCGCCGAAAACGATCGGGGATTTTACATGTGCCAGGTATCATCTTGTCCGTGTCGTTTGAGAGATGACATTAATGAAATTGCGTGCATGTTTTAACGGGGGGTTTTATGAAGATTAACACGGATCCCATGCGCTACCAAGAGGCTTACGTCGAAGTCGTCGGTAAATATGAATTTTCTTATTTCTTTCCGTTTGAAAAGTTGACGGGAATTTTGTTTTTCTCCAACGTTTTGTTTGTTTGCCTAGTGCCTCCGGATATTATCGATGGCGAATCCAGCACAGACACAGTGGTCCGCGAGGGATCCAATGTGTCGCTGACATGCGCGGCCAGTGGCCATCCGCAGCCGCACATCCTGTGGAGGCGAGAGGATGGCGCTTCCATTGCCAGAGGCAAACTCAAAGGTTAGGTTATATTCAGTCGCTTTTGATATTATTTATTTGTTGTTCACTTTTCGTATCTCTAATCTCTCTGTATGTTTGTATTCGATTTTTCCCCCATTTATTGCGTTCAATCGCCTTTTTATTCTGACGCGCTCCGCTGGTTTTTCTTGTATCGATAGCCAACTCCTTTGAAGGCGAAGTCCTCGGTCTGGCGCGCGTCTCCAGGCTTCACATTGGAGCTTACCTGTGTATCGCATCCAACGGCGTACCGCCGTCAGTTTCCAAGCGAATCGTCCTCAATGTTCAGTGTAAGGAAATCAGATGAGAGATCACATGGCTGGAAATGTCTCCCATTTTTGTTTCGTTTTGTTTCGTTTATTTTTGTTCTTTTTACGGTTGAAGTGGTTGTCACACGGTTTCTTTTCTATTTGGCAGTTGCTCCGGTTTTGTGGATCCCTAACCAGCTGGAAGGAACCGTGGTCGGACAGCAAGTCTCACTCGTCTGTCAGATCGAAGCGTTCCCCATTCCCATTGTTTACTGGACGACAGAGAGCGGCGAAATCATCATCGACAGTATGAAAAAATGATGTTCAAACTGAAGAGATTTTCAACTGGCAGGTCGATAATCAATGATCAATTTCGGGTTTATTTCCAACAGATTCTCGTTTTAGTATGAAGGTCAGTCTGGAGAATGAATATAAAATGACGATGACGCTGACCATACGTAATCTATCGGCCGAGTTTTTCGGAGGCTACCGGTGCATTGTTCGCAATTCACTGGGTGAAACAGACGGCATGATCCGGCTCTATGGTGAGTGGGAGAGAGAACTAGTAAAAGGCCGGTTTTCATCCGCTGCTCTATTCGTTGGTAGTAGAACAGCCGAGTAGACCGGTCTGTAGGCTACTAAACTAACTATAAATCCGATCATTCGACCGACTGAGAGATATCGATCGAGACGACGTATTTCCCTATTATTATGACCAAGCCCACCCCCTTAGGCGCAACCCAATGGAGTATAGTACTAGTCGCCAAAAACCTACTATAATACTATGCTCATTTGACAATAGAATAGCCTATGGCAAATTGAATAGGCCTGCAGTTGGTGGGATTCAATTATGGGTCACTGCGGATGGATTTTGAATGAGATTGCTGGTCCAGGTGAATGCCATTCTCCCTCAGACGAACGTATTTTTCTTGGCATTCCAGCTCCTTAAATGTTAAATTTTAATGTGATCAATCCGCCGTGAAAAATAGCGCCTAATTAATTGGATTTCCTTGTTTGTACAGAAGTTCCGGCTGTGCCACGTTCGTCGGTCGACACGGAGCCTCCGTACGACACAGAAATGGAAGATTCACAATCGGACAATGTCCTGCTCAAAATTCGCGGTAAATATATTTCCCCTAAATCAATTCCGGCCGGTCGGCTCATTATTTGCCACATAATAGAAATTAAAAAGATTCCGGAGTTATAGAATGATAATGTATCCGCACACAACCAAATAAACATTTTTTACGTCTCCGTTTATACATCTATTGTCAGAGAGGAACAAGCATCCATCGACAAGCAACGGGCAGGAAGCCGGAAGCGTCAGTATCAAAGCCACCATGGATTCGACTGGAACGGTATCCGTTTCAGTTGGTCAGCCGAGTCCGGCTGCCGACAAGTCGAGCAACAATGGATCAGCATCGCTCTACTCCGCGGGCATCGTTGGGTTATTATCCCCATTTGCGATTCATCGTTTGCCCGTTGTTGTGGTTATTGTTGTGCTTCACTGCACACTCCACATCCCGGCATGACAATAAGTTTCTATGGACATCATACTCCAGGCCATTTTATTCGCATGTCGATTCTATAACCTCTCCTTATTCGTTTTTCTCCCCATTTCCCCTTCCGAGTTATGTTCCGTACCTACTGCAACGCTGCCGTTTTACTGCTGCATCTAATTAGCAATAACAATACCGCCCCTTTTCTCCATTCTATTCATTTCCCCCCCAGCCCATAGTCAACACCCACCATTATTTGCTCCTAGTCGCTCGGAAACTACTACCTGACGGATTTAATACGTTGTGAACTGATTGTAAAGCGCGTGCTGTATGCCTGCTGTATCATAGACAAGTAAATAAACAAAAACTTTGGTCGCTGTGGAGTCCAAGGAGAAATTCAAACTTCTAGGTAAGGCAGACGCCAGGTTTCTTTTAGCTTTAAAGACAATGTCCAATACCCACCGGTATTGTTAGTTCAAGGCACTTGCGTGCACTGCTGCAACGGGATCTTTCTTTAGCTCTGCCTTCCATCCCCTTACGATTATTATTTGTGATTGTAGAAACATTATCACCTTGGGGATTTCGTCTGTTGTGATGTGTGATGCTGCGGTGGTGGCTTTTTGTTTGGTGAAGACGAGATACAAATTTGGACGGCAGAATATTACGTGAGTATCAAAGTTATTTGCCTGTTGCTTGTTTGTTCTTTCAATTAAGTGTTAAGTGTCAAGGAGCTAGAGCGGACAATGTTTTCATGTTACTGTTAAACGTTTATTTTTTTCTGGCGCTAGACGGCATAGCCTTTGATCATTTCCCACAAAGTTTAATTACGTTTACTTTGCACATCTCTGAAGAATTTTCTTAATGCTACTTCAAAAAAGTTTTGGGTGATAACTGTCAGTTTCTGTTTCAGCAACAAAGCTCACTTATTAGATTTTTAATAATCTGTTTTTTTTTTCTATTTCCGGTTTTCTCATTTCAGTCAGTAGTTCAGTAAATATTCAACTAACGCACAAAAGAACCACCTATTCGTGATCCTTGTTAAATTTGTGGTAAAGTTCATCTTTTATTTGTACGAAAGCGTACTTCCGGTCGATTTTGGGCAAAATTTGGATTTCACTTAAATTCCACCTAATCGACCCCAAATTTTACGTAGATCGCGAATAATTGGTTTATTTTGACGACAGCTCAATGGTTAAGGAGCTATCGCTTACTTCCGGTACACTTACGGAAAATTTGCATAAAACTAGCAAGTGAGCTTTGTTTCTGTAGAATTCTAACACTCCATGCTTATTTAAGCAAAGAGAAATGGTATTTTTGATTACTTTTATGATTATTTTGACTATCTTAGGCCAGTCCTTTAGATGGTTTGGCGACCGGGCGACCGTACATGAACTCTAAAGACATAAGAACTCCTTTTGTAAATGTTATTAAAAATACCCGACAATAGAACTCCAGTGTCCGACAGTAGAACTCCATTACGCATGAATATGAAAATAATTTTTAAAAAAATATTTGAGTACTATTTTCGGGTAGTGGAGTTCTACTGTCTGGCACTGGAGTTCTATTGTCGGATATTTTTAATAAGGAGTTCTACCGTCGCATACATAGAAATTATTAAAATTTATTTAAAATATTGGGGTTCTATTGTCGGGCGAGTTCTTTCTTCTGTCAGCAACCCCTTTTTGAGTTTTGAGTTTTGGACTTGTCAAATAGATGGCGTGAAAGAATGTTGTGTTAGATATCGGCTCGTTTTCAAAAGTTCAGCTACAGCTATTCTCTTCGAAAATTACCAAAGAAATCGTTGGTAAATTGACTAGATTTCGTGTGCAATTTGTTTGGCATGTGTTCTTTAACATTTATGTGTTTAATAACATCATCATTTCTCATCCATTCATTTCCAGGAGAAATTCAAATTTAGCTGGTGCGTGCTGTCTGCAAGGAAGCAATCCAAATGTTCGTCGCTAGGTGGCGCAAGTGTGTTTAGGGACGAAATTTGGTCATTCTGTTCCTTGACGCAGCAGATGTGGGGTGCCGGTCGTGACGTTTCCCATGATGAAATAAGTAAAGGTATTTTTTGTTAATTTATTAAGGTTACTTAACGTTAAATTTCCTTGTGTAAAATTGACAGGTGATTTCAATACGACTTTGTCAAATAATCTAACTCGGAAGCCTGTCCATTTTGCCGAAATGTCGTGCCACGTGTGTCTTGCTGCCTTGCTGCCAGTCGTACATCTTGAGCTATGCAACTGCCAAAGTAATTATTTTTATCCAATCTCGTACTAAATTACTCCTTTAATATGACTGAGATCAATTTGCAGTTTGATGCCAACTATGACTTCCTTTGTAAAATTTGAGATAACGGCGAGATCTGTTGGGCTGCATAGTTTGGTCTTACTCCTGGTATTCTTTTGTCATAAAGAGTCCTGTGTAATTGTGTTTGTCTTTCCCCAATGGTAATTTTTTGATTTTCTTGAATAGGTCCGCTGTTGGTTACCTTGTTGCAGCCAGGTGGTGGAAGATGTGATGGAGACTAATTGAACTGTTGTATGCAGCGTGTGGTTCCAGTGTTATCCAGAAGTAGCTGTGCTGGTGGTATCCTGAACTAGCCTGAAGTTGCCAGTGATATCCGGGTTGCTGACTTTAAATATTTTTCTGTTGGTATTTGTGTATTTTTCTCTGCCAATGTTATCCTGTGTTTGAAATCTGTTCTCACTCGTGTTTTTTTTTTGCTCTACCACTGATTTCCTGTGTTGCAGTCTTGAAATGGTTTCACTGTTGTCTTTGGCGTTTTTACTTGTGCAGTATACGATTGAGGCAATCTGATCTATGTCAGGTTTGACTCAGTCGACAACTGCTACACTACTGCTACAACTAAATAAAAAATCACGGGATAAATGAATAACGTCAATTTTTATCGAAAACGATAATAATAGTATGATGGTGGTTTTTATAAAGCGGAATATTAAGGAAGATAATATGAAAACACGTATTTTATTTATAAAGCGGGAAAAAACAGGAAGATATACAGTTTAATTATTTTGAAATGCAAATTGTAAATTTTATAATATGAAAACAGAACAAAGCAGTTTAATTTCGTATTTTATTTATTAACAATATTGATATTTGTCATATACATGTGAAGTGCGAACACGTTGAAAGGATAGTTGATCGAATCATAAGGGAAAACTACTTCATAGTCACATTAATTTTTCTCCAAAAATAGATATCATTCAAATTGCTATTTCCCATTCGACCAGATGTTAACCAATGGCGGAAACTGTTTACTTGGGGAAAAGGGAGAACATGCATGCACTTTTAATTTGTCTCAATCTGATAACGTATCAGTCTTCAATTTCTGCAACCTCGTCTCAGTTTCACCAATAGATCAAGTAGATGGAACGGCAGCAAACGATTAAACTGAAACGAGAACGAAAAATTCAGTTGCAAGTCAATAATAAAATGAAACTAGCCATCAAGCATTACCTTAACGTGTGTACAGGCGGCAAGAAACAAGACGACACATCGACAAAAGGCAGCCGATAAAACATGCCCGACAACCACCAGGCATCATCAATTATTTTGCACCTCAACACTGCAAGGACACCAAGTCATCAACATAGGCAAATAACACATTGAAGTATGATGTTGAACTGAATGTCTGCACAAGCTCCATTTCAAGACATCTCAACTGGAAAATGACTGCAAAACCACTGCTCACACCATGAACGCTGCATCAACACCATTGGCAGCTCCAACATCAAACCAACCAAAAAATCCTATAAATCAAAGATGAACAATGAACCAAATACATTTTAAATACAAAATAGGGCAAATTTCTGTTTCATAATAAAATTTTTTTTAATTCTATTGAGCAAATCTTTTCACAAAAGCTCTTATGTAGAAACATAAGGTTGTTGTAAAACATCATCTAAATCAAGAATTCAATGTCTAACCCAATTTCTCACAAAAAACACATGTGTAGCACACATACTTTCACGTAGACTCACATTTAGGCAAAATGCTAACCCACTCAAGTTTTCTAACAATTTAAGTGCATGTCTGCAAAAGCTCTTGGCATAACTCAACTGGAAATTGAAACAATTTGAAAAACAAAACCCAATGAAGCTCAGACTTTACTACTCAGCGGTTAATAGAATAGTAAAACTCAATTACTACTTAAAAAAAAACTCGCAAAATTTTAATTCACAAACAAGTCTTGAATTGAAAAGTTAGGCAACATAATTACTAACATAACCACACACAAAATTACATTTGATAAAAATTAAAGAATAAAAGATGGAATTACCATGTCTGTGGTGAAAAATGTCACGTAAGAAAGTACCCAGCATGGATAAAACTCAACCTTCTCGGACAGCGTCTCAATAACAAAAGGAAGACTGCTTAGACAGTCGTCTCAGAACTTTGACAGTTTGATGACCCACCCCCCCTACATCCGCTACATATCTCTGGAAACCCACACTAGAGCTGAATAGTTCAATCCCTAAACACACTGAAATATTTAGCCACCTAATGACAGCCCTTAGAATCCAAGGACGGAAAAAAACCAAATATTTTTCCTCTCCGTGAAATACATTAAGTAGATAGGCTAGAATAAAAGCAATTATCAAAAATTAACAAATGAGCTTTGTTGGTGGAATAGTTATCGTCAGTCATCACCAAAAAGAAAGGAGGCTTGGAAGTTTTCACACGTGAAGGAAAATGATGAATATCGAACTTGTTAAGCAGTAATAGATGCCCATAATCTAGAATTTCGAGTAGAAACAAAATGAGTACAAAAATAAACTGTGCAAGCACTAGAATCAGTAAAGTAACTTACACTTAAAATGGCGTTGAATTAATTCATAAACACTAATAAAAGGACGAAGAAACATGGAAGAAAACATCCAGAACTTTCGACATGTGCCAGAAACCAATGCAATGCGGCTAATACAATTAAATCTACTACAACGAAGTAGCTGATTAATGCTTCTCACTTGGGACATGTTGTCAGATTTCAGAAGTATAATAAATGTTATGATGGGATTGTAATTGTTTACTTATTTATATATTAATCATATTGTAGCGGTTTTATATTAAGTTATCAGGAAGTGTTTTCATTGAAACACTCGTAAAAAAATTATATCAAGCATCCTTTAAGACGTTTGACTATCCGACATTTGGAGAACGACATCCTTACTTCCAAGATCCATAATTGCAATTAACACTTTAATTGTAATTATATAACCCGCATCGCTCGACCATGTCATGAAGATCAGTACTTGATCTGATCTTCATGACGAAATGCACATGTCTTCAAGGATACAAGATCGGATATGTCTAAATTAATAGTAGTAAACCGGCTCTTTAAGTACGGATTTCTTTATAAATTTAGCTAACACCTGAAGCGTCACAAGAATGCGATTTACATTAAAACCACTTCATTTATAAAATATTAAGATATAGTTTATAACGCGCAATGGTTTCTTACCTAAAGTTCATTTTTTTGTTTCATGAATATGTGCTTAGTTTACTTATGTTGTAGTTGTAATACGACGAAAAGGCTATATTGCGCAGGTTTCTTTGATTACGAGTAAAACCCCTTGCGGATATTGTCTTACGAGACACAAATGGCGGAACATTTGTGGGGGGGGGGGGGGGAGGGGTGATTCTTTCTTTTGTCTGTAATCTTTGGGTAGGTAGGGTAGGTAGGGAGATTTGATGGGTGCGCGCTGTCCCTTTAAGCCAGAAATATGTTTGAAAAATACCCATATTCGGCAAATTTGTGGACTTGTGTTCTACCATCTGTCAAAACAAATGGCTAGTAAAAATCTTATGCATTAGCATGACAAACACAAAATTCTTTTTTTTTGTCCGATATACACACTGGTACCGAGGAAATTTAATAGCCCCTCATAAGTATACTGTTTGTTAAGAATAGCTGAGTGATCACTTCAATCAAATTTCGGGTTCTTGAAAGGATTTACGTATTCTTATGTAACTTTTTATTATTCAAAAATCAATTCTTCTTTCATCTTTATCATAAGTTTGGTCTCTGTTTGATTGGTAGGCTAGTCTAGCTTTTGATTGGTAATGATCTCATTTAAGTAAAATTTTAACCTTTTCCATCGAATCAGCTTCGTATTCAGCAGTGGCTATTCAGCGGTTCAGTCGCAATACGTAATCGCTGCAAAAAATCGATAAAACATTAAAAACAATTGATAAATCGGGTAATTGATAAAGGGTTCGTACAATTATTCTACTTTATTAAAAAAAAAATGCAACGATTTCAACACAGTAGTGACAAATAGTCAATAAAATTAATGGATAAATGGACAATTAAGTTGTTTTGTCTTTTCATCCCATAGCCCACGGTGCTTGTTCGTTTGTGTCCAGATAGAAAATACCTCGAGCACTTATTGACAGAAAAAAAATTATGAAATCAGTGCAAATGTTAAAAATGAGTGGAAAGTCGATGAAATCACTTACTTTAAAGAAACTGTGTCTCCCATAAGCTCTTTGTCGTTTCCATCACAGGAGCCGTTCTGGAATGACTCGTACGAGTCACAGCGCAGTGATACAAAACCAACTTCCGTGTTGATAGATTCCGCAAATAAATCAACAGCACGGCAGTGATGGCAGCATGCTACAGAATACAGATGTACCAATTTTAATTATGTAACTCATTTCTTTTACTCGATTGATAACTTAAAAAATCTTACTGTAATCCGGATCCTGACAACCGGGCTGCTTGTGACCTCCATTAACATAAAAATCAACATGGCCAACTGGTTCAATGAAAGCAATTTCTCCATTTGAAATATCTCCTCCGTTTGTATGAACGATGTCGACAAATTCTGCATCACTGACATCCAATCGGGTATCTGTTTCATTCAATGTCCATCTACCTTCCGCTGGATCCAAACCTGACATTAAATTTACAAAACACGTATTTTTTTCTGCACAACGGGTTATTCATCCTTTACCCTTCACCTGTAATTCGAGGTACTCTCCCTGTAGTAACTGTAGCTCCAGCTCCTCCAGCAAGATGAGTCCCTGCACTATGACCCATCAAATGAAAGTTGCGTAATGGCGTTCCGTTTTCAACCAAAAAATCTATAAAAGCCCTGTACAACAAGATGTAAGGCTCTTTAAACAACAAGATTTTCAAGGATGTTGTAAAATATACCCTGTATGATTTGCTGCTATCTGGGTGGTGCGGACTATAAACAAAGTATTTCCTGCTTGAAGATCAGACCAGTAGACGATTACAAAATTACAGTCGTCTCGTAGTAGATACTCTATTAAAAAATAGCGGAAATGTTAATTTGATATTAAAGCTCTTGATGTTAGGGAAATTCAGTTATACCATCTCTTGTCGGATACGCAATGGAACCGTTGTTATCCCAACCTGGAGCATAAATTTTGGTCGGGAGATTCGGGTTGTAATTTGATGCCATCAGTGAATCTACATCATTTAGCCTCAACACTTGAAAATCTATGGGATTTTTTCTGTAAAAAAAAATAAATTCATCTGTTTAGTGAATCATATACACTATGCAGTTTGTACACAAAATTATAAAAAGCAAACTTTACTGACCTAGTAAAGAGCCGGTAAACAACAAGATCAGTTTCGTTGGCAACTTCTCTTTGGTAATCATCAAGAAATGGTTCAGATTCATCTGCTTTTATGAGGATAAAAACATAGTGATGATTAAGCTGAAATACAGAGTTAACTAAATTTAGATTTTACCGATTCCAAGTCCGGACACTCCGGAGGAACCGTCTATTATCAGGACCAATGTCAAGCAAATCAACGAGTAGAGCTTAATCATTTTCCTTTGAAATGTGTCCTTGAACTAAACGTAGCACTGCGTGGTTTCAATTCTATTATATGTAGGCTACAACGACGTAATAAATACAAGACTGCAAGATAACTAGTGATATGCGATACGGTTGATCTCATTATTACTACAAGAATATAGAGATATAGAAGCGGAGGCCATTTCAAACATCAATAAAATGTTTAAATAACAATAAAACGCTTTATTATTTTATTAATATGTCTATATGCTAATGGCTACAGGACTTTGTCACGCAGCAATAATTTTTTTTATAGCGTCTCAAGTCATATTCATTGAGCGTGTGTAAAGAAGCATAGCTGAAACCGATAAACAGTCTTCACGTTTTTTGTTTTAATGCTTACAGATTTCATCTTATAGCCCAAGGTGCTTGATCGTTGGTATTCAAATAGTAAATCCCAAGGGCGCTTATTAATACAAAGGGTTCATTCAGTGCGTGTTATTAATCGTCGAATAATTAGTTTATAGCACTTACTTTAACGAAACTGTGTCCTCCATAAGTTCTCTGTCGTTTCCATGGCACGATCCGTTTAGAAATGTTTCGTACGAGTCGCAGCGCAGCAATACAAAACCAACTTCTGTGTTGATGGATTCAGCAAACAAATCCACAGCGCTGCAAATATTTTTACACGTTATGTTTAATTTGAGATGCATATTTACGGAACTGGTAACAAAAGAAAATTTACTAAAATCCGGATCCTGACAACCAGGTTGCTTGTAACCTCCATTAACATAAAAATCCACATGACCAATAGATTCAATAAAGGCAATTTCTCCATTCATAAAATCTCCCCCATTTCTATGAATAATGTCTACAAAGTCTGCATCACTAATATCCAATCGGGTGTCAGTTTCATTTAAAATAAACGGACCGTCTCCTGGATCCAAACCTAATAAACAAAACAAAAATAATTGTTCAACTGATTTTCAATAAACAGAGCTTGGAACCCAGCTCCTACAAATTTATTACCAGTAATTCGAGGAATTTTCCCAGAAGTCACTTCAGCCCCAGCTCCTCCAGCAAAATGAGTACCGGCACTGTGACCAATTAAATGGAATTTGCTTAACGGCGTTCCATTCCCAACCAAGAAATCTATAAAAGCCCTTGTCATCAAATTTAAAGCAGGCTTTTAAAATTATTTCCAGTGTGTTTTGGCGACAGTGGCTTAACGATAGAGACTAGAGATACATACCCCGTGTGGTTTGCTGCTTTCATGGTGGTTTGAATCACAAAAACACCGCCTAGTTCTGATTGAAGATCAGACCAATAGACGATAAAAAAATTGCAGTCGTCCCGAAGTAAATATTATTATTTAAAAAAAAAAAACGTTCGAATAACTTTAAGAAATAGAGCTCTCAATTCATCATTATTTATATCAACTTACCATCTCTCGTTGGATAGGCAATAGATCCGTTGTTATTCCAACCAGGAGCGTAAATTTTAGTAGGGAGATTGGGATTGTAATTTGATGACAAGAGCGAATCCGAATCGTCTAGTTTTAACAATTGAAATTCTTCAGGATTTTTCCTACATCAGAGAAATTTTAACTAATGTTCTTTAATGAAAAAGACGGAAAAACATTACACAAATGAATAAAATAACAGTGTAGTGTACTGACCGAGTGAAAAGTCTGTAAACCACTTGATCAGTACAGCCAACTTCACGCTGGTAGTCATAAGGAAATGGTTCAGATTCACCTGATTTTTAGAAATTACAAATGTAGGGCGCATGTAAAATCATTATCAACCAGTTTTGTTTACCGATTTCAGATCCTTTGGAAAAATATGTAGTCAAGATCAAAGTAAATAAGAAACGCAACATCGTAAACTTAATCATTTTCGCATTAAACGCTGTCCTTTTACTTATAAATAGTGAGCCTGGTTTCAGTTTTTATAGGCTTTTATAGGCACCATAGAATGACAACGCAATATTCGACGTCAGTGCAATAACAGCAAAACGGTTTGACGTGCGATGTGTAGTTGGTATCACTAACAGAAAAAAGATATGGAAACCGAAACCACCGCCGCCCACACGTAAACATCGTATCGTTCAACTCAAGCTTTAGTGATTTATTGGTTGTTAGTAACGGTACAGCACTTTGCCATGCAGAACTCATAATAAATCTTTACAGCTTATCAAGTGTAAGTAATTCTTGTGCATATGGCGGTTGACCGTTTGTTGCTAAGTAAAATAGGCCTCGTACACTAAACATGAACAAATTGTGCGGTACAAATTAACTTAAAATAATTGATAGAAAGCGTTAAAAAATCACAGGACTTACTTGGTTGAAACAGGCTCCCCCATTAATGCTTGGGTGTTGGAGTTACAGAAACCATTCTGGAAGTTATCCGAGGAGTTGCAGAGAACTGCCTTAAAACCTAATGGGCTGTTGATGGATTCTGCAAACAGGTCGACAGCACGACAATGGTTGCAACATTCTATGAGATTAAAAGGGTCAATTTACCACTTTACAAATAGAAAAAGGAAACGAAAATAAAAATTACCGGTATCAGGAATGCGAGGTGGACAACCAGATTGAAGGAAACCCCCGTTAGGATAAAAATCGACATGTCCTACGGCATTCTTATAAGAAATTTCACTTGTATGAATAACATCCACGAAGGATGCGTCCGTTATGTCCAGACAGTTGTCGATTAATTCTAAGGGAAAAGCATATTCTGACGGATCCAAACCTAAATAGAAGAAGCTCAGAGTAAAATGAATGAATTGGTGTGAATAAATATTTCAATTAATTACCAGTGATTCTTGGTAAAAGTCCAATTGACGCAATAAAGGCCCCGGCATTTCCTACAATGTGAGCCTACAAATAAAAGAATTTGTTTTCGAAAATATGGCGTGGTTAAGGAAAATTAGTCTTTATGATTTCATTTCTTAAATTTAAGGCAGCACTGACCCCCATGCTGAATCCAATGAGATGAAAGGCGCTCAGCGGTGTTCCTTGACGAAAGAGAAATTCTACAAAGGCTCCGGTTGTATTTCCAACTATAGGAACATTGTTAAGTGCGACAAGCACGTAATTGCTTGAACCAAGCGTGGTCCAGTCCACAGAAATAAAATTACAGTTTTCCCTTAACAAGTATTCTGGAAATTATCAAATTATTAATCTTGTGCAGAAAGGCTAAAACAAACTGTAGTAACTCCTTATTGTATAGATTTATTGTGGTTTATTTTTAGGCTCACCATCTTTAGAAGAATAGCCTTGGCTTGGATTAGCCCCATAGCCATGAACAAAAATTTTTGTTGGAAGGCTGCTGTTGTAATTTGACTGTTCTAGTAAGGTAATATCTTCCAGTTGAAGAATTTGTGGTTTACCGGGGTTTTTCCTATTTTAAAGTTCTTGATTATTACATATGGAAAAGTTTCGATACTACAATATTTTTACCGAGTAAAAAGTTGAAACAAGACAGAATCAGGACCTGGATCACTGTTGAAATGTTGTTGTATCTGTGCTGATCCTTAAATGAAAGCAAACAACTGTATTTTTATTTCATCAGTAAATAAATAATGGTAATTCTTTATTACAACTTAGCCGTAGAATTAAACTAATCGCATTTAACATTAAAATATATTTATACCGTTCATACCTTTCGTTGTTCCAAAGTTTAGAGCTGCAATGCATAAAAACACAATGATCATCGAGAACATTATTTTGAAGGGGAGCAAGTTCATAATCTCCAGTATTATATAGTTATGAAACTTAAGGTTTTCCGAAACAATTTCAGAAATCTTTCGGCTGAAGTTTGCCACCATCACAAACGGTGTCGTGGCAAATATCTCCCGGGCATATTTTTGAAAAATTAAAAACAATTAAAGTCATCTAGCGACCATTAATTCAACGAAAGCTCTACTGTCGTCTGCAGCGTAAAAAATAGGAAAACACATTTACCGACTTTAGTTAGGTGGCAAGAAAAAATAGGATACCACTTAAAATTAAACTAAGGAATGTCGGCCGTTAAATCTAGATCTTTTTTAAACCGATTTCCTGTTTTCTATCAGAAATTTTACAAAGAATGGAGATGGGGTCCCCAAGCTCCTGTCCATTACGTACCCGAGGAAGGAAAATGGAAACGAAATCCTGAAACGGGAGAAGTGTAAGTTGCAATTGTAGCTAAAGCATGTCTCCTTCTGATTAATAATTTTTATTTTAGGAAAGTTATTCAAAATAAACCAATACCACTTACCTATCCAAAAGAATTTGAGGATGGCTTGTGGGGAGGTGAAGCATTAGTTCGTGGATTCCAGAAAAGGAACCCCCTTCGGAGAAGGGCACCACATTTTTGGTTTCCATCTCTCATCAAATCAGTCCTTTACAGTGAAATACTGGACAAGCACATGGAAATAACAGTTACTCCTAGAACACTTCGTCTTGTTGACCAACATTATGGCTTCGACAGTTACATACTAGAAGTAAGTTCATAACATACCTGGTTTATTTGATGCTTGCATCATGGCTATTTTCTTTCTCTAGACACCTGCTCAAGATTTGAAGTCTAACCTAGGGGTCAAATTGAAGAGATCATTATTACTTGCACTGGCCAAAAAAGATTTTTTGCCAAATAATGCTGCTAAGAGGGGAGAGTTGTTACAAAAATATCAGAAGCACATTATACCCATAGAGGAAGCAGAATGGTATGGACTTACAATACAAGAAGCACTTGAAAAGTTGGGTGAATCAGAACAACGAGAAGTCAAGGCACAAGCTGTAAAACAACCTTTGAAAATAAAATTTAGAGAAGAGTTCATTCAACAACTGAAAGCAGAACAAGAAGAAAAATCAACTCCTCCTACTCCCAAGTCTTCTTGGAATCCTTTCAAATTTAACAAATCAGTGTAATTGCCAGATTTAGTATACACAGTCTTCGTTAATGAAATACCAACACAGTAATATAACATTTCTTTTTTCTATTTTTGTTTGTGGAAAAACTGCACTATCTAGGTGGTGTGGTTTTAGTTTTGGACTTTTGACAATTATATCTGAGTAATTTTTAGATTAAAGATTACTCATACATATTCCAATTTTTAGTGCAATGCAAACATAACTTTAGTTCAAGTTTAATTGAAATTTAACTATTGAAGTATGCAATATCTGAGATGATTGCAAAATAAAATCAGACCAATAATTTGCCACACGTGGCAAATATCCAATGAACAAAACAATGCACTGTGAACCGAATACCGAAACATCAGGACGGGAAACAACAAGAGCTCTACTAAGAAGTCTACAAAACTGTGACACACTTAAGTAAGAGGAATTGGCAATTTTCCACTCGAAATCATGCTTACCTAAGAAACGGCACAGTCTATCTCTCCTTCAATAGGGAAACAGTCTAAGATGGTTGCTAAAGCTCGAATCAAATAAGTCATGGTTCCATAACAGCCACTAGGAGCGCTGTCATAAAAATGTTGACAAACATAAGCTGCTCCTCCACACAAAAGTGTTCCAGTTGGCGTTAATTCACGCTGCTCCTTCGGCTTAGCGCAGCAAAGAGTTGCATCTCCTTGAATTTGCATTTGATCATCCAGAAATATTTTGTTAGCCGCGTGAACCAACCTTTCAACACACAACGTCTGCCCCAGTGTAGGCACTGAGTTGTATTCAGCGAGCAGCGAGTAAACCATCATCGCTTCGACCATAAGCTGTCGATATTCAGGTTGAGGAATGGCATTCAAGACTGTTTCCACTTGCAGGGCGAATTTCAGTTCACCCGACGTCATCTCTTGGGTGAGCGTTTGCGATAAGAGTTTGCCTTCGATTATAATTCCTGGACATCTCTCCAACAACAGCCAAATCCTTGAGTAAAACCCACGAGGTACGCGGTTAAGCGCACCGTCTAAGCGCCGTCGACGAATCCATTGTCCTTGACGATCAGGTTCTGCATTCTCTGGTTCATTATCCGGAGTAGACGTAGAGCCACGACCCAAAAGAGTTCCGATTTGACTTCGTCGGCTCACCTGAAAATGACGCCAGGAAGTACAGATTCATTAGCATATCTATTAGATGTTTCGGCTATTTAAAAACGTTCCATACCCTGCTTAACTTGTTGCTTAGAACAGAGAAATTTCCACTGACGCCGCTTGTTACCATGTTAAATTCTTTCCCGCTGAGAATGTGGTACAATAAATTCTTCATTTCAAACGGAGATAAGTTAAGAAGGTGCTCCGTTGCTTCATCACTATCGCATTTTACGCTACGTGACAACTCAGAAGCCATCACACGAATGATGAGACCAACTCGTAGGCGAAGCATTTCGAGAAAGAGTGAAGGCTCTGTTCGCACGAACATGGCTAAGTAAAGAACCAGTTCTTGTGTCAACATGGCACAACTGTCATCATCTCCGTAAGCCTTAATAATATAAGGTATAAAGTTATAAATGCAGAGAGGAAAAAGTTTATCGCAAAATGTGTGACGTACCTGGTGGATTAAGTGTCTCAATTCGGAATTGGGTAATGGCGCTGTAATTGTTCGTTCATTGTATGGTGGCATTCCCACAGTGACTTGCTTTTGATGTACCAGCAAATCTGTCACTGCTTTTGCAAGGTCTTCAACTCTCTTGCCAAGCATACCTGCTGTATGTCGAACGAGTCCCCATTTTTTCTGGCGGCACGATTTTTCGTAAAGATCTTTAAGAAGATCTTTTACTCTTATGGGAGTTCCATCTTCCATCTTTCCCGTCATATAGTCTATGCCTTTTTCAATAACAAGGAAATGAAGAATGTCGCCTTGTTCATCAAGACTTTCCGAATCTTTCAGCATATGCAATAACTCGTCAACCTGTTAACAATGACATTGAATATAATGAACATTGACATTGAAAAGGATTAAGAAAGTAAAAGATGGTCAGATTACCTCTGTATTCTCGTACTGCGCATCAGAATACGTGCGATGACGAGTAAACATAACCCATGTTTCCTCGTCTTTAGGAGAAGGTGATCGGGGTTCTGCTGACATCACACTGCCCCCCTCAGTTTCAGGCGATACCGACAGACCTGGAGAGGCAGCTCTAGAAGACGCTATGCTCGGTAGTTCTTTAAAAAATAAACAGAAACATTAAACTCCCGTAATCCCAAAAAACCTTTTGTCGTATAAATTCACCTTTAGGAACTTCTAGATTCTCAAATTGAATGCATCGAGTCCGCCGGATAGACCCTCGGTATGACAGTTTTCTTTTGGGGTTTTGGTTAAATACCACATTCTTTTTTCGCAAACGCTGGGTTGAATGATGGATGAACCCTGTACGTGGCACAAATGTCTTGTGAAGGTGATCCTCCAAATATTGCATCACTTTCGAGTTCAAACCTTTAAAAGGTTAAGCATGACATAACCTTTTGAAACTTAAAATTGGTTAATTGATTAAGTCTTACGATCAGGCATGCCCTCCTCTGAACTTCCCAAGAAGCTCAAATTAGTTATACATGATGTGTTGAGAAAATCACACAAATTTCCGAGAGCAACTCTGAAAAAAAAAAGAATTGAAAATCAAAAGCGAACAAACATACGATCGCAATTGATTTACCTAGTGCCGTTTATGTAACCGCTTTTAAGCTTTTTCAAAGTGGTGACCATAGCAACAGGTATTTTCCCTTGATCTAAAATTACAAAGGTGAATTTACAGAACAATTCTAACAGATTTAACTTGAGCGATTACCAAGTTGTACTTGACGAATAACAACGACAACAACTGGTCTCCCCAACATATTTTGCCAAGAGGACTTCAAGAAATATAGCTCATTTTTAAACGTATCAATCATCAGTTCATAGTCAACTGCGACGTAAAAGTGATCTTGATCGGTAAGCTATGATAAAAAACAGTGTTAATAAAGAATCGTAATTTCAAATAATCGGATGCTGACCTGCGGTGTAAAAGCAAATATGCGATCCTGTAGCGCATAGAGTTTGCTGGTACTAAGAATGCCAACGTCTCGAGATCTGCGTCCAGACAAATTGAGTTTCTTATTTTGACCTGTAAAATGAAATTGTTCACGTCAAATTATATTGAATAGACTTCAATTTTAGATTTACCGAGGTACGTGTACAGGTGAGAAAGTACGCGTGCGGGTTGGACTTCAATTGGTGCGCATTCATGTACAGTTTGTACTTGAATGTCATAGTGATTCAGCTTTTCCTGTATAGAAGCGTCTTCCGCAAGAATAACAACTTGGACTACCACATCCGGTTTTTTCTGTGAACCTAATCGACGGTTCAACGGATCAAGCTCCCCGGGAGCTATGAAATTCTGTTTTGAAACAAAAGGATATAGTTTTCAGCAATTTAAAGCAGTGTCAACAAATCTCACCTCTTTCAATAATTGAGCAACTATGTACAGGGATTGAGCCCACATGAAAGGAACTCTGCCAACGGCTACTCTGTCCTGACTACCCGGACATTTATACTCTTCATTAACAGTTTCTGCTGAAACGGCATAAAGTTCGGGGACAAACTTTAGCCCATCTTCAGTTTTGATTACGATCTAAATTGGAAGTCAGGGTATGTTAAAATACGAAATTCAAACATGTCATAAATACTGAGTCATTCTAACTTCTTCAAGTGCCTCCGAATATTCTTCTACGGCTTCTTTATCTCCTTGAAAAAGGAAGTCGAGCATCGAAAGACAGAAAAATAGCGGCCACTCACATTCAATATTTTCGAAAACTCTTAATTCGAAAGGCTCATAATATAACCTATTCGGGTCCTAAAAAGATAAATACGTGTTATGAACATTCAGAAAAAGATAAACTTTCGATGGAACCTCTTTTGGAGTTTTGTATCCATCACGCAAAAACCTCTTGAAACCGTATCGTCCTTGAAGTTTTTCTTGAATGGTTGTTCGAGTGAGTTTGATCAATTCTGGATCATCAACAGCAAATGCAGGAAATCCTATGACGGATAACAAAGCTGCGTCCACTTCTTTTGAATTCGATTCACGGGGGAGCATTGACTGAAATAGAACAAAATTATGTCGTTTTGTTGAAAACGTTGGCGCATCCAAGATAGAAAACAAGAGTGTGTTGTTACGAAAGAAATTTTACCAGCAACACCGCTTGACATTTTTGCGCTTCGTCAGCCAAAACATGGATAACAGATGTCGGACCACCTCGCGCACCAAATAAATCGAGTTCATTAACTGCTTCCAGCGCAGCTTTAGCCATTCCTAAACCACAAATAAATTCGTATGTATAAATACGCAGCTTACACATCGTAAATTAATGTTCCTCACCAATGGAACTGGCATTAAGTTCTGGCAGACCATGGTTTGTTTTGTCGCCTCGTTCCCATATACCATAATCCTATTCAACAAGTCAAAGATTAAAATGGAAACATGAAAGAAAAAACCATTAAAAAATTAGCATACCGGAACACAATAAGAAGATTCAATATAAAACACAAGATTCTGAACAAAAGAAACTTCATCCAAGTTAAATACAATCTGAAGACCTACAGAAACATAAATATTACTGAGAACTGTCATTTGATACATCTCAAAGTTAGTACTATCTAGTTACAGACCTGAAGCAGTCATTTGTGACAGGATAAGCAAATATAAGGAAATGGCATCAATTTGCAAGTGTCCCCAACCAGCATCCTAATTGAAACAAATAAAATATACTAAGAAAGGGCACTTGGGAATTGTAATGTGAAACTTACAGTTACAACTGTTGCCCCTGTGGATGAGCTATATTTGGCATGAAGCGAGTCAAGAGGATTTTGTGAGACTTTAAATTTTTCTAGTTTATCTTTCTGTTGCATCATGGACATGAGCAGCCCTCTCATAAGTTTCACACATCGCTGCTCAAGCTCATAGGTTTTCGCTTTGTCTTCATCCATATCTGTATATTTTTTGTAGGCCATTGAAAGTGCCCACACTGCAAGAATACTATATACATTATCCCTAATCCAGGCGTGTTCATTTGTAGGAGAAGCTGGAAGCAACCCAGTTACTGGATTCTACAAGAAAAAAAATACAGTAATTTTGTCAAGAGTAGCAGTGGAACCAAGAGATTGACAGGATTCAATTAAAAATTTTCTTACTTGATATCTCAAAATTGTTTTGTACACAAGTCGTTGGTAATACTCCAATCGAACTCCCGAACCACTTCGGGACCTCATTTTATTTTTGCTGGTGTAAGGGAATTCCATTTCTCAACCAAATTCAAACAAGACAACAGTTCACAATTTCATTTCACACCTG
Organism: Daphnia pulicaria; assembly: GCF_021234035.1. Lineage (NCBI taxonomy): Eukaryota > Metazoa > Arthropoda > Branchiopoda > Diplostraca > Daphniidae > Daphnia > Daphnia pulicaria. Next base: position 12,541,962 of record NC_060913.1, read on the forward strand.
CCACAACCGATCGAGATCGAGTCCCAGTTCCTTCTGCGTCTGCTGGTGGTGATAGGATAGTAGCAGACTACGCAACATCTATTTGATCCACCAGGGAGCCCTAGGCTAATAATAACACCCATTCAACCTACTGTTTGACCTTCACATGAAATTGATCCATTTTTGCCCCAATTCTATAAGTACTCATGGAATTCAGTAAAAAAAAATTGCAAATAACTTATATTCTTTTTTTTAAGTAATGAACGATAACAGAAAATTCCAAAAAAGGTTCAGCAACTCGGTTGCTAAAACCTTGGAATAGAAGGAAGTTAAGGAACCTTGAATTCTTCTGGTTGTCAACAACAAAAAAACAAAATCTTAAACTAGTGCCAAAGTCGGAAAATGGCGGCTTATTTAACTTGTCAATCGTTAAGTGGACTGCCTTTGTTTATAAGGAGGAAAGGGGACATTCCATCTGTAATTGCCTCATTAATTATTTCTACCTCATGATATTTGATCTAAAATCCATGTCTTTACTTTACAGCTACCTTTCCCATTGGTGGCCAGCTTGAACGGTTTGTTAATTATTCCTAATGTACTAATATGATTTACATTAATTTCCTAAATTTATTTTTCACCCAACAGGTGTTTACACTTACACAAAAACTCAAGGAGCTGAGCTTGAAAACACTTGCTCAGAAAATACATTTGTTGTCTGGAAGGAATATCATGATACTTTTATGCTCTGTATAGTCGCAACTGACTCGTCCCTATCTACTGTGCATTTAAAACACATCCTTGACCTTGTTTCCCACACAATGGTATTTTACTTAGGTTTAGAAGAATTGGTCAGTGTAAAAAACATTGAAAGACTGAAAAAAGATCTAAAGGTTATACAATGATCTTAAAAATAATTGCAATTTTTTTCTTAATTAAAGAAATCTCTCCCCCAATGTAGGTGTGTTACCCTCTGATTGATACAATCCTTGATGGATTGAACCCTAAAGAAGATTTGGAGGACTTTTGTGACTTGACCAATTACACAGATGTACTTTGCTGCACTGAGCGATCAACATTTGAGGTAATTAAATGCATGCTCAAAGATTCAACCAATAGTACATTTATGTTTTGTTATTTTAGGGCATTCTAAACTGTTTTGCTGAGAGTGTTGGCACGGTGTTTGGTTGTCTACGAGTCAGCGGCAAAGTTGCAGCAGCGACACCAAATTGGTGGACTCTCGACAGTGTTGAATTGTTGCAGATCCAGTTACTCTTGTCGAACGAAAGGTACGACACTGGAATCGACATTCCGATTTACCTTCCCGTGAGAAGTCCCAAAATACCTTTTCGCCTGGTGCAATGGAAATTGACTCAGAATTCCGACGTCTGCCTACTTTGTGGACCAACACCTTCTCTTGCCGACTTGGAAAAGGAAGTGAAACGGTTCTGGAGGACCGCGTTTGCCCTTCTCAAGTCAGCCGAGTCGTGTTATCCAGCCAACATTCCCCTTGATATTACTTTGGATAAGAATGTTCTCTCGTAAGTATATTATTTGCAGCTAATTTCTTGTTGCAGAACTTATTTTTTGAATATTTTTTGTGTTGGTTCATTTCTAGTTACTTGGTGGTTAATACGGAGAAGCGGCGATCACTCAGCTCACTTTCTCCGCATTCAACGAGTGGCGATGCTCATTCGCACTTAACCGCTGTTCGAAAGCGAGATATACTGAGAACATTTTACAAAACAATCGTCGGGACCATGATCAACTTACCCAGTGCCACCCAATCCGGTTGGTTATCATTTTTATTATTTTTACAGCAAATTCTGTAGTCCTGAACTTTTAAACTTTTAAGATTCAGAAGATGCGTCTCACGATTCCAAGGAAGTCTTTATGAATTTTGAATACTATTCTCTACATGCCTTAATATCGGAAATGTATTTGATACTTGTCCTTTATCCGTCTGGGCTTCATAACCATTACCTCAGGTAAATTAACATTTTAAACGTTCCCACGAGTTCCGTTCCTTGATCCCGTTTTCGTGAAACAGGTCCATCACTCGATCAACCCTGAAAATACTTACACACGAAAAGAATTGCAAGTGGGGATGACCCATTCTGAAGAAACATTGATCTGTAATTCATAGTGCGCAACCAAAACAATATAATCGATTCGTACAGTCATTTGGGAGAACAAAGTGTGCACTTTTATTCCACAGTCGGGTACAGCATTCATTTAATTAAGATTCGAATAAATTGGAATTTTTGTTTGAAGTATGAAAGTTTAAAAAAGGAGAGAGAGAGAGAGAGAAACCTGCTTTTCATTTTCGACTTTGTGCATTAGCTTTAATGATTTTCGAAGCCCAATGTCACGTAGCGATAGTACAAGTTAACGAAACGGAAAAGAAAATAACGAGAACAATGGGCGAGCCTTTTTCACAACCACGGAAACAATCGAAAACTTAAATTCGCAAGTAAATAATTAAAAGAAAAAAGAAAACACACTTTATATCGGTTGTTTCCAAAATCCCAATTATTGATTTTACCGCCTTAGTATACCAAGCTTCAGGTTCCCTAAAAGCAACATTGGCGTTGGCACCTGCACTTTGAAACAGACACACGACACAAATTTTTTAAATATATTACACGTATCCACTCCTCTAGTCAATAAGAAGAAATTGGCTTGATTTTTATGGTAGCTACTCATTCGAATGCAAAATACAAGATTGATCCGCAAATGTTATTTTGTCAAAATTTGAGAGAAATGGGGGGAGGGAAATGGGCTTGCCGCCGGAATGGATTCATTTCCAAAACGGAGGGCGTTCAAAATGAAAGGTAAAGATAATATAAAGAGGTTGTTGTTTTTTCCTAAACGAGAAAACGCAAGTCTTACTACACACCGGTTAGTATCACACACACGGACGGAAGATACCATAGGTTTGAATGCAGTCGCAATGTTTTCTTCGTCACAAAAAAAGGTATATGTGTGCGAGAGATTTTTTTTTTGAAATACTTGAAATGATTGTTTGTTTGATCTTGATTTTTACTTGAACGTCTCGCCTTTTTCGATCGCGCTCTTTGGAACGACCGACAGAAACAACTGAACATTTGTGTATCCATTCAAGATGAGCTTGGCTCCATTTCAAACCGTTAAATGCTCTCAAACACAAGTTGATCCTGTCAAAAGTCGCATGCGGTGAAAAAAGTTGTCTAAATAGTCCACGATCCATCCAAAACGATGCGAATGGCGTACACATGTCTAGACATAGTTTTGTTTTGTTTTAAACATCGGTGCTCTGCGAGGCTATGCGGACCCGTTTGATGCTTCCGGGTCGGTTTTCGCCAAAACCCGGATTCTGGAATCCCAAGATGCTACCTGTTTCGCTTCCTTCCGGCACTGGAGAGGCCGGAACCTCATTGCGCGGTCTGGGCTTCTTGAGCGAAGATTTGCGGGGTGACAGAGCCATCGGGTTGGACGAGATGGAACTCGTGGAAATGATGGAACTGGTCGTGCCGTAGCTGGAGCTCTCGATCGAGCCGAACGAGCCATTTAAAATGCTCGACGTGCTGCCGTGATCGACGCTGTCGGGTGATCGCCCGTCAGCTCCTCCCATCGAGTACGGATGGGCACTGGAGGCCGTTAAGGCTATGGTCGGTTTCGATCTTGAACTGTTGTGTCCACTTGACCGACTTCGTTGGCTCCCACGGCCGGCCGCCGCGCGGATCATCGCACCGTTCGCCAATCGTCCCGTGGCTGTAAATGAACAAATTAGTCCATTAGTAATTAAAGAAAATCAAGAATCAATTGAAAATCAATAGATAGTACTTGGCCGTTTGGGAGACGCTCTGCCGGAAGAAGGGCTCTTGCCTGAGGAGGAAGTTTTATTGTGCGAGTTGTGCATTCGGGCCCCGTTGGTGCTGACCTGTTTGCCATTGGGTGCCGATCGGACGGAGCTGGCCGAGACGATGGTGTTGATGCTACTGTTACTAGTCGAGGAACCGTTGCTACTTCCCGGCCGCCCTCCGCCCATTCCGCTTCCTGGTCGCCCTCCACCCACTCCGCTGGGACGGCCGGAATCGTCCTTGAAACTGGGATTGGAGTAGGTGAGAGCGCCGGAGCCAGAAGGATCGCGGCTGTAAAATGTGGGATCGCCGCCCAGCCGTCGACTCAGCATCAAATCGTAGGTGGAGGCCAGCGTCAGGAGGACTTCGGATGCGATGACCAGCATCTGCAGGTAGAAGGTCCATCCTCGACTCAAGCCGTAAGGTAGTCTCTCGTCTGTCCGGATGCTGGCCAATGCTATGGCTGTAGTCGACATGAGAGCTGAGGCAGATGAAACAAAAAGTCAAATGGTCAGCAGGTATAGAAAAGGGATCAAATAAGTCAACATCAATCAACTTGGTTGTCTTTGTCTGTACCTGCGAGTGCCGAGAGGACGAGACGGGCCACAACGGCCGGTCGATAAGGCAGACAGACGCGCTCCTGGGTTTTGAGCATCAGTAGGAGACAGACGCCCAGCAGGGCAGCCAGACCGAGGGAGATGACGCTGACAACAGCAATGACTCCGGCAATAAACGTCCATGCTGAAAGAACAATAAGCCGGTGAGAATGACTGCAACGGAAATCTGACATGGGCATCAACATTTTACTTGACAGGTTAAAAGCAGTGATATTCAAGCCACAGAAGGAACGCCCCTGGGGCAGGTCTTTGCAGATCGTCCACAATCCGAAATAGCCAGTAACCAGATCTGAGAAGAGAAACAAAACAAAAAAATAATGAATAATAATAAGAAAAAGGGCCATTGTTGTCAACCATTCATTTGTTTCGACGTTTCTGGGTGGGCTTTCTTGACATGCATCCAATTTGGCAGTCTCAATCAAAAGTAATAAAAGTGCGAGAGAGAGAGAGAGAAAAGTGAAATCAAAACGGCTCACATCAAAAACAGTTGAACGAGTCATGCAGTTTTGATGTGTCGTCACGTAACGTTCACCGAGGTATCGCAAACGCGTGAAACACTACCCTACAGTAAGAAAAATTACCCGGCGAAAATGAATATCCATCCGTCGGTTTTTAGTGTCGTCGTTTGGCAGCGAGAAATAATAATCGTGAAAAGAAAAGATTAGACATTTTTAATCGAGGAAAAATTCCTGTTTTTTTTAATGATAATTTTTTCTTAATGACGAATAAGGAAATTCATTTGATAGATGTACAGGTCGATTTCGTATTGAGGTTTTTGGACTGTCAGCGAGAATTGATTATTCAATAGATTGGGTAAAACCCCCGTGTTTCTGAAGCGAAGGGAAAACCACACCCCATCGGCAAGGTGAACGCACCAAAAGGTGGTTGCTAGTTCCTTATCGCTAAGGGAATGCGAATTCTTTCCAAACAGGAAATCGATGCGAAATTGTGTTGTGGACAGACACAAAGGCAATTTAATCGATCGAGGAAAATAATACAAAAATAATTGTCCACAAAGACCCCCACAGTCTGCGAACATTCATATCCTCTTTTTCTATTGACACGGTGGGGTATTTTGAGAAAAAATCGGTGGGAATGGTCGACGATAGAAATTCCTAGGCAATTTAAAAATAAATTCAATAATGGAAGTTTAGGTGCAGATTCAACACCTGTCGGTTATTTTCCCAAGGGAGATTTCAGTTTGGGCTCCTATAACAACAAACACCTTTGCAAAGGATTCGTCAGGTACGATGAAATAAAATATTTAAGTGAGTAGAAACTGGGGAAAACCTTAGTCCATTGTTTGCTCTCTAAATAGCCCAGGTTACAATGGCCACATTTAGGAGTGACATGTGATGCTTTAAGCAGCAGCTAGCGCACGTGCTTTTGTATAATCAGGCCAACAAACCGAACCTTCTTAAAAAAGTATTGAGCGGAAGAAATGCGCGTGGTTGAATCAAAATCAATTTGAATTTTGACGGTAAAAAGAAACAAAAAACACCCTAGAAATTCCACAGAAAAAAACGAGTTGACAGTTGAAATATTCTCTTACCGGCGGGTCTCGGCATAAACAAATTCTAAAATGTAAAAAAAAGAACAGACAGAAATGGTCAGGTGATCGATCTGTGAGACGCTCTACTGACTATATGTTTCTCTTCAAAAAATAAGAAAAAACACAAACGAATAATGAATTCTGGACACGAGCTCCGCCGTTTCCGGGCTCGACAACAACAGCATAATTTAGAAACAGTCCCAAATAATTGAAGAAAACATTTTTTAATTTCCCCTTGAACCATTTTGGGAGCTTTCACCGTTTTCTGCTGCCGTTACACAGCAGCAGAACAGCTGACGTTTCCCAAACTCGTTGGCGACCGAATCTGCTTAGCGCAACGGAGCGTCACGAAACGGGCGACAAACGAGATTGATCCGGTTCCGCGCCTTTTTTTTCTAAATTTTACCTCGCCCGTTTGCATACGAAATTGAACGGCCACAAAAAAAAAAACCGACAGTACGAGAAAATGACCCGTGATTCTTGTACGCACGAAATGACTCCCGAATCTCGTGATCTCAATTCTCGGAATAAAACAACAAAACATCGTGCGCTGGCGAATTAAAGAAAATAACGAAATGAACGACCGCAACAACGCCTTGCGGACGTGAAACTATCCAACAGGCAGAAAAATTTTAAAATCATCAATCAATGGGGATCGCGCAGTTGGAATGTAACGAATAATTATAGAGGGCAAAAGAGAGAAGAAGACTGAAAAGCCCTTGAGGCGTCGCTGCCGAGATTTTGTGACGGACTTTCTAGTGGAAATTCGGTCACGACGCTTCACGCCAGCGTGATTATTCAACAACATTTATTTTTTTATTTCCAGCTCGCGCAAACTGTCGTCGGATGTGGCGGATGTGAAAATGGCCGACCAATCAGTTTCGACTCTGCTACAGACAAAACAGACAAGACATTGAACGGGATGGTTTACCAACCAAAACGTGTGGAAGGGACCAAGCACTTGTCAAGAGAAAAATCATGGCCAGCTGTTTAGTTATTCCGGAGAAAGAAAGCTACTGGAGAATGTAATCGGATGTCTGGATCACAATGGAATATGTTACACAGTAGTGTCTTTCACAAGAGGGGGAAAGAGGGAGGAGAAAAGGCCTAGGATGGAAGCCGTTTCCGCTGTCAACTAAAAAATAAATGCGAACGAGAGAGAGAGGAGCCGGCTGGAAGAATATAAATGTTGCCCATTTATTATATTGTCGGATCGCGATATGTACGTGCAGTAAATTCATCACATCACCCGCCCATCATATCTCCCCCCCATCCAATTGTAGTTATTTTTGTTATCATTGTTAGTTAGGAGGACCCTCTTTCCGGATGCTCCTCACGGACCGTTTCACTCCGTTCATCCCCGGATTGTGACTTTAGTTGACACCGTTACAGAACCTAACCTTCCCCAGTGTGTACAGTCGAGACAACAACAAAAAAAGCTGTAAAAAAACGAAATGAAGCGTCTTCGACTTTTGTAATCAAATTCAACACGGTAGACGGAGCTGTTTTCCCGTTAAGTTCATTGCCAGGCCCATTAAAAAGAAAAGGATTGAGAGGCCATGAAACTCTTTTTCTTGTCTTTTTAAGATGAAAAGCACGTCTACAACCAAACAGATAATAACTAACTGGTTTGTCGAGAACAAGACATTTACCTATCAATAGTGCTTTGAACCTCTGACGGTCAAACAGTCAAAAAATCTCTTGAATCAAACTTGGTATGCTGAGATTTTTCTAATATATACATAACGAGTATTATCGACTACTTTGGACGACATACCAATCAACAGACTGTTCTGGTTTGTCGCTCCGGTTGAGAAAATTCAAGAAAAGATGGCGAAGGTAAAAAAAGGAAAAAGGAAAGAGAGAAGGGAAGAAAAGGAATCTTGAGTTATCATATGCCCTGTGGTCAGGCTGCAAGGCAAAAAGATATCCCAAAAGGTACAAGAAGAAGAAGAAGAAGGGGAACAGCTTGTGAGGAGATATCAAAGAACCTCAACAGTTTTTTCTTCTTCAGGAGAAGGTAGACAACATTTCTGACCCCATTTTCCTCGCAGCTCTTTTCTCTCTCTCTCGACTTTCCCTTGGCTTTTTTTTAAGAGTTGGAGCCCGTTGGATCCCACAGCACCGATAATACCCGTGTGATTTCATTCTTTTCTTTCTTTTAAAAAACATTTTTCGTGCGCCAGTGAATAAAACAGAGTAGATAACAACAGCACCGGGCGAGGTGTTGTGGACAGACAAACGAACGACATGTCATAAACGAAAAAAAAATGTCCAAACCGGAAGAAAATGATTAAAAGAGAAAAAGAAACGTACCGCCACTATTAGGTGATCCTTCGTTGGAAAATCTTCCCCAGTACGGAGATATGACGGTGATGATGGCCAGGACCAAGCCGATGGCCGCTAATCCCTCAGCCAAGGCGGACACTCTCAAATTGCGCTTCTCCATTTGCTCATCTTGCGATGATCAACATCCGACACTAAACAACACCAACACACAAGTCCATCAGACGACAAAAGTTGTAATTCTTCTACTTTTTCACGTTTGCAACGTTGTAAACGGTTAAAATTCCTTATTTGGGAGGAGGGTGGAAAAGGGGCGCGGCTATTGGGGGGGAAAAAGTCAACAACTTGATTTTCTTTTCAAATATAAAGAAAAACGGTAAAAAAATTCCTCGGAGCGAATCGGCAAAGAGTTCATGTAGGTAATCCGGTGCTGGAATAACTGGCGGCCGTCTCAATATCCAGCGCCAACCTGCAATATCCGGTGTACATCGTGTGAGGTGCACATACACACACACACACACACAGACTATGTTGTGTTGTGTCTGGAGAATTCTCTACGACTTGTCTGTGCCTATCTAACAGAAATATAAACACAACACACACACAGAGCGGAGGGGAATTGTTGTGGCACCTCCCTCTCTCCTTAAATGCGATTCTTCGTCGGTTGTTCTGCGGTTTTGTTTTACTTCCTCTCGCTCAAAGTTTTTGTCTTCTTTTGGTTGGGGGGTTTTTGTTGTTCCAGTCTGATCCACCGTCAGAATGTTGCCCAGCTCCAAGGTTCTTCCTTTTTTTGCACAAACTTCTTGGCTTTTGAATTTTCGCCGGTTGTTGGTGGCGTCCAAGATGGCCAGCGTTCCAGGTACACCAAAAAATGGAGGAATTTGACGCAATGTGGCCAGTTGATATTTTATTTGGTTATCGAATTCACACTGCGGACGACTGCGAAAAAGTCAAAACTGATGTCTCACGTTGGTTCGGTGGAACGATGACGAAACAAAGTGACACTGAACACAACAACACACAACCCGCCGCCCGTCAACTCTGAAGTTCCTCTGTGATGTTTGGTCGAGTGTTGCACTTTCCAAGCCCGTGGCGACTGTTTGCCCGGCCCAGCGTCGACTGTATGTGTGTGTTGGTTACACTGTAGTACACAAACTCTCTCTCTCTCTTCTATCCTATCCTACTGCGTTGTTGTACACCTTTTCGCTTTTGATGGCAACGTGGCTCTTTTTTCTTTCCTTTTCTCTCTTTTCCTTTTTTCCCTTCCACCACCAGGTACACACGGAAAGGTGGGCAAGAGAGAGACACGCACACTCACAAAGTGTGTAGAAGAAGAGGGGAGGAGGGAGAAAGAGAAGAGGAGACTACCTACCTCCCACCACCCCATTCCCAGGTGTGTGTACAGGTATACGCCGAGGTTACCTGGTCTACCCTGGGGCGCTATATTCCTTGCTCTGGCTAACCTCAACGGCCCATCATCTAGTGGAGAAAAGAAGAAGAAGAAGAAGAGGATCCAGTATGGAACCGAATAAAACCAGTTGACCTGCTTGAGTCGCGTACGCCGGGTTATTGGCCTTGTCAGCCCCACTCCCAATTATCCCGAGGGTGTCTGGATGTGTGCAGAAACGTGAAAGAGGGGGGATTTCGGCCAAATGGTTGGAAAGCGCATTATAATACTCTATCCTCCTTCTCCGGATGCCTAAAAGAGGCTCAGTGATGATCTGCCACGATCCGGATTCCACCGCGAGACCCGCATTCCATCGATACACTATATACTGCTCTGCTGCGCACTTGTACAATCCGATTGATGGAATGAGGAAGAGAGAGAAGGGGTGGTCAGTTGTAAGGAAAAGGGCGTTGGTGAGGAGAGGAAATGAATAGAGAATGAGAGAAAACCCACACAGACACACACAAACATACACAGACCCTGGCTCTTTTGTGTTTATCCATCGGTTGCCATTGGCAACGCGGCTGAACTGATCAAACAAACCGGACCGGCCTTTTTTCTATTTTTGGGGTTGCGGTCCGTGTCCTGTAAGATTATTCGCAACAAGTTGAATAGGATGTCGAAGATGCGCAACTTACCTGTAAATAATGACTCGTTCGATCCATTAGTCATCGATTTCTTTGAAAGGGAGGAAGGAAATTGTTGCGTGAGGTTATGCACGTCACACGCCTCACAAGGTCTGCGGACTGTAATCATTCGGTCAGGAAATGAAAGAATGATTATTTCCTTCAAAGCTCTAGACTCTATGCTTACCTTTATAAGCGTTTCGACTGCACACACCTTCGGAAGCAATTTGATTAATCATCCGCACAATCTTCTGGCTGCCATCAGAAATGATTTCTTTCTCACGTTTTCCTAAATTTCCAATAGATGCCGTGATTCTCCTGTCATTTTACCTGTCGTCGTAAAATAATTTTGTGATTAAAATTTCAAAAACTGGATGCAACAAACAGTGAATGTTCTGTTTACAAGATGGCGCCGTCGGCTGGAAGCCACAACATTTTGAAAAACAACCGGATGGAAGCCGGAAAAAATTCTGGACCGGAATCATCCAATTTCAAGGATGGAACGAAATGCGTCACAAACTGAAATGAAACGATTGTCGCAATATTCTACAACAAAAGCGGATCAAAAGTACCGAATGCCACCTCTTTTACACACGGACGATTCACTAACGTATAACACCGAACGTGAATTCCTCTACAATGAGTTTCTTCCGGGAGCCTGAATGAATCGAAAGGTTCGTGTTAAATTTGCATTTTCTCAAAATCGATGACGAACGACAGCAGGTGGTCCTGATGGCAGATGATAAAGCGCATCACCTGAAGACCTGTCGCCCCATTATATTGGCTTCCGCCTCTATCGGCAATCTTCACCAAGTGAACGGCCCATCTCCCGTCGCCTAGCGACAGACGCCTGTCTATAATGCATCCGCCTGATTGCGCCGCAATCTCCAAAATCCACCTGATCGCCAAGTCTAAATGGCTTCGGCGTATGGACGTGTGCACACGCAGACACGCATTGTTGCTAAATGCGATCATACGTGACGATCAAAGCGTTGCTAGGGACTCTTGAACTAAAGCTGCCGATACTTGTAAGCTCTAGGAAAAGCTTTTTTTTCCTCCCTGTCGATTTATACAACAAAAACTTATTTAGATGAATATACATTTCTTCGAGGCTCAACACCCCCGATCTTCCATGAATAACTTGATGGGATGTATAATACACCCTCGCCCAAAGGCCAAGTTGCGCCTACAATATGTCGGGGACCTTTAAAGATGCTGTGTGTGCGTAATCTAGCTATGAAAAATGGGAACACAAGTTGAACGGACGGTTAATGACCTACATGAAGAATCGACTGCTGCTGTACATAAAGTGTTAAGAGAGGCCGAAATTTGTTTTTGTCTATTACAGTTGCCCAGCAGCTGTCGTGTCTGAAAAGAACGCGCTGGATATTGTTCATCATATGCTTCACCCGTTTTTTTCATTAAATGGCCCGGACGACTGGATCATTTATACAGTGGATGAAGAAGTGGGCTCGAGTTTGGTCCCCTTGGCCTTTGCGTTCGTCAAAGGCAAAAAGATTCATAATAACTTTTGTAGCCTCTATGAAAGTGGACCTATTGTTTGGATTCTGTAACTAGGAGATGTAGCGTCTAGGTCGTGACATTTTCTAGTTGCACTTTGCCTTTGGTGTTAACATTGCCCCCCATAGTTTACATTATGTAAAAACATGAGTTTGTCATCAAATCATTCAATTGCTGTTCCTCCAAGAAAACTCTAAGGCTGTTTAAAATGGCAAACAATGATAAATTTAAAAATTAAAACTGTTGAATACTGAAGCACAAAACAGCTTTATAAAAATCTTGCATGAGCAAATGAAAATGTTGTGTTATAAACATGATCGTGTTTTCCTGCAGGAACAACACTGAATTGATTTGCCAACCAACAACCTATGTCTGTTTCAAAATTTAGACTGTTGAATGATTTCTAAATAACCAAATGTTTTTAACTTGAACCTTGAAAGCAAAGCAAAAAGGGACTAAATAGACAATTTTGTGTTGACCACGTTTTCGCAAATCAACACGATTGCTTTCCAGATTGTAACATAAATTGCGCGATTGCTTTCCAGATCCAGATTGTAAACATAAAAAGACTTGAATAATATACTAATTAATCATTTAAAATTTTACTTTACCTTTCAATTTCGAATATTATCATTGCGTTTTGTTTGTAAAGTTTTAAGCTTCGTCTCATTTTAGAAACTTGAAATGACGAAAAGCAGACGACACTTGCTTCTTATTAGCCATCGTTAACAAATCGATAGCAAATAACATTATAAATCGACCCTCATACCATGCTCATACTAAATCCGCATTATTATACACTCTATGAAGCTGCCTTTCTTTTGGACTTGCTGAATTTTGAAAAAAAAAAAAAAAAAAAAAAAAAAACAATCGTGCGCCATCAGCTCAAATGGCTGTGAAATCAAAAGAGACTCCGGAGAATTATTATTCTATTATTACGTACAGCTCCGATTGGATGAGACTCAACGGCCCCCAGACGATGGTCCGCTCCACGCTGTATGACGTGAATCATTACAGTTCCTATTATATTCCCGAGTTTTTCTTTTAGTCAACTGCACATTCTTTTTCTTCCTTCGAGAGGACTTGATGTCACGCTCGGCTAGAGTGTCATGGACGACAAACGGTTGATAGAGAACTCGAGTTTTTCAAATTAGATTTGATTGAATTGATTTTATTCCTCTTTGGTTCTTCTTTTAAAATGGCTATTTTTTTTTATTTTGTCCTAGAAATTCACGTTGTTGTGTCGGATGGGTGGGCTGAACTTTTTGTCTACGGTGGTAAGATGGGGAACAATCATAACTTGCTCTTGACGATAGTGCGTACAGGCCTATGGTTACCCATTGTTCACGATTGTGCAATTGCCTTGTCTCTGGGCTACATTTCGTTGCTTCGTGACTTTCTGGGTGAACCGCTCCACCAGCAACTTATTGAACTGCAAATAAAATGGGCGTGGTCTCCCGTCTTGTGTCAACGCCCACTCGTCTATATATATATCTCCTGACGTAATGATCACCGGCATATACCATAGACATTCCTAAATAACAAATACAAATCATATAGTAATAAGCTATGTGTACATTCATACCAGACTCTATACATGTAGACTATACTATATGGGGGCGAGTAGAGTAGCGAACAACCAGGAGCCATATAACTGGGCGAGAAAAAGATGAGCCAGTGGGAGTTGACGGAATGATGATGAGAAATCACAGGAGCAAACAGATTGCTGTCGTGCACTGCGGGGATGGTAATGGGTTCGTGTCACGCTCTACTGACAACCAGCACCAGCACCAGTACTGTACTACCTTATTTTCCCTTCTTTTTCTTCTTGGAATCATTTTTCTGACGGAGAGAAGACAATTACGTGGACGTCTCTTTTCTTCTTTTTTGAATATTAGATGCACCCTAGTATGTACCATCATGTCTTTTGTCTTTGACAGCGTCTAGGACAAGTGTCAGGCGGTGCTCTATAGAATCCATCAAAGCTCGGATCTTATATTTTCATCATCTTCCTTTATTTTTTGAGAATGGCTGGTGGTGGGTGATGCGGATCGGTTTCAGTTTTCCCATCGTCTCCAGCAGCAGCACACACTGCTGCGCACTCGACGCCATCATATCAAGTCGGGAATTTAATCGCAGCAGTGTTTTCCCCCGTCGCCAGTAACGCCCCATAGTTTATATTGTCTTTCATGGCGGCAGTTATTTTCTAGCTAAATCTTCTTCCCATGTGTAGTATAGACTATAGAGTCTCTTATGAATTCGCCCGTCTCTCGCTTGGGCTGTTATGTAACGCCAAAGTTCCCTCAGCCGTTTGGCGCAGTAAATCTCTGCTGGCGCTTTCGCGTTCAAAAGATGAAATTTCATATTCACCGTGCAACGCAAATCCCGCAGCTTTTTAAACATATTCAAATCTCGATCGCCGTGTTCTTTCATTTCGCTATACGAAGAGTTAAATTTCATTTCAGAAATTGTTCTATTTTTAAACGAATTATTAGCGCGTCGAAGATTTGCGATACACAAAGAACTGGATAAAACGTTTGCCAGATATCTTAAGTAGTCGGGTGGATTTCCATGGCTGAGAGTGGCCAATAAAGTTGTTAAAGGGCGGGGGCGATCCCAGCTGATGATGGGTGAGATATCAACAGCTGATGCGCCAACCGCAATCAGCAAGCGACGACCTTCTCTCTATTAGTTTTGCCTTTTCCGCTTTAGTGAGCAGCACAGATGTAGAAAACAATTTAAGGACTTAATGTCTTATACGTCGAATAAAGGAGAAAGTTTATTTCGACTACGGATACCGATTCGGAGAAGGATGCTGATCCCGTAACTCCCGGAGGAGTTGGCAGCATTAAATTCAGTTCGTTAGATGGACGTCATCTGCTTCCAGTTAACAGATCTATCCCGTCTGTACAACCAAGTTTGAAATTTGAACTTTAACTTCAAAGCTGATTGGGACACCGCGCCAAATTCAAACGGAATACTCAAAGATTATAGTAGATTTAAAGTTAAAAACAGAGCCGCTCATTTGATTAATTTTCAATGGAAGCTTTCTAAAGCATAAGCGACGCTGCTGCGACTCTGTTGAGATTGGTTTATTGATTGATGATTCTATACGTATATAATACCCAGAGAGTTATTATTAATATTTTATAAGAGAAAAGATGACGAAGAAAAGCGCGTGGGTTTTTCTTAGAGGGGCGACGGCCGACTATATCGAACCGGACCCTTTTTTGACATCAAGGGCTTAGCTATTATTATGCTATCCCTTATTCAGCTGAAATTCAGACTAAGTATAAGAGTAGGCGTCGTCGTGTTTGTTTGATAACAACGCAGCTTTCCTCCCTGACGCGGTTCAACTAAATAGTGAAGAATGCACATTCAAAATCAATATCATCATTCTTCTGTATATTATCTTTTCTTTTGGGGGTGTTGCTGACGTTGAATGAATTATCAATTTTATTAGACGGAATGCGAGATGACGATTATTCCAGTTAAAATCTATTATAGAAGCTAAATTAGCTAATAATAATGTCATTGAACTTTTTTTTTTGTCTTTTCCTGTTATGGATATCGTTTTTAGTAAAGTTAGTATGTATGGTAATATTATTAATAACTATAATGATACATTAGTGAATTGAAACATTGAACGATCAAACCGAAATGTGGATTACACAGTTTTATTATATGGGATAGAGATAATGTTGGGGGACTTTGGCTTTTAGACTTTTTTGGTAAGAATTAAGGAGATTACATAATGTCCGGAATAGACGCCAATCATGTGATACATAATATAGGAAGAATATTTATGTAGAAATTAGTTCTAAAATAAAATAAAAAAAACAATGTAACAAAATAAATCAATCAAATAAAGACAACCTGTAGTACGTAGTAGTATGTCGGTTATATATTATTCAAACATGTGTTTTTATTTTATACCAAAGAATATTTTAAAAATTCATATTTCATCATTTGTTTCTTATTTTTCAAAGTGTTCTGGTTAAGATTTTTTTCTCTTTTTGACTATGTCCTGTAGATTTGTCTCGCTCGTTCATTTTTTTTCCGGTTGTTGGGGCTTTCGCATTGATGTAATTAAGTTCCTTCTGCAAGGGGTGCGGTTGGTGGAGGGTCTAGACGAAAATTCAAGATAATTTGCGTTTTCCTCAAGAATTTAAACAAAAACTCAAATAGAAGAAGAAGTAACGAATTCCAGCGAACTGAAAACTGATGTCGTTTGCGTGCCGTGATGTGAAAACGGGAAAAAAAAAGTTCAAACTCAAATTGATCCATTTGGGTTCAGTAAATTGCAGTTGATGAGAATCAGATTGGATTATGGACGACAGAGATGCTGCGGATTGGAAATTGGTGCGTACGGTGCTTGTGGATTTTGTTGTCAGTGTTGTTTGTTGTCCGTTCCCCGTGTGTAGTATATATTTGGTGGTGGCGTTTGGGTTGGAGAGAGGGGATGGGATGGGATTTGTTGGTTCACGTTCAAAGAGGTTGATGATGTTCCACCATTTGATTTTTAGCCCCATTTCTGGAAGAGTCCGGCCCGATGACAACGGCAATTGGATCCCCACAGGTTGCAGCGACAGGAGCTGCTGAAGCAGCAATCGTTCCTCCTGTGGTCGCAGCTGCCACCGCGTCGGATGCAAGATCGTCTGGAAACATAAATCAAAGGCGAACGTCTGAAAAAAGAAATAAATGTAAGAAAAAAAACGCAGAAAAATAGGAGGAGAATGAAAGAAAAAACTGAAAAAAAACAAACAAAAAAAACGAGAAACAGACCTATCAACCTATCGAAAAAACAGCACAGAAACAACCGAAAATAAATGAATGTAGGGACATTATATCTATATCCCTTTTTTTGTGGGTTCAAAAAAAAAGACAAAACACCTAGGCGACAGTATTCACCAGGGGGGAAACGCAGAGTGCTGCATGTCCCCGAGTCATATTTCTTATTAGCGCAAGTTCCGCTCACGCACACAAAACTACAAAAGACACTTTCCATCCATTTCCATAAAGTTCGCGTGGAAACGATACCACACACGTCACGGTTTCACTAGATGACCGCCGCTAGAAAAAGTGGTGGCATTTGGTTATTGATTGGTCACTTTCTTCCGTGGCATATGAGCACCTTTATATAGTCTACGTGTCTAACGATCCATCATATCAACTGTATAACGTGCGCATCGGTTTGCCCTTTTATCCGGAACGGAAATTGTTTCATTTGATGAATGTTATCGCTGGTAACTGTGTGCTACATAGGTGGTGCCGTTATTACAACTTATATATTGGGGAGGTGATCAACAAGACGTGAATTAATCTGATGAAGAAGAGAACAGCGACAGCTCGGCTTCCTTGACGTGCCTGTACGTATTTAGTTCCTATTATTATCCAAGCAGGAAAAGTTTGGCTAGAAAATTAACGACAAAGTCTCTCGACGGGGGTCCCTGAAGACGCCGTTGTAATTGGGTTCTCGCTCCATTACTTGACTGGGCCGAGCTTCAACGCCATATATTTCCATCATCTTTCACTATTCTACGTTCCCAGGTTAGTTCTCTCCCAATTGAAAACAGAGACCGCCATCTTCTCAAACTTGGAAATATCCCGGGGTTGTACGCCCCAAATCAAACACCCACACATCATATTTTGGTTGTATAACCTCTCGGTTGAAAAAGAATAAAGGTTTTTCATGCCACGCGTATAGGCTCGATTGAAGGGTTAAAAAAGGAATAAAAATAAGAGGGTAAAAAAAAAAATTAACTTAAAGAATTCAAAGCATAATATTAAACAATTCAAAATAATTATAAAGGGACTCACTTTTGGGCATTTTCCATCAGAGGCTCAGCGTTGTCGGTAAAGTAGTTCAATCCAGCAGATTGTTGTTCGTTAGTCATCTGATCTTCTGCAACTGTTAACAAGAAGATGCTCAAATTTAAGGAAAGGCTCCACTCACAGTTACACAAAAATTTGAAGCAAGGCACAAAAACCAATTAATTTTCTTAGAGAAGAGAAGCCTATATATCTAGCGTCTCATTAGGGGATATTGTATATCATTTCCGTCGTTTCCATTACTTCTTAGTTCGTCACAGCCTTCAGAGTGTCGGATAGCTCACCGGTTTTTTTTTCTTCTCCGGAGCTTCTAGTTATTAGAGACGTCGTGTCACGTAGACCTAACACTGGGGCTGAATACATACATTTTCCCTTTTTTTTCTTTTTTAGTAGGCAAATTAGCCTCATCATTCCATCGCCATGGGTTATTATGTCGCAGGACGTGTGGAGGTTCTTATTATGCGCTTCGATTGGGCGATCGATGACGCCATTCAGCCTCCGCTCTCTTTTCATACATTTGCAATCACAAACAGCCAGGAGGACCGCACAGTTAAAAAAGAGCCATAAAAAGTTTTATAAACTGTACGCCATACTATAGATGATTGATATTGGATTTTGTCTGAATAAGGGAATGAAAACAAAAGTTCTACCAAGAAAATGCGATGGAAACGACATTCTATGGAGCCCCGAGTTAGTTGTTCATCCAGGCAGAACTCGATTGATCCGTTCTCACATCAGTGGCGCGCCGTCTGCCCAATTCACAAAGTTGAATGAAATCTAGTCAATTATTCGTTGGACGAATTCGAATTTCCAATCGAGTGCAGCTCTACCTGCTGGAAATGTCGAAGGTGAAATTGATGTATAATGTACAAGCAGTCGACCGCGGGAGGGGGAAAGTGACGGAAGAATAAAGAATTTGGCCGAAAAGGAAAGAAAAAGAACCAACCAACATCTATACAGGATTACGCGGCCATGTTTGGTCTACTAACTTAATACGGCAGCTCGAATCAATTCAAATGCTTTATTACAGTGTGGCTGCACCATCTATAAAGCGTGGGATCTTATTCGTGAAAAATATGGGCAATTCACAAGAGTTGCTCTCCTTTGTCCCTCATTTTCAAATTGAACGGGCAGCAGCTGTTCGAACTGGGACGGAGAAGATTTCAGCGTCAAAAGGCGCCAAATAACTTTTTTCCAGACTCAATTTACAATCACGGGAAAAGGAAACAAAGGGAAAGAAGACTGTTGCCCAGCTGGAGGGGAAGGAGACGGTTAGCAACAGGAACCATATGGCCCGTCCGCGTGCCGATTGAACGCGTGAGTGCTAAAACAAAAAAAGTGTCAACAGCAGAAGGACGAGAGCAGCGGATGGGAAAAGAATGAATGTAGTTTACCCCTTTTGTTTTCTTTATTAAAAAGACGAGTCCTCCATGTCGTTTTAGGGAAACAAAGTCGTTAATTTCAGCCTCGGTAAGTCACCGGGCGACTGGAAGACCCTTCAATGAATAAATGGCTCTACCCTTCGCTGGGCTGTGCGACAGGAAACCCCATACCAACTCATTCGCTTCTAATGGCCGAAGGAAAACTTTAAGCTTCATCACGCCATCCGCCTTTGAGCTATTTACCTCCGGAAACTACAAACCAAAAATAACGTTCAAAAGCGCTTGTTGTTATTTTTGTTTTGTTTTTTAAAACATGAAAGTGTCACTGACAAAAGAAAAAGTAATCAACTGTGAGCTGCCTCCGTGTATCTCGAGCCCGCATACACCTTTATGTCATTTGCATATAGAAGAGACTCGACGACGTCAGAACTCTCGGGAGCACCGAAATGAGTCGTTTGATGGCTATACGTATTGCCTCTTAGCGAGTTAATAGCCTCAGGAGGAAGCGAAGGCTGGAATGAGGAAAAAAGACAACAAGTCGAAAATTAAAGAGTTGCCATGGACACCAAGTAGTGCCGAAAGCGCCAGTTTGATGGATGAAACAAGTCTAGTAACGACATCAAATATGTGCTGCTCATACAAAAGATATCTAATATTGGAATAAAAAAAAGGCCAAATTGCAATCCTGAAAAAAGTAAAAATAGTAAGAGCGATCCAGCCGTCGATGGCTGTTTAAGATTTCTGGGATAAAATTAATAAATAATAAAGATCGATAGATAATGTCATCAAGAGAGTGTACCATGAGCAAACTTGACTCTTAGGCGTTCATCTCCCCGGTCGGCGATTGGCAAACATGGGGAGTGTATAGTGGAACCGAGTCAACCGACCTGTTAACGGCAGCGGATGTTGAAAGGAGCCGTCAACTTTTTCTCCTGGTTCGTTCCACTTCTCCGTTGAAGAGGAATCGATTGAAGACAAAAACTCAATTGTCGAGTAGGATCGAGCGTTTAAATAAGTAGAAAAAAAATAATAGGTTTCCATCCAAAAGCCTAATCGAAGAATTTCATTTGGAATGAAGAGGACTAGACCTGAAGCATCTGATTCCCCATATCCAATCTAAACCCACTCTGCGCGGTTATATTTATACCGTCAGTCGATAATGTAATCTAGAGAGAATTGGCGATGGAATAAGTGAAAAGGTTATCATATCGATTTCGATCGTGCTGGAGAGAAAGGAGTAGACCAAAAAAAGGATAGCTACATAGTAAATAAGGAGCTTAACGGGTTGCCTTGGCAGCAAAGGTCAAACGTGACGGGAAATGACTAAAGTCGACCATCTAGCGGTAGTATCACTTTCCCAATCCCGAAGATTGTCGACTAATGCACGAGACAATTCAGAAATAGAAAGTGACAGATTTTCTTCCTCTCGCTATAGACTCGTTGGACAATTATTCAAATAGTATGGGAGTTGGCCGACATCATCATCATTTTTTCCGTGTGCCAAGGAATCAAGTTGGGCAGGGCCTGCTGTCTAACCGGATGATGCGTGTTTGATTGTCAAAGGGGCTGGACTATTATATAATATTCTTTTATTACGATCTTGACAGACAGTTTTTACGGAATTTTGAAATCTCATACTTGTCGTGACAGCAAGTGTTGACAGTTGCCAGAGGCATTGGCCAAAAGAAAAAACTGTGCGAATCTAAGAAAACTGAGTTGTCAAGTGAAGTGAGACAGGGACTTTGGCGACCTTTTGAAAGGACGTGCAACTCCGTCGTCGGTCGTGATGAAGAAAAGAAGAGAAAGTGCTCCCGGCCGTCGTCGTCCTTGGTAGGCAATAAATAAAGCTCGCATTATACAGCCCAAGTGCCATAGGCCACAAAAAGAATGTGAACAGCGTCAGTTGTCAGACGTCATTTGTTTTCTCCCGTAAACTTTTGCCCGCGCTGAAACGGCACTGCACTCGAACGAGTTATTGCCAACGCCTTTATTCTCTTTTCTGTCTGTTCTCCCACTTTTTGAAACGAATATCACCCAGCCGTGTTTCAGTGAGTAGAAATGAAACATTCATTTCAGAAACAAACAAAAAACAAAAGAACAATAAGTAGCACCTACGTTCCGCCGAGCGTGAAAGGAAACAAATTTTCACACTGCGCCAAAAAGTGCCTTGACGTGTGAATTGCAGATTTATGCCATCCATATACTATACTATCGAAATAAACAAAAGAAAATTTGTTGTCGTGTTTTCCCTATTAGACCTGTTTTCTTTTCAACAGTTTTATTCCGCGTTCTTATTTCAGAGGAGTTCGTCATCCATTGAATGCCATCCGATCTGTCAAGGAGAGGTCGGGTAACACATAGCAACGGCCAGGAGTTGCGTGAATTCGACAGCTCCTTTGAAGAACCTTGGAGCGTGCAAATATTAGAGTTTGACTAGGTGAACCTAAATTTACACAGCGTCCCTTTTAGGGGATGTGGCCAATGTAAAATTTTATTTTATTTTATTCTTTTACGTCGCTAGTAAATCACATGTACGAGTTGTGATTACTGCTGGGGTACGAAGATGACAGCCCACCCCGACCAACAGTTTGCTTCCAAACTTTTGGGTACTATTACAATTGTTACGTGGCTAGAAATTTTACAAGCGCAGGATAAAAATGTTCGCTGGGCGGCACGGTTGGTCGACTTTAACAGATAGGAATTTTATTGGCTTTAGCGGACGTCACGACGACGCCGTTATCTGTATTCTGTCCGGATTCGCACAAGTTCCACTTTGTTATGTTACACGCAAACTTTTTTTTTAGGGGGGAGGGAGTTGGGAAGAATCGGAACGCAGAGCAACAGGCAATGGAAATTGTCGGCGTGTTTCAAACAGGCTCAGACGAAGTGAAGCGAACCTGGCAATTGGTTGGAGTGTTTCAATCCTTGAAAAGTTCACCAAGTTTTCGACTCGGAAGAAGAATGGAAGGAAAAAGGATTCAGCGGCAAGCAAAGTAAATCTAATCTAACTGACACTATGGAGTGGAACCAAGTGTTGGAAAGAGATATCGATCGGATGGGAGAGCGACCAGATGAGATAGGAACAGAGACACTGCCAAAGGACCCTTCTGTGTTCTATGCGCGTGTAGGGGCATTCTTCACAGAGTTACAAGCACTGCAAGTGTCGGGGCAGAAGCGCAACATTCAACCCACGCTATATCGAAACATCAGTTAACTCGGCTCTACCCCATCCAAGCAGACGTTATAAGTAAAGCCCACCCATCTCTTCCTATATTGTGATCACCAAGAGGATTTGCCCAGTGGGTTGGTTTTTGGACGTGAAAAAAGGAACCTAGATCACTTTCACGCTCCATTGTTATTGTATATATATCCCGGAGGGTCTTTTCTCTCTCACACTCGGCAAAAGAAAAAAGAGGAAATGTAATGGCGTTTTATTTACCTTCGTCAAAGTAATGCGGATCGAGACTGAGGACGGCCTGGCTCAAGACGAGGACCGCGAAGAGGACCACCACCACTTTGGAAACCATGTTTGAACGACGTCCGTGGTATTTCTGAAGTAATGTGGAAGACTGCGCCGATACAAAGAACCTAAATCAGAATTTCTCCTCGAAAATAATTGAAATTTCAGAATTTTATTTTATTTTTTTACCTGATGACGGCAATCCCTCGATCAAACTGGTCACGAAATTGAACGAAATTGAAACGACGATCAAAAAAATAAAATTCAGTGACAAACAAGACTACGTTTGATATGTCGACGATGAGTTGATTTGTCTACTAGAGAGACCAACTGGAATTGGAAGGAAAAAACAACCCGAAATGATTTGCTGCGGAATAATAAAGCGACGGAGGGAGCTGGCGACGACGAAGACCTTATCGACGAGTCGTGCAATGATGTGAAGAGCGGGTGCGGCTGGCCTGGTGTATTTATCGGCCTTCAACCCGCGCAAAAACCCAGGACGAGGGGGCAAAAGCAATATCGTTCCCAGCCTGTAGACGACATACGCAAGAGTCAGAAGTTATCTGCGCTTGCTCGTGACCCCCCCTCCCCTCTACCAGCCGCTGATGCGCACAACGCTCTCTCTATTAAATGGGATTCTGGTCAAAGTCAATCCCGCGACTCACCACTCGCCTCTCCATGTGAATGCGACGCAAACTATTTTTTTCAATTAGAAACAGACACGAAAAAAGTTTGAACTTTTCCCGACGACGGTCGAAAAAAGTTGTCATTCCATCTTCTTTCTTTGAAAGAGCTTTACGTCTTTTTGTTGCTTTCGAATGGTGTTTGGCATCATTATTATTATTATCATCATCATCATCGATCAAGGCATAGCTGAGATCTACACCCCACTGCCGGAATAAGTTAGGCCTATGTACAGATAAAGATGGGCTTTCAAATGAGACGCGTAGAGCGACGATTGCAATAGAGCTGGGAGACTATGAAGCTAAACCCACACAGTATAACCCTTTCTGCGTCGTTCGTGATTGTGCTGTTGGCCGCTAATCAATCGGTCCAGAGAAGAAAAGGACGGAACCCTCTAGCTTCTTTCAGACTCCCAATCAGAGAGAAACACACACACACAGAAAACTCGGTAGGTTTTCTCTCTGTTTAATCCGTGACGCTCTTCCTTCAATCATAAAGAAAAAGGGTCGAGAAAGATTTAAAAAATAAAAAATGGTTTGCCCAAGTCGATGAACCGAGAGCGAACTAATAGCTGTCGAGACATTTTTCAGCTTATACGTTGCCGGTAAACTTAAATGAATGACCCGTTTTCCTGACGCAAATCCCACCTTCGGAAAATGAATAAATCGTCGATATAAATCGTCTGACAAATCGCTACTGTACTACTATCCGCAGATGAAGAGAGAAATAAATAAAAAGCCATACACATTTATAAGAATGCAAGTGGGTGGTCGAAGAATGAGGGAAGCCAACCAATCGATAAAAGCGAACGTCTTTTGAAACTTGATGTCAACATCGCTCCCCTCGTGAAAACCCGCGTGCACTTGGTCGCTTTTGTACGCCCACGTCCAGCACAACCCAAAAATAAATAAGAATTCTAGGGCAAAAATACTTGACCAACAATGCCGAGATATAGCAATATGGTGGGAAGTCTCAAGGGCCACTAGGGCAGAATGTTATTTAAATTGCCATAAAGATACAAGAATTAAACTGAAACATGAAAACGCCATCATCGTTTCGTGTGCTGCACAAATAAAATTGTCTCATTTCACACGTTTGACATTGATTTACGATAGTTGATTCACGACGCTTGAAATGAGCAATCGTCATGAATTGGACTTCGATCGATGGCCAACTCATTAGGACAGTTGTATCCTTTAAGGGAAATTTAAAAAAAAAAATCCTTTCGATTATGGAGTCACCCAATTTCAACAAAATAGCTTGCAGTAGTCTACACATTGTCTTATTCCAACTTGGTAAAATATACTAAACATTGAAGACTTACTTGATTTTGGGTGCACCAGGAAGATGACAATCAGGGAAGTTTGGTTGAAAACGTTCACATGACTTGAATTCTGGTTTATTAACAAATTTCAATGGTAAGTTCACTAAATATTTAGCAAAGAAAAAGAAGAACTTACATGTAATATCATCAAGTTAAATTTTGACTCTGTAGCCTCATTCCCTGATATGTGACGATGCACATTTGCACATCAGACTTTTCCCACAGATGTAGACCATTTCAGCCACTTCATTTCCCATCCTAATCACTATTTGAACACCTATCACAATGGATTTTAGATCAATATCGATTCTTATTGTGCCTCATAGTTGGAAATTTCAAAACAAAAGAACTTGAACACCTACACACACACTACAGAACAGACTAGGTACTTGCCCCAATCAATTGCAGCCAGTTTATCAACTATCAAATCAGCAAGTACATTTTATCAAGTACGCATAACTTTTTTAATAAATCACCTGTAAATTTAATCATTCTTCAAAAGAAAGACAGGCTCCTCATCTTCTATTCACTTGCACCTGTTTCGTACTTGGTAAAACGTGACTTCTATATACTACGCCTACAACGAAAAGTGCTGCGCACAAAAGAAAAAGTTTGCCAAGTTTTTGTTTGGTGCGACGTACCTTTTTTTTTTTAAATTTATGGAAGCCAAATTGCCATTTTCATTTTTAATGGCTTTTAAGTTTGCTGATTCCTAAATCCCTCCCTTCCTAACCGCAAAATGTTTTCTTATTATTTAGAATGACTCTTATTAATATCTGTAATCGACGTCACAGGTTGGAAAAATCGTTGCAGTTCTCCGAGAAAAGAGAACCATGTCATGTCGATGTAGAACGACGCTGACGCAAGACATGCGAAATGAAAAGGAGTAAGATTAATGCGTAATGCGATGGGCTGTTTAGCTTATATTGAGCAATGAATATGGGCGATAAAGAGTCTTAAACGAATGTTGCAATAACTATGACGGCAACATGGATGCCGACGATAAAGGTCATCTCAATGTGCTGCGTTCATCGGGTCTGTTCGTGACTTGCAGAAAACTCTATATGACAGATGTAGCCATAGAAACTTGACGTAAGGAAGTTGGGGACTCCAAGTTTTCCTTCTAATAAATAAAGAAAATACAAGAAAACATATAAGTTCCCAATACAACCAATAAGAAGCTCATCTGACATAATTGAGAACGGCTAATAACTGGCCCCACGACCAAGTTTCTAATTCCCTTTAATAATTAACGGAACCAATAATAACATACTGAATAACAAATCAATTTTGGGGTTTTGACATTTTGCGTTTATACGGAAAATTTGCATTCCTAAAAAAAAAATAATTAATTGCAGTAAGAGTTCACCGCTCTTGGTTCCTATACAAATCTGCGGTAGCCCTAATAACTTCATTACTGGCCACGTGGAATCCCGGTGAATGTCGAGAGTTCTTTTATGATGGTAACTCTCGTCACGTTGAATTGCACTACTAATTGTCGATTCACTGCATTCATCATCAGCCACACGTTGACAAGAAGCGCGTGCAACTCCATCAACTTTACGTAAGTCTAAGCTCCGCATTGAAAGATCCTAACGAGGACTAGAGAAAATGATAAATTAATTCTCCTTGAATCAGAGCCACCGTTCAAATGAAGTACACAGAATGCTCATTGTGACTGCATTGAAGAAAGGAAAAAAAATAAATAAATAACGGATCCATTTTTCTACCGGGGACATGTTGATGACGGCCGCCACCCACTCTTGGGAATTCCGTTTGAAAAACAAGCTGTCAAACGGTGCGTGGTATAGATAAATATAGGCTAAAAGTGCTGACCCACTCGAGTCCCGTGTCAATTCCAGTTGGCATATAGCAGAAAAATGATGTCCTCCAAAAGCATATATCGAATTTGCAACTCGAATATCATAGTGCATCTCCATTTTATTGTGCCGTGGCCTTTGCCGATTCCCGATCCGGCAGGATCCCGTTCAATATTGCATTATGGCTGCTGGGGAAGGAAGCTGATAGGAAACACGATCCATCTGGATATGAGAGGCTGGCCCATTTGTTGCTGATTCAAAGGGAATTATGCATCCGCTTGGTGGAAACATTATTCAAGTTCTATTGTCCTCGATTCATTACGGACCGCTCATATCCGTATAGTACGTACCGTAGTTAGTTTTGTGTCACTCTGTCCAAGTCAAATTCCAGCTCGGAAGAGCTCATTAACCAACTGCTGAACTTTCATTTCCATTGAAACGTGTACGTGTCTGATGGATTGACCTACCATGGTGGCCGTACCAGCAGCACCAGGAATATATAACGCTGCCCTATGCACTCGTTTCCAGTTGGTTTTGTCATATTTTCCGTCGTCGAAGTGAAGGATATATAAGGGACTCTCTCTACTACGTCGTCGTCGTCGAAGAAGTATAGTCGCCGAAATCTTTGCTGGCAAGTGCACTATGCGCTAGACACACAAAAGGCTATTATATGTCGAAGGGGAAAATCTCGAAGGCCATCGGGTCTTCAGACGCCTATGGGTCACGTGCATTTACAAATAAGGATTGACGACCCAAGAGTGATCTTGCGCGGAGCGGCGCTTTTAAAAGCGGATTTGCGCGGTCGAAAATAAAAAAAAAAAAGAGCTGGAGAGAGATTTTCGGCCCCTTTTTTTTCTGTTTTGGCAAGTATATAAAACCACTTGAGTGGTTCTTTTTAAGGAACGGCCTCCCGTCTTTGGCCCCCCCCCCCCCTGAAAATGTATCAGGATCATGTGAAGGGGCGGCTTCAACAGATGCAACTATCTATTCTTCCCTTATGGCTCACTGTTTATATCAAACGGGATCCAGTTAGGAGAAATGTAATAACAAATATACAGCTCGACCTTCTCCGCTTTTATACTGCATTATAGTAGAATCTAATGGGCTTAAAACACTCTTTTGAATTTGGCCCAACCCTCCCCCCTTGCTACCACTCGGTTGACGACGAGAGCCTCTGTTTGACTTTGCCCTGCCGGATGCCCAGCAACAGTCCGAGACGTGTACACACACACACCACCACGGGAGACAGTGGCATCACGACCAACTCTTGAGGAGAGAGACGATATCGATTGGCTTGTCGTCCTGCTGTGTGGTGGTGGGCTCTGTGTGTGTGTCTGTGTGTTGTACAGAATAAAAGAGAGCGGATTATTTTATTACAAGTCTCCCGCCATAAATAAAGCATACGGCTGCTGAGGGCTCGTAATATTAACACTCCCGCGGGAAAAGTATATAGCCGCCGACCTTTTTTAATATAGCCAGCTATATAATACGTCTACATTCGTTTAGTATTTTATCAAAATACGCGTATTGCAATCACGCACGCGATGCAGCAACATCTGACGTTGTGTATGTATCCATCTCGCCAGCCTAATAAATTATATAAGTAGGGCTACAACTTTTTTGGCGAATTATTTTTTTTTTCACCCGCCAAAATCAAATTAAAAAATTCCTTTGGGTTTCCCCCTCCACCAAAAACAGCATTTTAGTTGTGATTTATGACAAAAAAAAAAAGATTAATTTTCCAAATATAGAATTATATTAAATGACGGATTTTCAACCGACCCGCAAAGTAGATTCGTGACGACGTCTAACCCATAACCGCGTACGTAAAGCTATATTGTTAATATTCTTCGGTAGACACACAAAGACGTTATTCCTCTTTTTTTATTTATCGGTCGATTTATATCTGGTTCCGCTCTCTCTCTCCGTACATGATGTAGAGACCCTCTGGTACTCTTTGAAGAGCGAAGACATGTGTGCATTTCGTTGACGTCTAGACGTAGCAGCTTCTTCTTTTTCTTCTTTTTAGTCTAGAATGATGACAGACCCCTCGGTTCGATCTCCGATGGCTATTGTAATCGAAAATGCAGTCGACCGAGCTCGTCGCAGCAGAGCTAGACGACGGCACGATGACAATCAATTCCGTTCAAAGAACAGAATAGAAGAGAGAGAACATGTTCTCGGTGCGGATAGATATACTACCGTATTATACGTATTTACTCTAAATGTATATACTTACGTCTGCCATACAACTACTGCGCATTACATACAGACGGACGTCGACGAGTATAAATAACAGATATTCTATTTGGATGCGGTATGGGATGTGTTCTAACAAGACAAAGACCCACGGCAAATGGAATCCAATCCGCATCTAATGCGTCGAAATACAACAGCCATATAGCAAGGAATATAGTGTAGATGCTACCACGTTTCTGCACTGTGCACACACAGCAGACTTATTGCACCAAAATTCAATTTGCTTTCTGCGGGCTGCGTATTTGGAGAGATGCAGGAATGGGCCCTGCTTCTATTCCACACTTTCCGAGTCGATTTCTATATATGTGCCGGATCGACGTCATCACTTGGACCCAATAGGCAGCTGCATACACGTGCGAATGATGCGCAGATAGTGGTTAGATATGAACAGAATAATAGTCGAAATATGAAAGTTATAGAGAAAGTAGTATTACATCAAAAGACGTAAGAAATTTAATAATACTGTGATGCGAGACACATGTTTTGCGGTCTTCTGGTGCTATATATCTCCAGCCGAATAATATCCTTCTCGCTAGGCGGGAGATGTAACTTGTGTAGAATATTTCAATAACATTTTATACTGCAGGCGGCAGCTGACTGTTGTATTGTATGAAGACGCCCATTATTTCATTACGTAAGACCTACACTTGTGCATTCTTGTTAGGAGAGGCTTGGGACGATGTGGGCGGTTTTAGAATGTACGAGTCATTATAATGAATACGAGAGACTCGATCTATTGAAGTGTGCCACTCACGGTCCCTCCCGACTGTTGGACAACAAGCTGACTCTCTCTCTCCTATATTTCGAATTATCTATTATAAAGTTGCGAGAATATTTATATAAACGTAAGCATATCTATTTCCATCTCTTGGTCTTCTGCCTCCGCCCGTATTGCCGTCAGAATTATCAAATTGATCCTACTTTCCTTTACATTGTGCCTGGTTGTCCAACAACATCATACATTTCTGAACCATATGTCTAGCCGAGCGACAGGGCTGAGTAGATTTGCAATATTTAGTAGTGTAATATAGTAGGAATAAGCTATCTGTAGAGCAAAAAAAAAAAAAAAATAAAAATAAAGCTTAAATTGTTAATAATGGTTGATGTCACTGTGAGATATTGTATCCTTAATCCGTCTACACAATAATATAAGACTAGCGGCTGTGTACACCGGACCGTTTATATTTAGCCATTACGTAGAAAATAAGCCGGGATAATAATCGCAGTAGTAGTTTCTTATCCATCACGAGACCTTCTTATATATTTTTTGGGGTCAAAAGGGAAATAATGGATTGCGTTTCATCAAGAATGATTGAGCTCTTTGCCCTTTAGTCAAACGAAAGCTGCAACTGCGCCACATAGGACGAGAAAGCGCATGTGTAATACAAATAACTATAAAAACGCTGCTGTCTAATTCCATCTTCTATTTCGGTGTCACAAATCAAATCCGTGCTACTAAATGATTGATTTCATTTATTTTAAAATACATGGATGCTGGAATGATGATGTCTTTAGCAAATGGTGTTATAATGCGGAAATCAGAAGGCCATCGGATAGTCTTTTATAGACCTGTTGCTATGGAATGCAATGTCGACATATCAAATAAAGACTCACCCAGTTGGAAAAAAAAAATAGTAAAAAGAAAAGTAGTATTCATCACTATTGCCAGGCGAATCTAGCGCTCCTGGCTCGCTACCAATGTTGTTATTATATTTGGCTTTTTTCAGGGTGCTATTCGTTTCTCTCTTTTGTCCCGCTGTTGCTGTGCCAAAAGAAGATAGTAATACATACATAACCGAGTTTTCCCCCTGTTAGAGATGAAAACTAAAAAGAAAATTGTTGGCTTCAGCTCAACAGTCCCGGGAGTTTATAGTTTCGTAAGAAATCATTTGAAAAAGAGATTCAACAATAGAATTTCCATTTTCTCTATTGTCTTTCATAATTTCTCTTCATCAAGAAAGGCAGAGCCAAGAGACTATAGGAGGACAATTTCAATCAGTATCTTAGGAACCCACCCACCCACGTGTTTCCATTCAGCGGCAGTATCACTGGCTGGCCCAATCCTTTTTGAATTACTACATCAGTCCTCCAAGGATTTCCTTCTCGGAAGCATCTCGCCCTGAAATCTTTTGGTTTCCATGTGTGTGCCTTTCTGGCTATAATTTTCATTTAAATTGCCCGCCCATACATCCCAATAGAAGGGCCAGGCGTCTACTTAGTATGTGTAATCACGTACTGGTGGGAGTCTATAACAAGGCCGACGACTCTGGCCGCATAGACAACCCATACAAGACTATTAGGCAACATATAGAGAGTTCTTCTTCTTCCAATATCCCCCAGGCCTTTGCCCCCGGGGAGATTTCAAATGAAAATCGAAACGCAACTCCTTTTCTCTGCTGGAGGGAGGTTAAAAGCGCAATAGATAGATATATATAGCCTAGTGCGTGGATTGAATTGGAAATCCGAATCACAACTATGTTCAGCCCGTCAAAGTCCCCGGGAAAAAAATACAATTCCACCGAACGCGGACGGATTGCTGATGATTTTCTTGTAGACATTTTCGATCGATAGAACGAAATACTCACAGCTCTTTTACGGAATATCTATTAGAGTCATCTCTTATACACATACGCATGTACGAGTATACACTTGTGCAGCCTGCGCAAAGATCAGTTTTAAAAATATTTTTATTAGGAAACTCTCGATAGACTTTTGGCGCTGGCAGTCCTGACCTTATATTCGTGATTGAGAGATGTACTACATGGTATAATGTGACGACAATGGCCCCTAACAGCCTATCGAGTCGTCTCAGCTAGGCCTGTGCATGACGTACATGACGTACCAAACGGAATTGGGTAATTGGATTCCTTCGAAACCCCAGCACTCGACAATGTATAGTACTTGAGCGGAGTTTAGCTTGCGCCAGCACGGTCACATTTAAATACACGTATCTAATCAATTCAGACAAGAATTTCTAATTTATCCTGATGTCTGTGTACGCATCAAAGTTACGCGGATAAAATCGAATCGTTTCCCCTTTGTCAATTTGAAATTGAATCTTTGGTTATTAAGGATAGACTAGATTGAGCACCAGGCGGTATATATGCAAATAACGAGATGATTTCATCATGCACAAACTCGTTCGTCTCGACATGTTCTCTTTTTTCAAATGAGACTTTCCAGTCAAAGGCTTTAGTAGTGTACAGTATATTTTAATTTCCCTTTGACAATTTTCCAATAGAGATGGTAAAATTGTCATATGTTCACTTCTCTGTCTGTATTACATTGCCACAGTCAAAATTTGGAAATCAAAAAAATTTTGTGGAAAGTCAATCAACATTCATTCGACATACATATCACAGATCATGTACACACAGAAACTAATAAACTGGTGGTGGATATTATGTCTAAGAAATCTAAAGCTAGCACACTACACGCACGCAACATTTGCACGTCTCTGAATCGTCGCTTCCATTTGTTTGTTTGTTTTTTTGTTAGTTTTCGAAAAATTGATTTTTATCCTAAAAAATGTAGAAAATGACATGGTCAAACCGAGTGTAAGTAGTAAAGCACAACTATATAAAGTCGCCAACACGATTTGACATCTTGTTGGCGCTCGATTGGTAAGGAATTGCATTCAAAATGAAACCCATTAGGACACACACTGAAACTCCAGATTATGTTGTTGTACGCGATAAAAAATAATCTTGTTATATAAAAATGGATTACTTGGGAGTGGAGAAAACGACCGACAAAATTCAAGTGGATGAATTTTTCTTTTTTATGTGGAAAAATGATTAAGTGGAAAAAAGAAAAATAAGAAATAAAAATTGGAAGAGAAGAGAGAGAGAGAGAAAGAAAGAGATTTCCGGTTTGCTTTTTATTAGTTGGGTTTTTCCTTATTCTTCTTTTGTGCGGAGTAAACTGGAGAGAAGCTGGTGGATCAAGCGGGCGAAGTGGATGAACAAGCGACGCAGCGGATGAGACCCGCTTCGTTGCAGGTGATGCACTTGAGAGCCGCAAACTCGGCGGTGAAGTGGTTGCGGTGGATGGATTTCTTAGAGCCGGAACAGACGGAACACGGCAGGTAGCGGTAGCCGCCGCACGAATCGCAGATGGTTTCCGGTCCAACGCGCTTTTTAAATCAACAACAAAAAAAAGTAAAATAATAAATATTTGTTTTTGAAAACACATTGTCCACGGATAATAATTACAGAGCGTAGAGTGAAATGATTTACCTTGTAACGGCGAAGGATCTGCCTCAAGTCGCCACTTTCGTTCAATTTTTCAATGGCGTCAGCGTCCTGTTGAAGAACAAAATTCCGAATTTATAAATAATAAAACAAAAATGACATTTTTCAAAGGGTATATAGCGTCACTTTCACGACAGAATAATCTACACTTGAAATGGCCCGGGCTGATGTCGTTATTACGCCCGAGGATATCAAACGATCGTATGCAGTCCGTAAACTCTACGATATTCCATTAGAGGTTCACAGACTCGCTGGAGATTTATTGAGATTTTTCATATTATGCATAGATATACAAAGGCATGGCTATAGATACATATAGTAGAGCCTTTCATGACAGCAACTCTTGTCTATATAGGCATTGCAGCCAGCCAACCCTTTTCTTTCTGGACGATAAAAAAGGAAGGGGGAAGAAATTGAATTTGAAATTGATACGACGTTTCTTTTATTATTTCTTTTATCAGTTTTTTGAATATATCCCGTTTGTCTTTCATCTCCACGAGTATTGATTTTCTTTTCTCAGTCTGTCTGTTCTTCATGTTTTTGGAGCCGTTAGTTAAATTGTTCTACCCCCGTTTCTCAATAAGGAAACAAAAATATTAACAGGTGGCGAGCGTTTCACGTTTTTTCAAAAGATAAAACATAAACCGGTCAAGATGATTTTCGGTTGTTCATCCGAAATATGTTTGATGGCGTAGCACCTTATTTCACCCGAAAAAGTAATTTCAAAGTGTTTTGTTGTGTAGAGTGAGAGAAAAACAGCTGGCTTGCACTCATTAACTGACACGATTCCGCATTATAGCCGGCACCTCAACTACATAGGCTACATATACGTACATCTAAAGTAATCACACGACAAATAATAATCAGGAAATTCCCTTCGCCCGAAGGTGCGGGACGACTGACGATGCCCACCAGCTCAAAAGAAAACAGAGTCTAAACGAAATTAGGTTAAATCCGTGAAGGCGGTTGATGTGACGTGTGTTCGGCCAGTCGAGACGCCTATACCAAAGAGGGGGGGAGTCTACCTTTTATTATTATTATTATTATTTCTTTCTTTCTTCTTTCGAAGAGAATGAAAGAAAAAAAAGGACGAAGAGGAAATGGGCCTCCTATGTGCCCGGCTGCACATCACATACATCAGTGTTAACTTTGGGAATCTTGGGGGGACGATCTACTTATTCCTTTTCTCTCGACAGAATAAAAGTGCTAGTCACAGCGCTGGGCATATCAAGACAGTCAGCGAGGACGGAAAGAATAGCTTTGAGATGAGTCACATGGCCATCTTCTCTATTCAGCAGTCGGTTAAAAGGGACCGGCTGCTCTTTTTAGCTCCTGACCTACAACTGGGTGTCTTGCTGATCCAGCAGCTGATACGGCCCGACTGTCAGTATCAAGTCTCGGAACGGTACGTCACAATGATGCGACAACACATAGTATCAAAACAGGATCGGAGGAAGATGCTACATTCGAAAAGGCCATCTGGTGACGTCAGCTCGTCATCACTAAAAAGATGACCTTATTATTATTAAATGGTTAACCTTAGATAGGTAAGTCTAACAGTCCCTCATCTAATATTTATTTTTCCAGGGGGATCAATACTTGTAGAGATGAAAGGCACGCGCCAAGCCGATCCCTCGGAGAGCGACAGAAAGTTCACC
Source organism: Daphnia pulicaria (assembly GCF_021234035.1). Taxonomy (NCBI): domain Eukaryota; kingdom Metazoa; phylum Arthropoda; class Branchiopoda; order Diplostraca; family Daphniidae; genus Daphnia; species Daphnia pulicaria. The sequence continues at coordinate 12,576,501 of NC_060913.1, forward strand.
AAGTCGTTTGATAAGTTTCTCCTTGCACATTTTGTCAGTTGAGAAGGCGATTCACCGGAATCGGAACCCTCGAGCGTTTGTGCGGGGCTCAGACGATCATTTCTAACGTGTGATAAGGATAAGGATAATAACAAAAAATAAAATAGTGTGTGACTCACGCCAAGGAGCTGTCCCTCGACAAAGACTTGCGGAATGACGATGCGATTGCGATTCATCCGCTCCTTGAGTTCCTGTTGCACTTGTCGGTTCATGGAGACGTCGCGCTCCTCGTAATTGATGAGCAACGTGCCCAGAATGCGCTGCACCTGCAAACAGCGCTGGAATGTCTGCCTGACCACGCCCATCGACGTCGTGTACACCACCACTTTGCCGTGCTCCCGTTCCGCGTAACTCTGCAAACAAATAAAGAAAGAAAGAAAGAAAACAAATGATGATGATGATTTAGATTGTTTTCCCTACTGACGCATGTAATGTGACACGGGGAAAAAACGAAGGTAATCAACGATGGTGCCATAGACATCAAGGGAAATCGTGATTGCTTCGTGACTATTGTACGTGCAGGATAAAAGCTTGGGGAGGGGCATTGATGCAATATGTGTACAATAGTTAGTCTGATGACTATTCGTAACTAGAACGATCCCGACTTTTTCAGACTCAACTACCAGTCCCTCATTAGTAGTATCTGAAGATCACAGATTGTGATAGACATAATATCTCTCAAGGCTCTGATTGGCCCATTTATTCGACGAGCCTTTCGGCTGGGGAGCTTATTGCGTCATTCGCGGGGGTAAGAGAAAACATCACGTCAGATCCGGCCGCTATCGATTTCCATCCCGAATTTTCGTTTAAAAAACTTATTGATTGTCGTACTTTGGTTTCGTTTCTTGTTGGGTTTTATAGTTGACCAAGTCCAATCATTGTCGCCTGCACCAACCAACCGACCAAAAAAGAAATAATAAAAAAGAATCAAATCCTTTTTTACTCGTTGAACTATCCCGCGCGCTCGACGATCGCCCGGTGAAACGGAAACTTCATTTCCCATGGGAATCTTTTTTTTTTTTCCTTTTTTCGGTTGGCGGTGACATTTCTTCTTAGAGGACGTGTTGTTGTTGTTTGTATAACTCGCCCACGCTTCCGCATAGGCCGTTGAAACGAAAAAAAAAAGAAAAATACGAGGATGAACTTTTCTAGTTAAAGGGAAACAGCTTTTTTTGGTTTCTCCCGTTCCCGCTGTGGGTTCTTCACGCGGAATGGATATCCTTGTTTACTACGGCGGGATTGTTGGGAGAATACGGCTGACCTGCTAAATGCTATTTGTTTCCTGTACATTTCAACAGCCAAACTTTTTTTTTTATTTGCGAAAAAAAAAAAAAACCAACACATTTTCGTGTAGAATTCGATGGTAGTGGGAAATCATTCGCGGGAAACGAACGATTAAATTGTCTCTTGCGCCGAATTTGCGCCACCAATAATGGCGGAAGAGCGCGCTATCGAGTTACCGTAATAACAATTATTCAAAAAATTCTGCGCAAATTTCATTAAATTCCAATCAATCGATGCGAAGAAAAATCTCCCGTTCTATGTTCTTTTCTTTTCCGTTTGGTAATGTAATGCGCATTCCACCCAAACGGGAATTCTTTTTGTCATTTCATTCTTCTATGTACACTTTTTTTTTTTCGAGAAAGAGTCGTCAAGATCAATTGGAGTCAATCGAGTGAAACCAGCCACAAAATCTTCATTTATCTTGTCTAGCTCTTATTATTATTCGTTTCTTCTTTTTCTTTCCGACTTCCTTTTTTCGTTGTGGCCTCTACAAAAGAACATTCCCGATTTGGCTCGGAGCGTGACAGCCAGATGGTTCGTTGATTATTCTCAAACATTTGTTGCCTGTAGCGGGATTAGGTCTTGACGTATGTGTCTCTCTCTCTCTCTCTGTGGAATAATATAACATCCACACACACTGTTAACGTGTTCGTCAACAGGTGGAAAAAAACAAAAAAGCGATGAAAAAGGGACCCCTCCAAAAAATCGCCTTACGCAACAACCGTTATTATGACAAACGTCTTAACGGAATAAAAATGTCAACCGGATAGTTCATAGCGCAACAGATGATTGTTTTATTTTATTTGTTCCTTGTTTATCACGTGCGCTGGTCATAGGAATGCCAATCTGTTTTTGTTTCCGATTCTATTTATATACAAGTTGGCCTTGGTCTGAGCTCCTGATAATCCCTCGAATTACGATGATTACGTCGTACAACATGAAAATCCGGTCTACAACGTGCTGCGTCGTACATATTTATCTTGCGTCGTCTCTATTTATCTTGCGCAGAGTGCAATCTGTTTGTTATGGACAGAGAGCCGGGATAAAAAAAAAAAAAAAAATTGGGAAATGCGTCATAATATCGAAATGGTCACGAGGCTTTAAGATGCGGTTCAAAGCTCTGCGGGCTATACACAGTCGTGGGGGTAACCATGGAAATTGAACAAGAGCTCGACGGACTCTATTGTCCTTTCACTCTTTTTGATCCGGAGAAAAGAGAGTAAAAAAAGAGCTTAGACAATAAGAAAATGCTGGGGACTATAAAGCTCTCCAGCAGGTTCTTGTTATAATTGTGAAGGAGGTAAAAAGAAAAGTGCTGAAACAAAAGAGAAAAGAGCCAATGAACTTTGATTGTTATCGCATTCTAGCGCATCCATCGAACAGGAGAGACTATACGGAATCAGTCCCCGCAGGCGAGGAGGAGCACAGACGTGCAGCCACGTACAGCCTGGTAATAATGGATGGACGAACGAACGGAGGGGGGAAAACAACACGCCGAAAGGAAAAGATACACAATCCGAACCAAAAAAAAAAAAAAACGAGAACGAAAAAAGAAGAAGAAGAAACAAATTCCCAGGTTACTAACCGACGAGATCGATTCGCACCTGGAGGCAGCTACCTTTTTTTTTCTTATGAGGAAATTGTCAGGGAAAGATTACACGTTAGACGATGAATTCGCCTCTACATATATTGTCTCTACGTTATATAACAGACAGGAGCTGCAATTTAGGAATGAATTGAAATCTGAGCATTATTATTATTATTATTATTATTACCCAGAAAATTCCGTGAGATCTGAAACGGAGCCCGTTTTTCACCATAACAATTTCGACAAAAGTTGCACATCCGATTGTTACAAAAATCGCTAAAATAATTCGTGAGACCTGAGCTGGGTGGGCTAGAACGCTTTGTTCCCCCCCCCCCCCTCAATTTTTATTAATAACTTTTGCCAATTGAAAAAAAAATAATAACTTCCTCAATATCCGGTAAAGACGCCAATAACCTGCGATGCGAATGGGGAATTTATATTTTTAAAAATTCAATTACCAAAATGAGTTTTTTTATTTCCCCCCTTTTATCAAACAATAAACAACTCTCGTTGGCTTCTTATCTTTTTAAAAATGTAATAATCTTTTGAGCGTCTGGATCTTTTTTGGTATGCAGTGCGATATGGCGAGTCTCTTACACATCGTCTAACGCATTACCGCTACTTGAACGCGGGACAAGCAGCGGTACGACGTCTACACGGGAGAGAGAGGGAGAGAATAGAGCATGTCTGGCAGGTCCTGCAAGCAGCCGAACTTGAACGAACCGTTGGGCCAAAGAAAATGCTCGACAACAACCAAACTGCTTGCTCTGATTCTTGCGGAGAAAGCGGTCGAATGGGCGTCGTCATCACGACACAGCCATCCAACATTTCTCCTCTTTTTTGTCTAAATGTGTACGCCAGCATCAAAAGGAATCATTAAATTTGTATCCCGCTAGAATTTTTACATGGCCAAGGATTTTTAAAAAAAAAGCCCCAACGGGGGAACAAAAACGGGCCCCATTATCTATCCATCTACGTGTAGAGTGCTTTTTGGACAATGATAACACGCGCCCCATAGAACTAACACAAAAAGGAAGGCGAAATAATGAAAAAGAAAATGACATTTCTGAGGTAAGAAGTAAAAAACGGTAAAACACCCGGTAATATTTGGCTCTCACCTTAAAGGTCTTGCCCTGGAGGAAGGTGGTGATTCCGGCTCGGACGCGGTTCCGCACTCCGCGGACCGTGCCGCTCTTGTGGCTCCTGATGGTTTGGCCACTCTTCTCGACATTCAAAATGTCTTTTAAACCGACGAAGCTCAGGTCGTCAATCGGCGATTCCGGCTGGCTGCTGTTGTTGATGTTGTTGTTGTTGTTTTTGCTGTCGATTTCGATGTACTCGCACATGTGGAACCGCTGGTAGTAGCAGTCGGACGGGTCGAACGACGACGGAGCGATTTGCTGCTGCTGCTGCTGAGGCTGTGGCGGAATGGGCAGAATGAGACTGCGGCTACGTGACGGCGGCACAGATGAGCTCTTGCTGCGCTGGAGTTTTAATTGCGAGTCGAGGGCTTTGCCCAGCTCTTTGACCGATTGCGGCTGCTGGTAGTGATGGAGCTTGACGGCTTTGGTGCGAATCTCAGTCAACAGATTGCTGGGCAGAGCTTGTTTACGTCCCGTCAACGGGCTGGCATTGTTGTTGTCTAGCCCGCCGCAATCACTGCTGCTGGCCAACGACGTCAATTCCGTTTGGGCGTCGTCGTTGAGGGCCAGCGAATCGGCGCTGACGTCCGACTGCGAATCATCCATAAGCATCACGAGCTTCTCCGACTTGCAAGGAGCCACCGCCTTCTTGTTGGCCCGGCGAGGCAACGGCGGCGGAGTGAAACCTTCCGTGTCGGACGACAGGCCGCTGTCCACCGTTTCGCTGCTGATCTCATCCGGCCCTTTGCCCTTACCAGCACCGACGCCTCTATTAGCGAAGAAATAGAAATCAGAGTTGACCAGACTGCTGCTGCTGCTGCTGACGCTCGAACAATCGTCCAGCTCCCTCGACAATTGACTCGGCTGCTGCTGCTGCTGTTGCTGGCGCTTCTTCGGCTGTTCTGTCACGTCGCTGGACGACGACTGGAACGACAAGTTCTGATGAGCTGCCGACGACGAATATTCGCTGCACTTGAATTTCATCATCACGGCGGCCGAACTGCTGGACGTGGAGTGATGATGTGACTTGGACGATAACGCCATCAATTCTGAACGAATTTAGTTGTTGTTATTCACTCCGGTATCTCGTCGCACTTATCGTGACTTGTTATCTTTTATTCAGTCTGTGTCACGTTGGGAGGCGGGTGGGAGGTTGGACACAATCGGAATTAGAAAGCAGAGCTGCTGCTGCTCTCGACACACGGCGCTGGTCGGGTAACGAGTGACTGGGACACTGACTGGAACACCGTTCTCTTATATAGTTTAGACGTCGAAAAAATTTTTCGGCCGGAATATCAAAAAAAAAAGGAGGTTGGTTCTTCTTGTGTTAGGAGGAGCTACAACGTAGTAGACGCCAGGTGGAAATACTGTAGACGTAACGAACAATATAACCATTGGCTCGGCCGTTGGCGTCTCTTCTCCTTTACAGCCCCAACTCTCTCATTCTGCTCCGACAGTTCCAGACAACAGGTGTCTTCCCACTATAGTAGTATTGCTTGGCTTGGCTGCTGGACATTTTCAGCTGGGCCCCTGCCATTACCTAACGGGCACGATAAACACACGGCCGGCCAGTATCCTGCTGAAGAGAAGAAGAAAAAAACAGTTAGGACCGGAGAAAGAAGAAGAAGAATGTAATAATAAGACACTGTGGAGAGGGAGAAAAAATATCTAGGCGCTCCTAATCGTTTGCTCTCCGATGGTCATCATGCGGCCGCCGCCTCCATTTTTTCGCGGAAGTTGTTGTTGCTGCTGCCGCCGAATAAAATACATCCCGGAAGGACGGAAAAGAGCGGCACGGGCCAGTAAATTTATAGACGTGTATAGTATATTGAAGTTTTACGACTTTGATTACTCTTTCGCTGCATCACTCTAGAGTGCTTCTAATTAGACAAATTCCGACGGCGGTCAATCAACGCTGTTGGCTAATTCAGAAAACAAAGGGGCAATCAATTAGCCTGGCTTTTGATAACAATTATAACAAGGCAGCTTTTGGTCATTTGTCCTTTCGTACCGTTAACTCCAGCTCGGTCGAGATAATAATGGCAAACAATAAAAATAAAGGACGGAACCTTGGCTACTATAGCGAGAGCTTGACCGAGAGCTAACAGCTCTAATAACAATCAATTTACCTACTATGGCGTCGTATGGTCTCTTTTTTTTTTCTTTACTATACACGGCGCGGTCATCTCCATTTTATTTGATCGTTTTCGTTCCTTCTTACCGGATTAACGTCGTAAAATCGTTTGAGGACGCAGTTTAGTCACGTTATTATTTCATTTTCCCAATGGACGGTCCTACTGTGGCTCTCCCGTTGTGTTTGACGGACACACGTACTACGTTTAGACGACTGTGTTTCTCTACCATTTTGTTTCGCACGCCAGGTCTCAGCGGGCAGTCCCGGAAGAATAGCGATTCACGTCATTCAAAGATTGTCTGAACCGCGTCGTCAAAAAAAAAGCCCAAAAAACATAACGCCATAACGTAACGGCCAGCAGTCGAGACGAACTCAAATACTTTTCTTAAAAGAAAGGGAAATTACCGTAAAAACCTCATCACATCGTACAAAATCGCCTTCCTCCAGAGCCTTTTTTTTCTCGTGAACCATCGATGAGAAACGTGAATGTGGTTGATTAGGATTGACACAAGTATATACGGTATTGTTACGGAGACCAATCAGACCCGTTAACAAACTACCAACGCGACTCGCTCAATAAACCAAGTAGCCATTGTGTATAGCAACCAAGAACTGTTACGTGGGGTCTATCCTACTTCATCGTTTAACAATACGACACAAACGAATCATAATATTACATTTTTTAAAACCCCAAAAATGCCCTTTTTCTTTTTCTTGGGCGATGCGTGTGTTACAGTTATCCGCGTGAATGAGAGCCTTTGGTTGGGAATCACAATTTTTTGTTACTTGTTTCGATTTTGTTTTGTTCAAGTTTTTTAGGTCTTTAACCGAACCGTTATCGGGATTTTTTTTTTCTTTTCAACTATGAACACGACAACAAATTATAAGTACACGTATAAGCTCGTTAGGATTGGGCGCAGCAGCAGCAGCTGTCGCCATAAATCGTGACACGAAGCCTGTCAGTTGACCAAAACTAGAATTCTGTTTTGTGCCATTCAAACAATATGGGTTGGACCCCGACTAGAAGTTATTTGAACTATTTCTTTCACTCTCGTTTCTCACGAAATAGAGACACTTGCCATTTCATTTATGTGGGTGATTATTTCGAAATATTATACCTGTTGATCAGCAATTTTGAACGACCGGATAAAATAGGGTCGCACGTCAGCGGCGCATGTTGGGTGGTACCAGTTGACAAACCAGATATACCTTTCCGAATGCATATCACTGTCTGCAAAGAATTTGAAAACGAAAGTGACATTATTATTGATTCAAAAGAAGAAAGAAACCAGTTGCGATAGAAAATAATAAGATGCGAAAGTCACAATCAAACATAGTTCGTCGCCCTCTCGTAAATGCGTGGACCGATTGTATATTTATCAAAACGTTATTCCAAGAAACTAACCCAGAAAAAAACATTTCACGAGATATTTTATCTTTCCCATGCAATTGTATTGTTCCACTCAACAGAGTTGAGTGACTGCTCTCTTGAATAGGGAAATTTCACAAATATTTTTTTCCCCAACTAAGTGAAACACGACGTTATAAAGATGTCGATGATTATTATTATACGTAGGTAAAAAAATCTGCTGTGTAAATATAGATAGATTCGTCGATAAGACGACGAAAGTTTCGAATCATTTCCGAAGAGATTTTTCTATTCCAATATTTAGCGAAAGTTCTACTCTTAAAATCCTAAACGCTTCGGTTGGATGCTATTTTATCTCTTCGCTTGTTAATCTCTCGATAAATATGACCCTATTTTTTTCCTTTTAAGTTGCTCCTCCTGGCCATCCATATAACTGTTTTCCAACATTATAGGAAAAAATCTGTTCAACTTCGTCTTTTCTCTAGCTGTGTGGGTTTACCGGAAAATCAGGATTTTCCATCTTTTCTCTGAGGGAATATCGTCCTTCACATCTTGTGTCTCTTTTTTTAGTAGTTTATGCCTTATTTGCTGGCGGTGTGTGTGTGTGGACCACCTGCTGAAGCATGACACGAGGACTAGTCAAAAGCCTTTGAACAAATTATGTGATGCGCTCCTGCTGCTGTTTGAACGAAGAAAATATGAGCGGAGAAAAAAAAGTAGAGCGAGCAAAGACGTACATGTAGAGGACAGGCGGCAGCTATATGGCCAGTCACGCTCGATGCTTTTCTTTATGTGCATCGCTAAAGGGATAGACGTGCTGGCTTCTTCTTCTTCTGCCCACAGTGGAAAGAAAGAAAAAAAATATCTAGTCCATCACAGAGATTTGCCACAGCAGCACAGAGTCTCTTTGATTTATAATGAATGTGACCTGGTTAATCTGAGACCATTTTTCCCGATGTGCTCACAGCTAGTCGAGGCTGATTGCCATGATGCCGCTCACGTCGCCCGTTTTTTTCTTAACATTCGCGTGAACGTATCAAAGAGAAAGATGGATATATATACTATAGTATTTCATCATCATCTCTGGACGACCGCCGAGGGTAGTAGATCATACACACACTAAAGGGAAAAGCGAGAGAGAGAGAGCGAGCGAGCTGGGTAAAATAAAAATAAATAATAGGTTACGTATTGCCGCTAGTTGATAAGTATAAAGTCGCCCGTTTCGGCTCGGCTGTGCAGAATGATACGTGATGTGGACACACGACTAAACGAAGGCGGCCATGACCAGATAAGAAAATCAACCCATTGATAGTCTAATGGATCTGAAAGACGTCAGAGCCTATACGTGGGCCGCCACCGAGTTCACGGATGACTAATGAAAACAACGTTAATGGATGTTGATTGTGTTCATTTCGAAATGATTGCACAATATCGAGCGCGGCTGTGCAGCTGAATACCAAGGCTATTCGTCTCGAACACGTATAGGCTTTAAATGGGATCAGTTCAATGAGCACGCAGCCTATTGTGTTTCTATCTCCAACGCGCCAGTAAAGGCCAAATACTTTTAAAAGTAGTATTAACTCCCCACATAAACGTCCATTTTCCTACTATTAGAAATGATTGCTAATAAAGGAAGTCGTCCTACAAAATACCGACAAATCTCCGAGCCAAAAAAAAAGAGGGCCCCACACTCGAAATGAAACTATGCGTGACTAGCGATATGAGCAAAAAGATTTGTTCAGGGAAAATATTATTTAAAAAAAGCGGATTTTCACCACCCTGGGTCATTTGGAAGATCTCTCTTTACTCTCCTTATTTTATTTGTTTTTCCCCCGAGCAGAAAAATAACAAAAAGAAAGTTCACATCGAAAGTGCAATTTAAAAAAAAAAAAAAAAAAATAAGACAAACGACCAACGACAACATATTATGGAGAAAAGAACTCGATAAAAAAAATCTCTGGAGAAAAGAGGCTCGTCTTTTCTTTTCCACCACGCCGATATATATAGAGTAATAATAATAATACGTTAAGCCCGTTCAGAAGAAAAAACAAAAACGGATGTATAAGATTGTGTCAAATTTCCATCCATAATATAAGTGGCAGTAAGAGATTCAGCGATCCGCGAGCGCTGGGGCTGGAGAAAGTTCCATAATCGCTGCGCTGCACTTTGGGTGCATTAGCACAACTCTCCTGTGACGGACCATCATCCAGCAGCGCGGGGCCAACTTGATGGAAGAAGAGTGTAACAACGCTGTCGGAGAAAATCGGGCGATAATCGCTTAGTAGCCGAAAGGGTTGGCAGCAGCAGCAGAGTCTTTGATGCGCATACTATATCTATACATACGCCTCGTACATGCATGCAGCGCAGCTCAATTAATTGGACGTTTCAGACTATTACGTATAGGGCTAATACCGAGAAGAAGAAAAAGTGACCGCAATTCAAAACGATATCTAATTCGGGTTACGAGGTCTAACTGCGCATCGGCGCTTGCTCGTAACTTTATTTTCTTTAACGTTTGCCAATTGACTTGTTATTTAATTATACAAGTCGGCCTATTTTTTTATCTGCCGCAAAATATAGGCTAAAGCCTTTACACGAAACAATTTCGGATGGCAAATTATTGATCTTGAAAATCTGTCTTGATCGTTATTTATTGCCGCTTTTAAGTCACACTTATTTATTAGACCAGAAGAAGGGATTTTTGACACGTCGTTCAATCATTTCCTGTTTTTCTAGAGTGACTCGGTTTGCTACTGCGACTAGTTTTGTAATGGCTATTTTCTTGTTAAATAGATTGAGGTTGTGTCCACTTATTTATTGCCTGTCCGTGAAGTGATTAGTTAACTTATTAGGTTTATCGCTGTGCCTTTAAGAATTTAACACCGGGGATTTTTTCTTTCTTTCTTTCGTTCGTTTGCTCTGATATTTCAGAAATTTATTGTGCCAAGCTTGATTGCGCTCGCAATAATCTTTTTCCCACGCGGAACGAGCCTTTAATTCGCTGATTTAGCCAACAATGGCCATAGCCCAGTTTTTCTACCTTATGGGAACGTCTAAATCATTTTACGCGTCATATTGTATTATTGATAATAAGATTTGCAACTTGCCTCCCAATCAGACAATTGTCTTCGGAAAAATTACTCTCTATACATCCATAGTAAACGCACATAATATAGGTTAGAGAACGGGGGAGTAGTGATACTGTATACTATACAACACAATAAGTACTTTCTCAGATTATCTAGGTATATACTTTATACCCAAATGTCGGTCAGCAATGGAAAGCCCCTGGTATAACCTGAATCCATTTTTCTTTTTGGCAATAAGATAAAGCAACATTGTGTTTGCATCTCTCTCTTCTTCAAGAGGATGATGACTGCACAAATATTTCCGCACGATTGGAATTCCATTGGAGGGACAGCTCTACTGTGTTTTCGACAATTGTAATTACGCATGTATTACAAGCGCATTAATGGTTTTATCATCTTTTCTCTCTTTCCAGCTCGGTAAACGAACATAATAAACGAGTTCCAGACTTTCACTTTGTCAAAAAAGAAAAAATTAGAATGTGGACCGAATAAGCAACTTCTTCTCATCCAACGCTTGATGTTGTTATCCTGCGGTTTGTTGTGAGTGACAAGTCGTTTCTACTTATGATCGAGACTTTGTAAGTTATTTCCTAGCTCGGATGGACATTGCGTTCATTTTCTTGGTGGGACTAGAAAAAATTCGAAGAACCAACGGTAAAAAATTTTCAATTTCTCTAAAATGTTGGCAGCCAAAACAACTTTTGGGTAACTCTCCCGAATTCATATAAACGCCCTTGCATCTGATCTGATCTCTCCGATAACGAACTCGGATCGATATAATTCAAAACAAGTTTCAAAACTGATTAAAAAAAGTTTTAAATCAAACGGGTCCTTCAAAATTGGTCGCACGAAAAGAATGTTAACAGTTACTGGGAATATTTACGAACGTTATTGACAAGGTAGTAAAGGACATTTCGTCGCTTGAGGTCACTTTCCAAGTCGAAAAACTGTTTGAATCTACCGGGTCCTAGGAGACGACAATAACGAACGGTAAAAGTCATTCAGTCAAAAAAGTCGGCCAGCCATCCAGCCAGCCACCAATGTTCTTTCCACCATATGTTGTTTCGCCTTTCTTGTGCGAAAAAGAATGAGGGTCCTATGCTGCTGGTGGTGGTGTGGATAACGAGCACTTGCCGTCCCTATGAGTTATACACATTATAATTCATGGTATTTTACTTTTTTCGAATTCCACCGCTATGTACACGTTGAATAACGGAAGCTCTTTGGCGTGTCGGCTGTGCATACGTCTATACTCATAACACATATCTGTGTGTTTTTATTATCGTCCCAAGGTCATAAGATATAGCTACGCGATTATATTCAATTGTAATCCCCACAACAGTTTCCTTTTAGATGGTATTTGGCGTTAAAGATGATACTGGAATCAGCATGAGATAGGGATGATACAGTTATTCCGTCGGCCCACATCCATTGTGTAATGGACGAAAACGTGACGATACTGCACATTTCTTTTTTCAAAGATCAAAAAGAAAAGGCAAAGAAAACTTCAACAAAAAAATTAGAGCGATCGTTATCCAAGAAATGTTAACGAACTCGTGAAAATTGGTCCTTGGTTGTGCATACAAGACATATTTAATTCTCAGAACCTACAGACACGCGATTATAGGACCGGAAATTGAACGATATTGCCAGCGATCTATTACGTAAACTAGCTACTAACGGTTCCAATAAATGTTGATGACCTAATGAATAGCTGTTGAAACCGCTCTAGGCTAAAAATAAAGTGGAATCTAAAATAACATGTTTGAGTTGAGAAAAGGCCAAACGCTGCTATTAAAATCGCTCCATTTCGCAAGAGGTCCAATTAGGAATTTTTACAATTTTTATACCTATTCTTGGACTTGATAACATGCTTCTCAGGAGTTTTGAATAAAGGAGTAGCAGTTATTAAAAGGTAAATGGGGCTGTGTTGCTTTCTTTATATAGAGGAACTGACTCTTGATAATTTCATAATTGACTCATTCGTGCTTCACGGATTTAGAACTCCGTTATGAGGTCGTCCTTTCTTATCAATTCGACGCAAAAGAAGTTCATTGTCAAGTGTTATTATTATTCAAGATGATGAAAAATAAAAAGTTCAAACGGAATGATCTTCAAAAAGTTGTCTTCTCTTAATTAGAAATGATCGACGATTCGAGAAAAAGATGAAATCATCGCAGATGTTGTGTAGTAGGCACTCGACAAGTTGTTGATTGGAAAAATTCCCCGAAAACCCCCTCTGTCATGAATTTATGATTTTAAAACGAACCCTTCTACAAGAACTGGAAAAAGTATGACGACCAATTTTGAAAGCAAAACTTCCGAATCGAAGGTTTCATTATTAATCATCACCCAGAAGTATTATTTCTAAAATACGAAAGCAAAAAATTACAATTGCAAATGTTATCTGCAAAAGTAATCACGCAGAGAAACTCAATATAAAATGGCCGCAAATAGAAACGAAAAGGCGTAACGCGACTATCAATCATACAGCTAATGGCAACATTTGTTCACAAAAAACCAAATAATGCGATATAGGTCATCCAGGAAAACAAAACATGAATCTAAACTGTTGCCCCCGAACATGATAATTGAAGAAATACTACGAAGAAAGAGAAATAGATTGAATAAACTTACCGAAAGATGTGTTATGTCGTCGATCGATGCCATCTTGGAGTGCTGTCAATCCTGCTGCTACGAAGTAATTTCACACGTGGCCACGTGGGAAATGAACGTGTCACGCCACATCAAGAATTTCTTTTGGGCCTCGACGACACTTTAGAGCCAGCAAATTGTAATCTTCGTTGCTATTTGCCTAGTTTAGAAAAAAATTTCATTAGACTTCAATATTTAACAAAATGGGAAGAAACATTTTATGGTCTGCACAGATAAAATTTTACCATGAAATGGAATGGAAAAGAAGCGTCACGATTTAAAGAAATTAAATACAACTTCAAGAATATTAGCACATTTTGGGCAATAACATAAAACTCTACTCAAAAAGATTACAAATGTCAATCAATTTCAAGAAACCATATGGTTATAAAAAAATGTCTGCAATCTCATTGGTCGATTCCACCATAGAAGAAGGAGTCGATTCTCGAGACACACACCTACTTTAGTTCTAAAAATTACAGAAATACAATATTTTATGCAAACATTTAACTGAGCATTTCCAAGTGTTAAGAATCATCTTAAAAGTTTTCTAACCTCAGTATAATCCTCATTTCAAGTGAACAACAGTATTTTGCAAGCCAAATAAACTTGGAAGGAGTCGACACCAGACTGGTTTCCCGCCCGCCGCCATTAAGTGAACGGCGTTGTTTACTAGAACAGCAAAACACGCCAAGTACATTCAAGTTTTTTCGAAACGATTTCTTTTTATGTTGGACAGTGAAGTTAAAGACAATGTCAATCATGTTCAATAAAGCCGGAGATAAACGCCGGCACGATGATGTGCTACGACACGACGAGGAAGTTATTGGCTCGTTATGCAGGTTCGACTAAATACGCTTTATAGAAACAGCTGATGTTCCCTGCTTTTCTTTTTTTTCTTCAATCCCCCCGCCCCTTCACGCTATTATCTCTCAAAACAGCTGATGATGACTTAAATTCGAAATCCGGTTTTTATTCAGATGGTGTATTAGTTTTTAATGTTATTACAAGATCTAAAGTGTTTCTTGTATATAGTGAACTACCATGTTCATTTCCAAGTTGCTTATCAAATATCTTGAATGCCTCAGCTGAAGGAATTTGTTTAATTTGCATATGTCAAGTTTGGCTATAAAATGTTTTCTCTTGCTTTTGGTGCAGTCTTGGTGATAGTTCTCCACAAGAATCCATGGAGGGGGGTTGGGTTGATGAGAAGCGTGTTCGCAGAGAGATTGCCAACTCAAATGAGAGGCGGAGAATGCAGAGCATAAATTCTGGTTTCCAGTCACTCAGAACTTTGCTTCCTCAAAGTGAAGGGGAGAAATTAAGCAAGGTATAATCAAAAGTTATTCAAAAATTTTCATTTCTCTATAAACTTGTGTTTCCAAACTAGGCGGCAATACTACAACAAACGACTGAATACATTTATCAATTAGAACAAGAAAAGACAAGACTAGTTGCTCAAAACTGCCACCTGAAACGTCTCTTAGGTAAGTTTGTGTTTTAAGTCTAAAAAATTGTTCTCATTATTATATTAAATTCCTTTATTTTCATAGGCCCCCTCAAAAGCAAGGACCTTACAGAATCCACAGAAATTCCCCTTTCTCCAGAAAATATGTCTGAAGTTACAGTTGGTGGTGAAGATGTGCTGCTTTCTGGGGTCTCTACCAAGAAGAAAATCCAAGATCCAGTTCCTCTTGAAAAAGAGAAAAGAAAAGGGATGCTTTCAGGGGAAGCTTATAGTCGTGCTGTTGATAGGTAACAGCTGCTTACAATTATTGCAATGGAATCCATTTTTTATCAGTTTTTGAGATTCCTTTATTTCACAATGTTTTTATTTTGTATTATTAGATTAAGGAAAGAAGTGAATGAATCAAAAGCTCTTCTGGAATCGGAACGAAAATTACGCCTGAAACTCGAAGAGCAAATACATGCGCTCGAAGCTCAGCTACAGTTGCAGATAGATGTTCCCGAAGTTGATAATTCCGAAGAAATTACAGCTCATATTCTAGGAAGGAAACCTAATCTCCCTCAAAAAATGTTTAAAGTAATTCATTACGCGTTAGATTATATTATTTTTTTTTTTTAATTCGGAATTTAAATTACTTTTGCCTTCCAGTCGGACGCCCATGACGAAGATTCCGATTTGATCAGTGCTGCCCGCAATGCCTCCGGTAACTCTAATCAACGATGGAATAATAATAAAAGGTTTACCTCGGTTGCCCGGAGAAGTGTGGTCACTACAGCGGCAATGTCTCCTAGCTTAAACAGGAGAGATAGCACTGCCAGTCCTAGTTCCAGTAATGATCACAACCAAGTTCAGTTTATGAATACCCAGAGCAATATGATGACATCCTTACCTGCCCATCTGGTTCTAGATGATCGCCCAAATAGGTATGCGAGCTCTAAATTTTCGCCCAGCTTTCACTTAAAGTATTTTTCATTTCTCCAGTCGCACAGGAAGCTTACTAGAGGCAGCGATGATGGCCGAACCGAAGGTGGAAGTTGAACTTGCTTCCCGAGTTCCATCTCCGGCGTTAAGTCTTTCCATGGCGGGAGGGCCGGCCTCCCCCGCTAGCAGTCTGCCGTTATCCTCTCTTCCTGTACTATCTTTCCAATTACCACCTCACTTGGCTCATTTGTCTCATTTGGCCCACGGTGATGGATCTTCTTCGCCGATTGTGTTGCAGCATGCAGGAGAAGAAGTGACATTTGTTGACATTGACACGCCTTTTAGTTCTGACAGCAAGTAAGTCTTATTTATTACATAATAACATGGAACACTTGAATTCATGTTCCTCAAACCTATTATTAGATCCTATCTGGCTGCCACCTCCCGACAGAACCTTGAAACGATTGTTGAAGCAATTCGTCACTTGGAAGGCGATCACCTTTTTAATGATGATGCGTCTGGCTCTCGCAAAGGTCAATTAGTGGAAGTTGAAATCGATACAGAAGGTGAAGCGATAGGATGCAGTCTGGTCGTCACAAGTGCTCAAGACGAGGTAAGTTATTTGTCCGTGTTATTTTTCTTTGGTATAGTACTTCACTTAATGTTTGGCGCTTTATCCAGCTTCAATCGGAAGACGGATTGGATGAACAAGAACACCCTATGCAGTTAACTATTACCGAGGATCAAGATGTCGGAGGTAAATTTTGATATAATCCCAAATACTCTTTTTATTGTACTAAGTTAGATTTTCTTTGATTAGAAATGATTACTGTGAGCACGGAGGCAGAGGTGGATACAAATAGTGACGTCTTGGATGATGGAGAAATGGTCCACGGCCCAAACGTTATCATCGTTAAACGAGTTTAAAACGTTGTCCTAATAATGGGTGCTATAGGATCACTGAGGTGTCGATATTTAACAATTAAATGGCGAGTTCGGACAATTAAAACGGATGCGAAAGGAGCACTTATTTGTTTGACTTGATGTCCTCGAGCTTTTTGTTTCATTCTCATCTAAGCACGCGTATCTCAGTTACGTGCTCGTATGAATCATATCGAATTAATGCATTGCGAATATTTGAATTTGTTGAAATAAAGAATTGACACGCAAATGCTTACAATATTTGTAGCCATCAGCAAGGAAAGTTTATGACTGTTAACACCAGTAACCCTTTTGTTTTTAGATATGTTGGTGTTGACCTTAATTTAGGTAATTTATTGCAGTCTATTGGAGCGACACCTACTCAACACGGAGATAACTTGAGGTTGTAAAAATCTGTACTTAATCATTCATAAAGAAATAGTGTACAGTAATCAGGTTACTTGGAGTTAATTTTTCGCCTTTTTTTTGCAGTATTGGAATGGAGGGAGCACAGAACAATAAGGAGAGGATTGCTCGAAATGAGCGTTAATACTGGAAGATTGGGAGTAGGAAAATGGTTATGCCTATGACTAGAGACTATGATTGAGTGAAACAGCACGCAACGCTACTAGCTACGGAAAAAAGTGTTACGTGAGAAAATCATACAGAATAATATGAAAGGAATAGTTCTGGATCCCAAGACAATCACACTTTCTGTAAAGTGTTTAACTCGTCAGCGGAAGCGGCAGCTGCAGCTCGCAGTTCTTGTGATGGCGCTGCGACGTGGCCCATATCTTGATAGCGTCCACGACGATTATCTGGATTGCCGAAAATTTCTGTCAGACCGCTATCTTGGTAAGCAGATCCTCCGTACAGAGCATTCCTTTCGCGCATAACTTTGTAAAGGAAAAACGCGGTCAATGGACGCAGCAGCATGTTCACAATAGCCATTCCAGCACTGAATCGTCTTGAAGTTGATCCTAAGGTTTGAAATTATTGTTATTATGCACGATCGTTTACAAGCTAGGAGAATATCTTTAAGTATTCTATATGGTCTGGTGTTCCGGTAAATACCTGATCTTGACGGAAAGAACACGCCAACGTTCACGATATCCAAGATAAAACAAATAATGTCAAAGTAGAAAGCCTAACAAATAATGGCTGTGCAATTAAAAAGAAAACTTTTCGAGATAATTTAAAAAAGTTGATATACTATGTCTACAAATTTTCTAATTGAAACAACCTTACCATGACAATAGGTTGCTCAGATTCTCGTTGGTGTACTCCCCATAAGAGAACCATCAAAAAGAGAAGGTTGTAGAAGAAATATGACGTCGGTGCCCAATCTGATTGCAGTCCCCATGTCGTGAAGACCAAGTGAATAAAGAAGATTGCCTGCGATAATTTTATGCAATGTTATTTCAACCCACCAACAACCACAATAGCCGCATGTTAAAAGATAGTGCCCAGTAAATTTAGAAACGCGTCATTACGTGTGTATTGTCCGTCATAAAACGATAGTCGTTTAAATTTTCTCTCACATTACGTGGCTGAAAAAACGATATTATTGCGAGCAACATTAAAGGTCCTGTATTTTACATAGAGCATTTTACTTTTACAAGATAATTTATTTTTACCTTTAAAGCTGAATTCAGTAAGGTGCTTGACTGCTGCATTTCCGTTTTTCCCACCAGCAGTAGAACGACGACTGCGACTAAGGACAAACTGGAAATTGGGCACTACACTGTGAGAAAGGACTAAAGCCCCAAGTTGCGAGCGGAATGTAAATAAGCTTTACGGCGGAAACAATAGAGCCCAGAACAGGTATCCCATTTCATTATGACGACACCATAAGAGAAGCCACATAATTTAAACCGCCTTTAACCAATGCATGGCCAAGAAATATATGGCAATGCCAGGCAGGGAACAAGCCATATATTTTAGATTGAGTTTTTCCCCCTCATTCTTTTAAGTTCTAGAATTCCAGACTACAAAATTGTATCGAGCAGTTACAATCTTTATATTGTGCTTTTCACTTTGATGGCACTGCAGATCAGAATCATAAATTATATCTGGCAACAGTGTCACGTTCTAAAAACACATATTTCAAAAACAGGAATTTGAAATTTGAACTTCTTTACAATTTCCTTATAGCAGACAAATAACATTTGTATTGAATACCTCCTATTTCCTATAGTCTGTATCTGCTTTATTATGTAACAGTAATTCAAACATTGGATTGAAGTCATAAAAAAAATTTTAAATGGCGAATCAGTTAGTATAAAAGAAAAGCTTGTTAAAACCACAAATTAAGACTAAAGGAGTATGGCAATATATCAAGTTCCGGGTATATGTT
The DNA here is from genome assembly GCF_021234035.1 of Daphnia pulicaria. Classification (NCBI taxonomy): domain Eukaryota; kingdom Metazoa; phylum Arthropoda; class Branchiopoda; order Diplostraca; family Daphniidae; genus Daphnia; species Daphnia pulicaria. Next base: position 12,595,467 of record NC_060913.1, read on the forward strand.
TTACGCTATGACAAATTCAGATGTAAAGCAAATAACTTCTTGACTGTTCATCGAAGCCTGAAAACGGACTCTGTACTCGCCGAGAAGGATTTCTGGGATAGGTTCATCAGGAATATGGACTAGAAAATTTTTTACATCGTAGTTTCCCTAAATGTGTAAAATAATATAGTAATATATTACTTAACTAATAAAAGTAACTGCTGAGAATACCTGTGAAAAAGGGCAGGCACAAGGCAATTTCAATGATAAAAATGGCTCTGGACATGGTTCACCAACAGGTTTAAAGGGGATAAGAGCACATAGATCCTCATAATCACACGAACCAATATTATCAATGCAAGGGATATCAATCCAAATAAATCCGATCTTCTTTTGTACCCTTACAGCGGCCTTTTCAGACAAGTTAATTAATGATTTGAGAAAATGTACAGTTGGTAATGATACTAACTTTTAGTGGAGATTGAACATCTTCTTTCAGCACAAAATCAACCGTTATAGTGATATCTCCAGGTATTGAAAGAGGATCTGAAATATCAAGTTCATTGATGCGAGCCAATGCATCAGGTCCCGAACACGTATCCCAAACAAAGTTCTTAAGCTGAAACATTAAAAATTTGAAGGTATTATTTGTGGGAGAAAAATTATCAAAACAATTCATTGTGGACTAACCTTAAAACTAATAGCCGTTTGTTTTTGTAATTCTACGAGTTCGACAGTTGTAATTTTTCCATCCAAATGTCGAATAACTTGCATTAAATATCGAGACGTAGACTCAAAACGACCGAGCCCATAAAAAATTACCACAAAAAAAACCAACACGTAAAAGACACATCTGATACCCATTTCAAGAAAATGAAAGTGTCGACTAAATAGGAAAGACGAAAGGATGAAACACTAATCAAATATAAACCTTCATAGGCTATACTTTGTAAGCAAATTTGAGGTTTGACTATCTCCACACCGCTTCCTCCTAAGGGGAGGCAGGAACGCATTTGTTGGTTAATTGCAGCCAATAGATAAGGCGAGAGTAACAAGACTTTTGGATTTTTTATTCTCAAAAGTTAGAAATCAATCGCAAAAAGTTCACAGAAGAGGTAAGATTTCCTACAATCTGATCCCTTACTGTGCGCATGAGTTTCTATAGAAGAAAAAACGATTTGGATGGAAGAAAGGAATAGTAAATGGCAAGTCAGTCATTGTATTGTAATGCCAATAATATTATTTAAACGCAATTTTTAAACCACAAATTAAGGCTAAAATTGTATGGCAACATTTCGTTAGTTATAGAGTTCGTTAGTTATTCAAAGATATAGACACTTCGTATGTTTTTAAACTAAGGCAAATTTAGATTGAAAACAAACCACTTCTTGACTATTCATCGAAGCCTGAACTTGGACACTGTACTGTCCGCGAGCCAGGAACTGTGGGATATGTTCATCCGGAATATGGACTAGTTTATTTTTTAAAACGTAGTCCCCCTAAACGTATCAAATAATATAGCATCGTAATTCAACTAAAAGAAACTGCTGAAAATACCTTTGAAACTGGGCAGTTGCAAGGCAAATTTAATGATAAAAATGGCTCAGGACATGGTTCACCAGGTGGAAAGGGAATAATGGCACATAGATCCTCATAGTCACATGAACCAACATTATCAATACAAGGGACATCAATCCAAAAAAATCCCACCTTCTTTTGTACCCTTACAGCAACCTTTTAAAGATAAGTTAATTAATGATTTGAGAAAATGTACAGTTGGTAATGATACTAACTTTGAGTGGAGATTGAACATCTGAGCTCAGTACTGAGTCAACTGTGATAGTGATATTTCCGGGTATTGAAAGAGGATCTGAAATATCAAGTTCATTGATGTGAGCCAAAGCATCAGGTCCTGAACATGTAACCCAATCAAATTGCTTTAGCTGAAACATGATAAATTTGAAGTTATTATTTGTGGAGGTGAGATAGCAATAAATTACCAATTTAATATGGACTTACCTTAAGATTTGCTCCTTGTTTTTGTAATTCTACAACTTCGACAGTTGTAATTTTTTCATCCAAACGTCGAATAACTTGCATTAGATATCGAGACGTAGACTCAAAACGACCGAGCCCATTGGAAATTGTCACAAAAAAAAACAACACGTAAAAGGCACATCTTATATCCATTTCATGAAAATAAAAGTGTCGACTAAAACGAAAGTAAAAGTAAAGAAAAACGAAACAAACACAATCTAAATTTTACCAGCTGATAATTTGTAAACAAGTTTGACCATCTGAACAGCGTTGCCTGAATTGCCTCCTGAAGAAAAAGGCGGAAACGCACTTGTTTGTTGCTATCCAGAGGCTTGCATACAGTACCAGTAATCAGTAGATAAGGCGAAAATAAGAGTGTTAAGGCTTTTTTATCATATTTTTTAGAAATTAAACCGAAATCAATCGCAAGTTCAATGACCATAGTTCCCTCTCTGGACACCTGCTTATGAAAACAATTTTTTTTTATTTGAGAACTTCAGTTTACTCTAATTACATTCAAAAATAGGACGTTGGGTCCAACATTATCCCTCACAGAAAAGACCACGGTGGTCTTTATCTGTGATAAAACAATGCAGTTTTATTTCCCGCCAAAATTTCGATTCCACTGATACGATTTGAAAAATAGAAATGGCAGCGTAGCAATAGATTAGCATAATTGTCTGAAATCGAGAAAACCGATTGGTTGATCGGTGGATGATTAGTGATGAGTCAGTTTAAAAGTCGTCCACGTCGTGCAAGGTGCTACTTTGTACTCTCCTAGAGATTCCCCAACGTGTTTGGTAATTATTTAAAGATATAAAATTGGAAGAAGTATTAATGAATTTCTCATTTCATCGCTTTCACTGATTTTAAAATCAGCTGTCATATTAAACCATCACAATTTTGTTTGTACATTTGTATGGCATACCACGTGTTGTCGAATTCAAGCAATGAAATAATTAATAACGTGGGTTTTGATGAGAATACTAAGTGATATAATTATATGGAAAATTGAATTGTAATTGAGTAGAGTGTAGGTAAATTTCATCAATTAAGTTAATACTCACTGTATCCAACAGGTGTTTTGTCGAAGAAAAATGAAGTCCAGATATCCAGAGTACCAACCCAGGATGATAGGAGGAGCCCAAAACCTACTCAGGTAAATCCTTACATGTTCTTTTGTATTCGTGTAATGTGATGATACACTGAAACATAGCTGCAGTATTAGGATAGAGGTCATCAACCAGGGGAATCAAGCAGTCATCAATTGTTTCGTCAATATCTCTTAATAACTTTTTTGAAATATGTTTTTTCTAAATGATATGATTGAGTTTAATACTCACTTCCTCTTTGTTACAGTAACTGAGTAACCAAACATGGAGAAGAGGAACTTGAGTTTGGTGATTAGTCATCGTGGTCATCATGAACGTGGAAGCAAACGCCAAACGGCTATCTCGAGACAATCGGAATTAAATAGTGAGTGAAATTATTTCTTTATTCCGTTTAGTTAGCAGGATGCAAATGAATTTACTATGTATCGTCAGTATGAGCACTGAATCAATGTGGGTATCGTTTTTGAATTGAGAACTATTGGCGTTCAACTTTTGGTCGCTAGATGGCTTCTGTGTTGTTAGAAGAACAAATCCCAACTTTTCGCTTCGCTTTTCCTAGATATTGTTTACAGAAAACATATCACATAGTAAAACCACAAAAGAAAAGACAATGGAAGAATACAAGAGAAGAACTTGTATTGTGGTACAACAATTGGACAATGTTTTTAAAACAGTTTATTCAATGGGCGACAACTCGAGAATCGTCTCGCTTCCCACCGAATTCTTTATCAATTCCGCTAAAATGAAGACATTTTATGGGCCGCTTCATATCTTCTTCCTCATTTTGGCAATTGATTTTTGTCACCGGCTATTTTTTATTGCCGAATCGCTCCCGAGTTTAACTCGAAATTATCTTTTTTGAATTGGGTGTTTTTGTGCTGAATCGAGTTTGAAACCTGCACACTAGACGGCACCAAATGTGACGTTCCATTTAAATGGTGTTTATGCTTTAGTTTATTTTGATATTGTTTATGGTTGCTTCCAATCATTTGTCGGTTGCGAATTTATTTTTCTCTGCGGCGCCTAAAATAACCTCATTTAAAACGCGCTGAAATCTCATCCGCCTGTTGGTATTTTCTCCAAAAACACATCTCTCTGCATCTTGTATTTTTGGCATCCGCTTCGTACTATTTGTTTTGCTTGGATGCCAAACAGGATCACTTTTGCGTCACCGAATCCTTTAAAGCTACTGAAAGTAAGAAAATAATTCATTGGGAATTAATTTCATGCTTCACGATTTATAGCTCACGTGTTAACTTTTTCATCCCGAAATTTATCGTTAATCCGATTGAAAATTTTTGACCCGATCAATTTGTTTGCACTTGGTTAATACCATTTATCAGTTTACGTCAGTTTTTCATTTCCACATGTGAAGATTCCACGAACGCCGTGTTTATCCATCACTGGCACGGAAGAAAAGGGTAGTTTTTAAGTGTGTGTGTGTTCCAGATTTAGACGGTTAACATCTTTGTGTGCCTTTCTAAAAGGCCTCCAGGACTAAACACGAACATTGTTGATCTTCTCGGTACTATTACGGTACAGTTTCTGGCGGAATGTTCCCATCTCCGACACTGTATAAAGTACACCGCAGGTTCAGTGAAATGGAGAGAGTGTGTGTGCTTGCGAGATGGATCCAGCTGTTAATGGAAGGACGATTGAGAAAGAGCCCCGGTTTCCTGGCGATTGCCCGCCGCACTCGGCTATATAGACTCGCGAGTTCTATTTTTCCATGTGCAGGATATAGGAGGAGGTGATCTAATACGGGTCCTGTGCTTTCCCTCTGGTTCTCTCCGTCGTTTCTTTAGGCGTGAAATGTGTATAAAAGGCGAAGGGGAATATCTTTCGGTGGAACCCGTCGGGAGATGGGGGACTCTGAGTAAGAGACTTCCTGTAACAGCAGCACTCGGCGCATTGATTGGATCATCCATCATTCGTGGGGGTACATTTCTTCCCTTTTTCAGACCCGTACGTATAGACTCTTCTCTGCTGGGTCTCCTTTTTCGCTCTGTATTCACGGTGATCCGTCAAAAGCAATAGGTTAGCATGGCGATGATGGATTCGACAGCCTAGATTTTTCAAGAGTCATGACGACAGAGAACGTGAGTTGCAAAGGGAATGTTTTACCCTTAGTTTTTTTTTTTGAGATTTTCTTCACCCTTGTGTATTTTCTAGCGAAAATTGGGGAAACGAATCGGAGGGAAAGATCTTGTCTCACGTTTTCTTGACAGACGTACCCTCATCTTGGCTTATTGTAGCGATCCAATTTTCTCGACTGCTGAAAACTTTTTCGCTCATGTGGGTTACCTGATTCCCAATTAAAATTGATCCCAACTTTGACTTAACCAACTCGGTCTCGAAAGCATTCAATTGAATCACTAAACTATATCTCGATTGGATTCCCCCCCCCCCCACTTCATTGTTGTCACACGCAAGCGATTGGCTTTTCAACAATGTCAATTGTGCTGCCATTTCCAATTGCGGTACAGAATCTATGATGAATCTTTCTGTTGACAATACGTATTCATTTTGATATGAAACGGGGGCTACCGTGGAGGGCGACGCAGGATGCAATTTGCTGCTCGGCCCATTGAACCATTCAATCATTTTGAATGATCGCAGTCGGCGCAATAATGGCTGGTAGATATACTAGTAAGAAGGGGGGTTGTACAGAGAGGGTTGTTTTGAGGCTTGCAAAAGGTTTTGTGTTCTGATCGGTCCCCGATGGCTGAGTCACATTGCGTTATTACTAAGTTATACGGATCCATCACATCCATCCATCCGGTGGTGGCTGTTGGGGGGAAGAGGGGGGGACAGCAATAGAGGAATAAGTAACAGCAGCAAGATGTCAAACCCCTATTGAAAATCCACTCTCTGTGCTCTCTTTTCGACGGCTTTCAAGTGATCGTCATCATACGTATCGATCATTTCATTTCAGGCGGAATGAAAAGATCTAAGAGGAGAGAGAGTGGTGGTGGTAGCCGCATTCCGTCATCTTTATTATTATTTTTCCCCCTTTTTTTATTGTGAAAGTGAGCGGCCGAAATTTTTGAAGCGATGGCCGATAGGTGGCTGGGAATATAAAGACATACGCACAATGGGTCAGAGAAAAAGGGGACTGTAGATGGGAAACAGACAAAGCCGGAAGAAAAAGAAAAAAAGAAAAAAAATCCCGGAAGACTGTGTGGGGGTGGAGGAATGAAGGCAACGACAAAAGTAGAGATGCGCCCCATTGGATTCGATTCCGGTTATGGCTTTTCCCTCCTCCTCCTCTTTCCTCATGTAGTCATCTCTTTATTATTATCTTTCGTTTATATTCGTCTATTTTTCTATGGCCTACAGACTCTTTTGGATTGGAACCCCGGGCTTCTTTTTTAAGGGGTTTTCTCTCTTTCAATCTCTCTGTCTTCTCTCTAGAGCTCTTTTTTTACGATGCCAGAGTCTCGCGGACGGTATTTCATCACTATACGACTCCGGATGATCGGAGTTGTTGCACCAGCAGTATAAGCTGAGCAGCGGCATCGGCGGCAAACGGCTCGGCTTCCGCTCTCTGCTGTTTTGGGCGTCTGTTTCTTCTTCTCTTTTTCCCTGTTTCTCTTAATTCGATTAAGGGCGGCGTGCATTGTGTTTCGGTAGGGAGAGAACCAGACAGACACACAAACGTTTCATGTTTATGGTAATGGTTGCGTGTAAACACGGAGTGATCAACGGTTATGTACGGAAACAGAATAGAAGAGGGGGGAAAACAGTAACGTACACAAAAGAGCCAAACGAACGATCTGATCCGGAAATGTCAAC